>NC_080072.1:99103222-99403222 GCF_949987535.1 Balaenoptera acutorostrata | reverse complement strand
AAGGAAGAAACAATTGAGAAGATGCAGGAATAAAGTAATCTTGTATACAACTTTCATTAAAAACTGTTAAAATGAAAACAAAAAAAAGCAGCAGCAGCAAGCCGTAATGCACAAGCATTTATGAAGTTTCTGCCTGATCACATTTGCTCAAATCCCATTGGCCAAAGTATGTCATATAGCTGAGCCCAGAATCAATATGGAAGAGGCGTGACTCCCTGGGGAGCCATTAAGGTAGCAATCTACCATAGTCTGCCCTCTACCCCTAATGATGCACAGCCTTCCCACATGTGAAATATACACCCCCTACCAAAACACCCAAAGTAGTATCCAATCATGACACCAGGCTCAAAGTCCTTGATCTCATAACATGCAGCAGGTCTGGATGTGGCTGAATCTCCTGGGGTACAACTCCTCGGGTGTGGCTCCTTTTGATCCAGAAGCCTGTGAGCTAACAAGACAAGAAATCTCCCCACGTGCCCAGCATACAATGGTATCACGTACAGGATAACCTCAATAGATGCTCCCCTTAAAAGGGAGAGAGGGGCTTCCCTGGTGGCGCAGTGGTTAAGAATCCGCCTGCCAATGCAGAAGACACGGGTTCGAGCCCTGGTCTGGGAAGATCCCACATGCCGCGGAGCAACTAGGCCCGTGAGCCACAATTACTGAGCCTGCGCGTCTGGAGCCTGTGCTCCACAACAAGAGAGGCCGCGATAGTGAGAGGCCCGCGCACCGCGATGAAGAGTGGCCCCCGCTTGCCGCAACTAGAGAAAAGCCGTCGCACAGAAACAAAGACCCAACACAGCCAAAAATAATTAATTAATTAAAAAATAAATAAATAAAATCAAGCAGAATAAATAAAATTGGTTACTTAAACCAGAAATAAACAAAAGCACAATTTAAAAAAAAAAAAAAAAAGGGAGAGAAACAGGAGGCACGTAGCAATCATGGAATTCAAAGCCATTCTGGAATCCAGCCAGGCACTATTATCAGGACCTCTACTCCAGAAGCAGGGAATGTTACTTGAATAGAGCTCAGTTCCCCTTGGCTTCTAGTTATATCCTCTGGGCTCTTGGTTCTGCCCTCCGAGAGGATTTTCTTTTCCATAAAAAAAGGCCTGTGTGAATATTGGCCAGCTTACTGCCCATAGACAGTTGGGGGGCCCAAGGCGTCTTTTCATTTTTAACTATGTCATTCCCTTTGAGTCCAAACTGATAGAGTTTTTGTTTGTTTGTTTGTTTTTTAAATTTTAATCAAGTCCAATTTATTTATTTATTTTTATTTTTATTTTTTTTTTGATAAAGTTTTTGCCAATACAATACTCTTTAAAACTTTATGGGTTTTCTGTGAGTATTATTGGGTTCACTTTGTGCACCAAAAGTCACATGCATAATTAGTTTCAAGGAGACTCTATTTCTGCTATGGGACAGCATCCTTAATTTTCTCAGAAACACTTTTGTTTAACTGAGAAGGTCTACTAAGCACCATCTTAAATCTTCCTGGGGTCTGAACAAAGTTTCTACAATCATATGCTTGATTTAATCTTTACCCTTAGGCTAGTTCTCACTTTGAGAATCTATTGCCTGCTGGAGAGACTGGAAATGAGACCAGTTTTCTTTTCCATCTCAGCAAACTGGACAGATCCTCATTTAGCTCATCTCTCTTATAATACCTTATCATGCCAGCTAGAAGCACCCAAATGACACTTTCAGCATTCTGTCTCTAGATCCCTTTAGCTAAATCCACAAATTCAGTAGGTGCATTTTCTGTTACCAAAAGCAACGTTTTTGCCAATTGTTTCTCCACCGTATAACATGAGTCACCCGTGGTCCAGCCTCCAAGCAGTTTCCTTACTGCTTTCCCAGCCTCTCCCACCAGTTCATTCACAGCCCCTCCAGCCTGCACCACAGCCTCCTTGCTGCTTATCATGCAAACCTTTGCCCACCACCCAGTTCCAAAGCCACTGCCCCATGTTTAGGTTTTTTTTTTTTTTTTAATAATCATTCTAGGAGCACAGGAGGTACTGAGCACTTCTTTTTTTTTTTTAATTTATTTTTGGCTGTGTTGGGTCTTCGTTTCTGTGCGAGGGCTTTCTCTAGTTGTGGCAAGCGGGGGCCACTCTTCATCGCGGTGCGCGGGCGTCTCACTATCACAGCCTCTCTTGTTGCGGAGCACAGGCTCCAGACGCACAGGCTCAGTAGTTGTGGCTCACGGGTCTAGTTGCTCCGCGGCATGTGGGATCTTCCCAGACCAGGGCGCGAACCCGTGTCCCCTGCATTAGCAGGCAGATTCTCAACCACTGCGCCACCAGGGAAGCCCCCATGTTTAGGTTTTTAAAGCATGTTTAGGTACCACACTTCTAGGTACCAATTTATGTATCAGGTACCTATCGCTACATAACAAATCATGTAAAACAACAGCTTCAAACAACCACCGTTTTATTAAGTTCATGGATTCTGTGGATCAGGAATTCAGACTTGTCTCTGTCCCGCAATATCTGGGGCCTCAGCTTGAAAACTCGAACAGTTAGGCGGACAACTCAAACAGCTTGGGGCTGGATTGTCTGCAAGCTTCTTTATCTGCATGACTGGAGCCTGGGCTGAAAAGACTCTGAAAGCTAGGTTCACCTGGGTCTAGAGTGTTTACATGATGCCTCTCCACAGGACGGGGGCTTCAACAGCATAGCCTCAGGGTCGTCAGACATCGCATATGGCGGTTCCAAGAGCAAGTGTCCCAGAAAACAAAGTAAAAGCTATATGGCCTTTCTAAGACCTCAATTCAAAAGTCTTTTAGCATCACTTCTGCCATATTCTATCAGTAGGAGCAGTCACAAATCCATTAAGACTCAGGTGGGACACAGACTTCACTTCTTGAGAAAGGAAGATCAAAGAATTTCTATCCAGGTTTTAAAACCACCTTAGTAGGCTTATTGGGGATGGTTCATTTCTGTTCTTGGTGGCATCAGTTAGGATTACACATGTGTTTGTGATCACGTGGCAGGTTAACTGGGGGCTAGCTGATCCCAAATGGTGGTTGATACAAACTGAGGCACCTCAGTTCTCTACGTGGTTGCTCAAACTTTCTCACGTGGCAACTGAATTCCAAGAAGGCAAGTCCCAACATACAAACACTTATCAAGCTTCTGCTTGCATCTCATTTGCTGACAGCCCATTGGCCAAAGCAAGGCACATGGCCAAGTCCAGAGTCAATGAAGATGGAGATCACATGAGGGCATGGATATCAGGATACATGATTCATTGGAGGTCAGTACTATAACAATCTACTACACCTGGGTAACTCCCATTTTTCTTTAAAGACTCAATTCATGCCTCCCCTCTTCCAACAAGGCCCCTCTTGACAGACTGGGTCATTAGTTGTCCCTTCTTTGAGCTGCCACAATACTTTACACACATCTCTACCTCTGCACTTACCCTATTGTTTTCTAACTATCTATTTACCATTTTCATCTCCCCCACTGGACAAGCCTTTGAAGGCAGACTGTGCTCTATTGATCTTTGTATTCCCAGGGTCTAGCCCTGTGTCTAGAACATTGTGCCTAACAATAATGTCTTTCAGGACTTCCCTGATGGCACAGTGGTTAAGAATCCGCCTGCCACTGCAAGGGACATGGGTTCGAGCCCTGGTCCGGGAAGATCCCACATGCTGTGGAGCAACTAAGCCCGTGTGCCACAACTACTGAGCCTGCGTGCCACAACTACTGAAGCTCACGCACCTAGAGCCTATGCTCCACAACGAGAGAAGCCACTGCAATGAGAAGCCCACGCACTACAACGAAGAGTAGCCCCTGCTCACCACAACTAGAGAAAGCCCACACGCAGCAACGAAGACCCAAAGCAGCCAAAAATAAATAAATAAATAGTTTTAAAAGTAAAAAATGTCTTTTAATTATTTGATTAGTTAAACATTCATGAATAAACCTTCTTAAATAAATGTTGGAAGTGTTATCTCCATTGGTGCTTTGACCTCTCACCCTCTGCCCTGCATTCTAAGAGAAACTTCTCTTTTTTGTCATACTCTCCAACCAAACATGCAGTTCTTCGGGGAGAGACCTCACTCAAGGAGTTGACCTCAACTAGAGATTAAGAGAGGCAGCAGAGGGTCAAGCAGTGGTTCCAAGATTTTTCAATTTCATAGACTACTCATATTTCCAAAGAAGTTTGAGGAGCAACAGAAAGTTACCACTTTTCTTTTTGTGCCTAGAAGGGACATTAAAAACACACCATCTACGACCATCAGTTCAAAAAAGTGGAAAGGTATAACCTTAGAATGAAAAAATAGACCATTGCAAGGAAGGGCCGGTATGTGGCCTCAATTCGCCCAAAATTAGGGCTCAACAGCTGTCTTAACATGTGATCCAATTGGGAGGGTCTCAAGTGGCCTAACCGCAAATTCTCCTTCCCAATTATCAGTTTCTGCTGATAAGTTCTTCTGGTCAATTAACCCTCCTTTTCACAGGGACCAGGCATAATCCCTGCTTATCCCTGAGAATCAGGCTTCCGTTCCCTGCCAGCCCACAGAATTATTCAGACAAGCCAATCATATCCTCCTGTGGGAAATGAGCATTCCACCCTTTGGATACAACAAAGCCTGCCTCTCACAGCTCCTGCTTTTTCACTGTTTCTGAGTGCAGCTCCTGAGTGGCAGTGCCTGGAATGTGGTGTCTTCCTCCGGGCTGTAAGTACAGGTGACTAATAAACTGCTGTCAATCACATCTGTCCAGTGTCAGGTGTCATGTGTTCAACCATCTCCAAAACCCTAGGGTGGGAATCTGGGAATCCTCCCTTATCAACAGAGTGAATAGGAGGTGATCAAAAGAAAGCAGCAACCTGACAGCTATGTTCAGAGTACCCCACGTTGTCCTTGTTTTTCTCATTTCACCATGCACCAGTGAAGTCAGTCTAGCAGAAGTCTGCAGACCCACCCTGGGAGCAGTGGAGAGCACTGTACATGGAGTCAGGAGATCTGGGATCTAGCTAGTCTTGCCTGTGCTCCAAAATATTTGTCTGACCTTTGACAAATCATTATCCTTTGTGGGCCTCATTTTCCAGCTATAAAATGATGAGATGGCTTCTGCCACCTCTGTGATTAAAAAGACAATCTGATGAAATAGGGAAATAAAAAGAGTGAATGGCTGGTAGTCCCTTGGTTATCCTAAAGGAATGTGCATTTTTATTACTTTTTGGTTTGCTTTTTATATTTATTTATTTATTTGGTTGTGCCGGGTCTTAGTTGTGGCAGGTGGGCTCCTTAGTTGTGGCACACGAACTCTTAGTTGCAGCATGCATGTGGGATCTAGTTCCCTGACCAGGGATCGGACCCGGGCCCCCTGCACTGGGAGCACAGAGTCTTAACCACTGCGCCACCAGGGAAGTCCCAGAATGTGCATTTTTAGAGGAGTATTTACTCCATGTGTCTCTAGATGGGGCAACTGGAGATGACGGGAGAGGAAAGATCTAAGGGACCAACAGGGCAGCCACAGCCTGCCAGTAAATCTTGCCTTGGGTGGATTCCTCTAAACCCTTCCTGCTTTCAGCACTCCTATCCTGTGCCATTAGCAAATGGGAGTTTTAAATCTCCTCCCCATCACCACCCTGTGTTCCATCCCAGCCCCTAAATGTTTCATTTGAGCCATTAACTCCATCCAGCCGGAGACCTTGTTCTAGCTGACACACAATTGCCACACCCTCTAGAGTCCACACTCCCCACCCCTTCCTGAAGTAAAGTGCTTGGGGACCCAGAAAATAGGCCAGGTCCTCATAAACTTATCAAAATAGCACAGCTAGGCCTTCCAACCAGCAACACTCAGAGACTGGGCCATAGAGTGGAAAACAGAGCATCCAGGGTCTTGTCCAGACAGAGCCCAGATATCTCCGGTAGTTAAGGGGCCTCTGGGTATCCTCATGTCTTGCCAAAAAAAGTAACCATCTCCAGCCCCATCTGTGTGTGTGTGTGTGTTCCGGTGTGGGGTGGGGGGAGCGGTTAGGCTGAAGCTAAAGCAACTAAAGCAACTAAAGCAACTGTGCTCTGATAGGAAAGATCCCTGGACTGAGAACCAGAAAGCTGTTAAGCAGGAAAGAAGACACTGCTTGGAGTGCCAAGGAGGAGGCTAGCACGTCTGGAATGCAGCAGGAAGATGAAAGGGAAAGATGAGGTGGTGGTGGAGGTCGGCCGCCAGGGGCCAGGACATCCAGGGCCTTAAGAATTACCCTCCAGACAATGAGAAGCCAGGTCACCTGATCTTTGAAGAGGGATGGTCCCAGGCCTGGGAGCTTGTGAAAAGTGCAGACTCAGGCAGCTCTACTAGACTAGGGAGATCCCAGGGGGGCAGGGGCAGCTGCATTTCTCATAAAGTGCCCCAGGAGCTTCTGTTTTTTTACCAGAGCCAAGGGCCCCTGGACTGGACCATCTGCAAGGCTTGTTCCAGTTAGAAAATTCCATCACTCTAAGCGTCGGGAGGCCACCTAACCTCCAAGGGAGGGAGAGGGAAGTAAATCTCCCACTTGCAAGCCCAGGGATGGCTTCCAACAGTGCCATTACACTAATGGAAACTGCAGTGAAGGAGCCAGGACCAATGTCTATGAAAAAATAGGAGAATGGGTAGTCAGGGGGGCAGGGCCAGCCCACAGGATGTCCCCACCAGAATTCACAAAGATGCCACAAGGATGCAAATTAATCAAATAAACCTTTGTTCAAAAAAAATTCACCTCACCCGTGGCTGGGAGAGACAAGTCATCAGCACTGGCTGTTAAAAAAAAAAAAAAATCCAAGGGCTTCTGATGACTTCAAATTAATGGGGCAAGGACAGGTGCCCCAGGGGATTAAAAGCGTGGTATTCCTTTCTAGTTGGTCCCGTCTCCTCCCCTTTCCCACAGTTCCGCAATTTCCCCTCCCACTGGTCTGGGATGCAGCCATGGAGTGGCTCAGCTCCGAGGACTTGGGGCTCCACACCCCAAGTCGACCGGCCAGCTCTCCCACATACTAATCATGAAGTGGGATGGAGAGTGGGCTGAGATGAACCCAGCAGATTGTGGCCATGGATGTAATGTGCCCAGCAGAACGCTTGATAGAGGGCGGCACCCTTTCCCTTGTCTGAAGACCAAGCAGACTGTACTCAAGGACTTGGGTGGGAGTGGGGGCAGGAGGAGTACATGAAGTTGAGAAGAACCTTCTAGCTGTCTGCACCAGGAGCTGAGGGAGACTTAGTGCCCAAGAGCAGAAAGCCTCTGAAGGGCTGGGTGCTCTAGGTTGGGTGAGGGGGTGGAGCAGGGCTGGGGACCAGGAAAGACCAGGTGCTGCCTTGCTTCTGAAGGGCTGCTCCAATGTGGAAAAACATCCTACCATCTTCCTTTGGAGAAAACCTGGAATATTCCAACACCAAAAACCTCTCACTGGCAGCTCCTGTGGAGATGGGCTCCAGCTGAAAAGGAAACGAGGAGGCATGGGCGCTGCCTAAGGGGGCCCGGTTGCTGGCCTCCATCATCCATCCCTTACCCCTTGGTTTCCCCACAGGCTTGTGAAGCCTAGGTCAGAAGAAAGGATTAAAGCCTTAAAAGGGAAGCGAAAAAAAAAGGGAAGCGATCTTGGCGGGGCTCTGGGAGGCGGCGAGCGGCCCCACCCTGATCTCCAGGGTTCTGAATCCCTCCATCCCTGGTCAGGTCCGCCAGCCACAGTATGAGGGCCCCCTTTTGCTGCGGACGGCCACTCTCCCACACCAATATCGGACCGCCTCCTCCTCCCTCTGCCACCCTTTTTCCGCTACCCACTCAGCCTCTGATTGGCCGAGCCCCCGGGCCCTCCCCGCTCCTCCTCTCCCACCCCTGGTGAAAACTGCGGGCGCCGAGCAGGGTGTAGCAACTGGAGGCGGCAGCGCATCTAGAGGAGGCTGCTGCGGCCGAGAACCGGAGCCCAGGTAGGAGCCAGAGGCAGGGCGGGACCCGGGGCGCAGGGATAGCAGGCCTCCTGGCGCTCAGGCAAGCCCTCCCGATCCGAGGCTTCGGAAAACGGTCGGAGGGCGCCCTGTGAAGGAGCCGCTCAGTGCTTGAGGGGCCTGCTTGCCAGGCAGGGGCAGGAGCCGGACGCAACTGCTGCAGGCCGGGGGCCGCGGCGAAACTTTCGCCAGCTGGGGAACGTTCGCCTGGGGCTGGGGTGCTGGAGGAGAACCGGGAGGAAGGGCGCCAAGGAAAGCCTTGTGTTCTGCTCCCCAGCCAGACGTCCCCAAAGCCAGCCTGCGAAGGCGGGACCGGGGGTGGGGGACGGTGAAACTGGGGGAACGGAGGACCGCAAACTGAAGGGTATCTCTGCCCTGCGACCTCGCTGCGGGCTGGGTGCGGGGCATCCAAAGAACGGGAAACCGCAGTGCCGCGGGCGGGGGCTGGGGCGGGGACTGGGAGGAAGGCAGGCAGACGGGGGAGGCGAGAACTGGAAAAGGATGAGAGAGGGGGAAGGAGGACCTCAACTGGGAAAGGAGAGGATTGGAATAGGGACACGGAATAAGGGTGGGGTTAGTCGAACGCAGGCTGGAGAGGAGGGAGCGCAAAGCTTCTCCGGGTTCTGAGCTGCGGGGACGCAAGGCCGAGGACAGGCAAACAGACTGCACCTCCCCTCCAGCTGTCTACCCCTCCCTTTGGCTCTACATCCCCTTGAGTCCCAGCCCCATTTCTTCCTTTCTAGTTCTAGCTGCTGCTTCCCCCGCTTCCTCTCCTAGATCCCAAGCTCGCCACCCCCTCTGTAACTCAGCGTCTGCTAATCTAAACCAGATGTCGGCCCCCCTTTCTTCCCCAACGGCACCTCCGGGTCCCTCTCAGCAGGGGTCTGAGAGGGAATCGACTGCAGCCGCAGGCACCCGGGAGCCCCAGTCTCGCCCCTTTCCCCCTCCCTCCCCCCACTGGGCTGCGCGCCGGGGACCCAGGACGCGGCTAGCGGCGCGCGCCCTGCGCACCAGGGCGCACACACCAGGGCACGGCCCCGCGCACTCGCAGGCACACGCCCCTGCTCTGGCCTCTCCCTGGCGAGCACTGCTGCGGACGGGCTAGGCTACTCGCTCTGTGTCGCCTCGCCAGGATATAGATTCAGCCTAGGCTGCAAAAAAAGGACAGGGCAGAGAGCCTAGGCAGGGAGGCTACCGAAGCTGGACTGGAAAGCTGCAGGCCCAGGAATCCTGCCCAGAGAGCTGGACAATTGGAAACATGTTGGTTCTGATGCAGAGAACCTATGCAATAGGATGGCACTGTCGCCTTCCCCACACACAGTCGGGAACACCCTTAGCGGTGTGCCAAGTATGGTCCTACCTGGGGCCCCCGCACATACCTGACCACGCTCGTCTAAGAGGCCGGAGACTAACGCCGTGGATCACTTACTCTCCAGCAGTGCCAGATGTTTGTCATTTTTCTTAATCCCCATCACAATCCTGTGGGTATCTAAAGCCCAGGTTCATTCAGTATCTTTCGGGCATCTGTTGTATGCCAGGAACTGTTTGGGCATTGGGGATTTTCTTCTGAACGAGAAATAGGTAGGCCCTGAATGAGGAGTGTTTGTTTCATGGTTAGAGAGTTCTGATTTTGCAAGATGAAAAGGGTTCTGGAGATTGGAGACTGTACACTTAAAAATGGTTAAGATAATAAATTATGTGTTCTGCAAATTTTACGATTAAAAAATTAGGAAGTCCCTGACTTCCTGAAGGAAGAGGAAACGGTCAAGTTAAAGACACTTACTCAAAGCCACCCAGCTAGTAAGTGTTCAGCACACATACACACCACCGAAGGGTGTGTCCTCCAACCCCCCTGCTTTCCCAGATGGGGAAGAGCTGAGTGGCAGTGTCACTTTCACTGAGAGGTGGGAGGGGAGAGGGCTGTAGAGAGGGGCTTGGATGCTCACCGTGGCCATTATGGCATGTCTCCCAGGGGCCCCCAGCCCTGGCAGTAAGTGCGGGCACACCTGCCCCACCTCTTGGCTGATTCCCATCCTGTTGCACCCCCAGATCCAGGACTGAGCTCTCGGCACCATGAACCCTACCATTGGCATCACTCTCTTGCTGACAGGTACCGGGCAAGGGGCAGGGCTGGGATTCCAAGCACCCTGGCTGCCTTCCTTTCAGAGAAGCTAGCTTCTTCCTCATGACCTCAGAAAGTAGAGGTGACTAAGGGAGAGAGAGGGCTCCTTTTATCCCTAAGTCAGCTGAGCAACCTAGTTGATCTTCTGACTACCTGGGATGGTTTTTGGAAACACAATTCACTGAGCCTGCCCCATACTGAGTTGGAATCTCCAAGTGTGAACCAGGATGTTGCATCAACTCCCCCAAGGTCTCCTGCCCCTGGAACATACTGGTGGGACCCACGACTACAGTAGAGGGAGGTAGGCTGGGGCCTGCAGTAGGGAAGGTAGACTGGCCCTCAGGGACCTCTGGGCGGGGAGAGGTGCTCAAAGAGCAGACCCTGTGCCCTTCCCTGGCCAGGCCTTTCTCTACTGTTAATGTGGATGGGAGGCCCCCTGCTCTACAGGTCCTCACCAACTTGGAGGGGGCACTGCTGGTGCCAGTCTTACAGGTGGCCCGTGGGCAGAAGGTGACCAGTCTGACAGCCTGCCTGGTGGACCAGAGCCTTCGTCTAGACTGCCGCCATGAGAATACCACCAACCTGCCCATTCAGTACGAGTTCAGCCTGACCCGTGAGACAAAGAAGCACGTGCTCTTTGGCACCATTGGGGTCCCTGAGCATGCATACCGCTCCCGAACCAACTTCTTCAGCAAGTACAATCTCAAGGTCCTCTACCTGTCCGACTTCACCACCAAGGATGAGGGAACCTACACATGCGCACTCCACCTCTCTGGCCAGACTCCCATCGTCTCCAACAGGAATGTCTCTGTGCTCAGAGGTGAGGCAAACCCCCAACAAGACCAAGGAAGCTGGGAGAGGCAGGCTGGGGAGGAACGGGCTGGCTGGGCCAGCTGGCAGTCCCCTTGGCTGGGCCACAATAGGGAGTGGCCCCAAAATTTCTCTCCCCTTCCCCCCACTGCTGCCTGTGCCCGGGGTGGGGGGCGGGAATCGCTACCTTCAGCATGAATGGGGGAAGGGCTAAGGGGACAGTCAGACAGGCAGAGTGGTGTGGCAGACGCTTCCCCCATGACTGCGGGCAAATCACTCGGCCTCCCCAAACCTCCTTCTCCCCACCTGGAAAACAGGATGGGCACTAGCCTCCTCACCCACAGTTTTCTTGTGATGATATTTGTCCAAGGGCTCAGGAACCGGCAAATGGGAAAGACGGTTGGTTCTGTCAGACCAGGTTGGCCCTGGTTCCAGCCAAGACAAGGCGCTAGCCTCCCCAAGGGAACGCGGCCTGGCTCTGGGCCTGGGCCTGCCCGAGTCCTGGTCGCTCTCCATTCCCGCCCTGCCTCTCTACCCCGTCCTCTCTCCACAGATAAACTGGTCAAGTGTGGCGGCACAAGCCTGCTGACCCAGAACACCTCGTGGCTGCTGCCGCTCCTGTTCTCCCTGCCGCTCCTGCAGGCCATGGATTTCATCTCCCTGTGACCGGCTGGGCCCACGGAGAACACGGGAAGCCACAGGGCCCAGTCCAGAGACCCTACTTCTCTGAGTCAGTTGACCCCCCCTCCCCGCAACCTCTCACACACCTTGGGGAGAAGTGGGGACCCCACCGCCCCTAAGGAATCCCAGTGCTGCATGCCATCATCTCCCACCCCCCACGGCCACCCCCTACCCTGTCCGCACGCCACTGCCTATTTGTATTCTTTGTTCCAGAGCTGCTTCTGTCTGGTTTATTTAGGGCTTATCCTACCTTTTCTTTGGCAGTTTGCGAAAAGGGAAGCCAGGGTTGGGGACCTGATGGAGAGCGAGGGGAAAGGAGGGGTAGAAGGAGGGGAGGGGTATCAGTCCCTGGGGCCGGTCAGCCTTGCCCACCGGGACTAGAGGCCTGGGAGAGACCTGGGCGAGGAGGGGGAGGGGTGTGTTTGGCCCTAGCACATCCCTCAGCAGTAGGGATGGCGCCTGAAGACCCCGGATGTGAGGGCACTGCCAAGCGTTTGTGGCCCATCCTGTGAGGAGAGAACCGAGCATCTCCACGAGCACTTTCTGTCACAGAAAAAAGCCGCCTTCTTACCCTGCAGAAGTCCCCAAGGGGCCTTGGGCCCGGGGTCTGGTCCAGTGAAAATGCAGATTCTGCCCGGGAAGCAGTGCTGATGGGTTGGCGAGGCAGGTGGAAGGCAGGGTCCATCATCCCTCCCCCAACCGAGGAAGCTAAAAATGGGAGCCTAGTGTCTCTCACTGGCTCGGCCGGCAGTTGGGAGGTGGCAGAGGAGGACAAGCCCCCTCCCAGGCTATCCCAAGCTCCTAGGAGCTTCCAGAACTCAGACCTGGAGGCAGTAAATCAGGCCTGGTGGAGCCCCTGGTTGAGCCACACAGAGTTCGGCCCACACGTTCCCCCAGGAGGCTCTTCTGTCTTCCCCCAGCAGCGCCCGAGCCTTCAGATAGACCCCCGTCCCAGAGGCCTGCCTTCTCAGGGACCTCTCGGGGGCCTGGGACTGGCCGTGGGGTGATACCCATAAGTGGACATGCCTCGAGGGGTGGCTTTTCCCAGCACCCAGCTCTCCGCCCGGCGGCTCTTCCCCGTCCTGTGACCATGTGTAGTGCCACCACAGCTTATGGCATCTCACTGAGGAAAAAGAATACTGTACAATAAAACCAAGCCTCTGGAATCTGTTCTCCTGTCTGTCTCTGCTTTGCTCCTCTCTCCCCAGGCCCGCCCCCCTCCCTTAGCCTTGAGGGCCAACCCACCACCTCCTCCTCTCCACCATCCCTGCCTTCTGCAGCCCTTCTTCTCCCCCCTGCCCCCCAGGGGTGGACCACCGCATGCCCAGCTTTTCAGAACCACTCTAACACGGCACGTTTGCCCAAATAAACAAATGTTCCCTCTCTGTGGACTCACCTGCCCCATGTGTGGGCCAAGCCACATGGCGCTGGTTCCAGAACATGCTAACAGGCACTAAGGCACGGAGTCTGCCTTCTCAGATCTGGATGTTCTCAGAAATGCCCCGTCAGCTTACATCAGCTATAGAGAGGGGCACAGAGAGGAGGCTCGGGAAGTGAGGCGGTCCGTGGGAGCTGCCTTCATCATCAAGGTGTAAGGACAAGCATCTCTTCTTAACTCCAACATGGCCACATAAAGCGCTGGGGGTGGGGAGAGAACACTGAGGCCTGTCCCCGGCTCCCTCCCCTAAAAGTCACTGAGTAGAAAGCGCCCCCTGGTAGTAGGGACTAGAACAGCATCACAGGGTGGTTCTGGGTCTCGGTTGCTGCCAGAGTGAGGCAGACCCCAGACGACCTTCCCTGCTTTGCCAGGGAATCTGGGGGAGGAGAGTGGTGACTCCCCAGAAGCTGACTCATTTGGTATTTAGCGCTGGTGTGGATGGTTTTTCTGAGCATTTACTTAAAGGCCCAGGATCTAAACTCACGCCACTGACTCCCACTCTTGCAACACCTCCCATTGATACCTGAGCTTTGCCAGTGACCCCCGTAGTGGCCAGGCCAGAAGAGGGCAAGGGAAGCCCTCAAGGAAGAGAGGGAGCTGCCCGTGTCACCGACCATGGGGACCCATCCATCCCCACGTGGGCTGTTGGCCACTCAGGACTGCAGCCAGCCTGGACACGGGGCCCTTTTGCTCCGCCCTGCTTGCAGCCAAAAAATGAAGAGTCTTTGTAGGGGAAGGGAGTTCAAATGCCACCCTCAGGGTTGTAAGAGCTAAAGCTGGAAGGTCTTTCTGGAAGGAACTGGGAAGCCAGGCGTGCAGCCTCAACTGTGAGAAGCTATGAGACCCCGGCACCTGTGTGAGCCTCCTGTGTGGTCTTTGTCACCCTCGCACTGTTTCCTTGAAGAGTTTAGCGGCCCCTCAACAAGGGCCCTTTGCAGCCGTGCCTGTGGGAGGAGAGCCCAAGGCCACCGCGAGTGGGCTCAGCTTCAGAAGACACAGAGGCCTCTGAGGCCCAGGGGCTATAGGAAGGCAGGGACGGAGAAAAAAGGAACAGGCCTGGGGCTGGGAAGGGGCTCGAGGACTTAAAGGCAGGGCCGTCGGGCCTCACAGCACAAGCCAACCCAGAAAGACTGCGGGCCGGGGCTGCGGTGGGCTCCCGGGGCCAGTCCACGACGGCAGCCAGTTCCTGCCCAGTCACGTCAGGAGAGCTGAAAGGGACTGCGGCACGTCTGCAGGGACTTGGCTAGCTACAAAGAGGGCTGGGGCCGGCCCTGGTTCCTGCACACATGCCCAGAGCCCACCCCACCCAGCCCCTTCCCATTCCTCCTCACCCCTCTCCCACATCCCCCTCGGCCATCTTGGTCCTTACCTTAGGGCGTGGAATCCTTGCTCCGTAGAAAGAGAAAGAAGCCCCTCTCCACACATCCGTCCACTGAGACAGAGGAACATCTGCACACGGCGCAGGGCGAGGGTCTTCCCAACACCTAGGGGCTCCCTCGGGAAGGACAAGGGGGGTCACCGTGGGGAGACGCAGGGACTTTCTCTGGCCAACCAATAAATGTACCCAGCGTCCAGGCGACCCGTGACACACATCCTCCAGCCCCTGTCCCCCCCAGCATGATGTCCCTGTCCTCACTGTGTCTGCAGCTCCCGTGTTGTGATGGGCAGGTTTGTCTTTACATGCGAAAGAAGCAAGTCCCAGGTTAGGAGTAAACCACTTCCTCATCTACCGCTGAGGAATCAGTGGGCCTGGAGTCCTTCAGAGTTCTGGCAAAGCGTGAGGGTCATCAGCTGCCTCCTGCTAACCCTGAAGCAGGGCTTCAGGACAAAGGTGGGATTGCCTCCTGCCCAGGGCTCTCAGGCCCCGAATGTCTCCCACCCCTCGGGAATATCATGTCATGTGAAGACTCCCGGGAGGCGTCTTTGCTGGGCAAAGGGAAGACCTGGGGGTAGGGAAGCTATGGAAGTGGGCACATGCTGTAGAGGGCAGCGTAGGACCAACGGGAGAGTTCTGCAGAGGCCAAGTGTGGCTCTACAGCGGAAGGGGCCTTTGATGGCTGGAGCTGCCCAGCTGCACAGGCAGGAGTATCTGGCAGTGGGCTTGGTCAGTGGAGGCCACCTGCCCAGCCTGCAGGAAAGCAACTTCCTGAATTCAGTGGGAACCTGGGCTAGATGACCCTAGTCACTTCACCCTTCAGTGCCTCATTTTTCTGATTTCTAAAATAAGATGGGGGAGAGGGGGCGCATCTGGTGCTGCAGTGGTTAAGAACCCGCCTGCCAATGCAGGGGACACGTATTCGATCCCTGGTCTGGGAAGATCCCACATGCTGCAGAGCAACTAAGCCCGTGCGCCACAACTACTGAGCCTGCGCTCTAGATCCCGTGAGCCACAACTACTGAGCCTGCACTCTAGAGCTTGTGCTCCGCAACAATAGACGGCACCGCAACGAGAAGCCCGCGCACCGCAACGAAGAGTAGCCCCCGCTCGCCACAACTAAAGAAAGCCCACATGCAACAACAAAGACCCAACGCAGCCAAAAATAAGATAAATAAATAAAAATAAGATGGGGGAATTCCCTGGCGGTCCAGTGGTTAGGACTCCACACCCCCACTGCAAGGAACTAAGATCCCGAAAGCCGTGCGGTGCAGACAAAAATAAAAATAAAAAATAAAATAAGATAGTAGCGCTGGAATGATTTATTTGTACAACAAACGTTAAGTACCTGGCTGTGCTAAGAGGTAAAAGATATAGTCCCTGGCTGAAGGAATCTACAGCCCAGTAAGAAATGAGGAATTGATTTCAGTGCAGTGATTGGTGCTAGGAGGCAGAGAAGCTGTGGCAGACACTGCTTGAGGGTTTTCCAACATGTATTCTCTCTTTCTTTCTCAGCAATAGGACCCACAAATTAGAACTAGATTATATGGTCCAGAATAAAGACTACATTTCCCAGCTCCCTTGCAGCAAGATGTGCACATGTGGCTAAATTCTGTCCAATGGAACAGTAGCACAAAATAATGTGTACAATTTTTATGAAGTGCTCTTAAAGGGAGAATGTGTGCTTTTCAACCCCTTTCACCTTCATGCTGGCTGGAATGTGGAGTCAATGGCTGGAACTGGAGCAGCCATCTTGGACTATGAGATAGAAGTTGTATGTTACACATCACAAAGTACAACAGCCTGGATTCCTAGTGATGTTAGAACTGTCAGAGCAGCCATGGAAAACCATGTTAGAGCTACTCTTATTTGGAGTTTCTGCACTCACAGTTGAATGTAAATGTACCTTAAAAAGAAGCTGTTATTTAACACAACTAAACCGTACACTTAAAAATGGTTAAGACAGTAAATGTATTTTTTACCACACACACACACACACACACACACAAAGCCAAAAGTCAAATTTAGAGCGACAGAAAGTAGAATGGTGGTTGCCAGGGGCTATGAGGAGGGGACATGGGGAGTTATTATTTAGTGGGTACAGAGTTTCAGTTTTGCAAGATGAAAAGAGTTCTGGAGATGGCTGGTGGTGGTAGTGGCACAACAATGTAAGTGTATTTAATGCCACCAAATGGTTATATGTATTTTACCACAATTTTTTTTTTTTAAAAAGGAAACAGCCAAGGCACAAGGGAACTTTTTGGTGTGCTTACGCGAACACTTACATTTGTCAAAACTCATCAAACTGTACACTTAAAATGGGTGAATTTCCTCAAATGTAAATTTTACCTCAGTAAAGTGCTATGAAAATACCTATGTAGGGCCCCTAGCCAGGCTAGAGGGCTTCCCAGAGGAGGGGTCATGGTAGGAGTTAGCACAAAAATCAGGCTCTACTATTTCATAAGCTGATTACAAAGAAAGAAATGTTATTTTATTTCTTCTATATCCTGAAAGACTTGGGGAGGGGGAGTAGAAGCCATTGTGGGTTTAGTCCGAGGACAGGCCTCAGCCCCTCTCTCAGGCAACACAACTGCTGGCTGAAACAACAGCCCTCAGAGCACGTGGGCCCTTCATCAGGGTCCCTGCCCCAGTCATATCCATTCAAACATTTACTAAGTGTGCACCCCGTGCCAGGGAGTGTAAGTATCTGTGCAGGGTAATGAGAACAGACCTGTGAATGGTACAGACAAGTTCCTTCCCCACAAAACTTTTTTTTTTTTTTTTTTTTTTTTTTTTTACAATTTTTATTTATTTATTTATTATTTATGGCTGTGTTGGGTCTTCGTTTCTGTGCGAGGGCTTTCTCTAGTTGCGGCAAGTGGGGGCCACTCTTCATCGCGGTGCGCGGGCCTTTCATTATTGCGGCCTCTCTTGTTGCGGAGCACAGGCTCCAGACGCGCAGGCTCAGTAATTGTGGCTCACGGGCCCAGCTGCTCCGTGGCATGTGGGATCTTCCCAGACCAGGGCTCGAACCCGTGTGCCCTGCATTGGCAGGCAGACTCTCAACCACTGCGCCACCAGGGAAGCCCCCCACAAAACTTATATTGTGGTACAGGAGATGGACCTGAAGCAAGTAAACCAATAAGTAAGTCATTGTATAGACTGGGATTGTTTACACATGGGAGGCAATAAGAGAATGACGGGCTCACTTTAATTGGGATGATCAGGGAGAGCCTAAGGAGGGGGCGTTGAGCTAAGACAGGAAGGGTGAGAAAAGGCCAGACATTTGAAGGGCTGCAGAAGCACAACCAGACAGAGGGAACACGAAGGGTTCAAGGTGTCCAGGCGAGGAGGGGTACAAGATGTCACTGAAGGGGAATTCTCTGGAGATCCAGTGGTTAGGACTTGGCGCTCTCACTGCGGGAGCCCTGGGTTCGATGGTCAGGGAACTAAGTTCCCACAAGCCACGCAGAGCAGCCAAAAAAAAAAAAGTCACTGAAGAGGTAGGCACAAGCCAGGTCCCACAGGGCCTTGGAGGTCATGGTGAAGAGTTCGAATTTTATTCTAAGAGCAATAGGGACCCAGACCAGGGCTCGAACCCATGTCCCCTGAATTGGCAGGTGGATTCTTAACCACTGCACCACCAGGGAAGCCCATCAATAATTTTTTTTTTACACTTAAAAACAAATCTTATTGAAGTATAGTTGATTTACAATGTTGTGTTAGTTTCAGGTGTACAGCAAAGTGATTCAGTTATACATATACATACATCCACTCTTTTTTAGATTCTTTTCCCATATAGGTCATTAGAGAGTATTGAGTAGAGTTCCCTGTGCTAGACAGTAGGTCCTCATTAGTTATCGATTTTCTACATAGTAGTGTGTATATGTCAATCAAGTTAATAAATTGTTTAAAGCCGCTAAATGTTGGAGCGGTTTGTGATGCAGCAATAGTCACTTTAACAAGAGCAGTTCAGTGGAGCAGGGGTAACAGAGGCCAGTTTGGAGGGGGTGAGCGAGTGAATGGGAGGGTGTAGACTTCTCTTCCAGGAAGCTGAGCTGTGACTGGTGTGGGAAGCAGAGTCAAGGGGAGTTGTTTATCTTTAAGACGGGAGAGACTAGAGCACGGTGTACATTGATGGCGATTACTTATGAAGACAGGGAAAGATTGATGAACAAAGGGGAGAAGAAAATGAGGAAGCAGAGTCCTTGGGGAGGTGAGAAAGGAGGAATCTAGATGAGAAATAAAGGCAAAGGAGATGGATGTGAAAGAGGGGAGGTTTGTGAACTTGAGGGTAGAAGTTCAGGGGTTTCCACACGAGTAGCAAGGCCATCAGCTAAATAAGAGGGTGAGGAGATGAAGGGAAGATGCAACAGGTTTGAAAAAAGTAGATAACAGAAAATAGGCATATCAAAAAGTAGGAGTGGTTCGATATTTTGTAATAACCTATAATGGAAAAGAATCTGAAAAAGAATAGATACAGACATAGATACGTGTGTAACTGAATCACTTTGCTGTACATCTGAAACTAACACAACATTGTGAATCAACTATACGTCAATAAAAATGTTTTTAATTTAAAAAACCCATATGAAAAGATGTAGACATAGAGAATGGACTTGAGGACACAGGGTGGGAGGGGGAAGCTGGGGCGAAGTGAGAGTGGCATCGACATATATACACTACCGAATGTAAAATAGTTGGCTAGTGGGAAGCAGCAGCATAGCACAGGGAGATCAGCTCAGTACTTTGCGATGACCTAGAAGGGTGGGATAGGGAGGATGGGAGGGAGGCTCAAGAGGGAGGGGATATGGGGACACATGTATGCAAATGGTTGATTCGCTTTGTTGTACAACAGAAACTAACATGGTATTGTGAAGCAATTATACTCTAATAAAGATCTATTAAAAAAAAAAGACTAGGGCTTCCCTGGTGGCGCAGTGGTTGAGAATCTGCCTGCCAATGCAGGGGACACGGGTTTGAGCCCTGGTCTGGGAGGTTTCCACATGCCACGGAGCAACTGGGCCCGTGAGCCACAACTACTGAGCCTGCGCGTCTGGAGCCTGTGCCCCGCAACAAGAGAGGCAGCGACAGTGAAAGGCCCGCGCACCGCGATGAAGAGTGGCCCCCGCTTGCCGCAACTAGAGAAAGCCCTCGCACAGAAACGAAGACCCAATACAGCTAAAAATAAATAAATAAATTTTTAAAAAGACTATAAGGGACCTGCAAAGACCAAAATATTTACTATCCATCTCTTTATAGAAAGAATTCGCCAACCCCATTTTTAGTGGATTCTTTTTCTTTCTTTTTATTTTTTATTTCTTTATTTTATTTATTATCATTTAGTTTTGGCTTCATTGGGTCTTCGTTGCTGTGCACAGGTTTTCTCTAGTTGCAGCGAGCGGGGGCTACTCTTTGTTGTGGTGCACAGGCTTCTCATTGCGGTGGCTTCTCTTGTTGTGGAGCACGGGCTCTAGGCACGTGGTTTCAGTAGTCGTGGCACACGGGCTCAGCAGTTGTAGCTCGTGGGATCTAGAGTGCAGGCTCAGTAGTTGTGGCACACGGGCTTAGTTGCTCCGCGGCATGTGGGATCTTCCCGGACCAGGGCTCAAACCCGTGTCTCCTGCATTGGCAGGCGGATTCTTAATCACCGTGCCACCAGGGAAGCCCCAGTGGATTCTTTTTAAAATGCAATATGCACATTTAACCTATCAAATTCTTAAATTAATCAAAACCTTTATCCTCTTTATGGATAAATCAAGGCCCTTAGGATATTATAACTCTACTCACCTCTTCCCACATACATGTTACTGTAGTCAGAAATTTTAATTTTATTTTTTTTAAAACTTTATTTTGAAAGCTACCATATGATCCAGCAATCCCACTCCCAGGCATATATCCAGAGAAAAACATGGTTTGAAAGGATACATGCACCCCAGTGTTCATTGCAGCGCTCTTTACAATAGCCAAGACATGGAAGCAACCTAAATGTCCAACAACAAAGGAATGGATAAAGACGTGGGGTACATATATACAATGGAATATTACTCAGCCATTAAAAAGAATGAAATAATGCCATTTACAGCAACATGGATGGACCTGGAGATTATCATACTAAGTGAAGTAAGTCAGACAGAGAAAGACAAATATCATACGATATCACTTCTATGTGGAATCTAAAAAAAAAAACTGATACAAATGAACTTATTTACAAAACAGAAACAGACTCACAGACTTAGAGAATGAACTTGTGGTTACCGGGCGGGGAAGGGTTGGGGGGAGGGATAGATGGGGAGTTTGGGATTGACATGTACACACTGCTATATTTAAAATAGATAACCAACAAGGAAAAAAAAATAATGTATTATGAATAACTTTATGACAATAAATTTGACCTTAAAAGAAAAAAAAAAAAAAACCCATATGAGATTCAGACTGAAAAAAAAAAAAGGTGGGAGTATAAGCAGAATTCTAAAAATAGTCTCCCAAGATTCTATACCCCTAATCCCTGGAATCTGTGACTGAGATGAGACGTCACCCCCATGACGGTGTTATGTTAAATGGCACAGTTGATCTTAAAAGAGGAATATTGTCCAGGTAGGCCTATGAAATCACGTGAGTCCTTAAAAGCAGAGAACTTTCTCTGGCTAGTGGCAGAAGAGGAAGACAGAGATTTGAAGCACAAGGGTGACTCATCGCGCCACCACTGGCCACGTGAGAAGGACTGTGGGCAGCCTCTAGGAGCAGAAAGCAGAGCCCAACCAGCAGCCAGCAAGGAAACAGGGACCTCACACCCGTAGCCATAAGGAACTGGACTCTGGCAACAACCAAATGAGCTTGGAAGTGGAATCTTGCCCCGAGCGTCCGCATAACAGCCAGCCTAGCCAGCACTTTGAGTTTGGCCTTGTAAGACCCTGACCAGAGAACCAGCTGAGCCCACCGGAACTTCTGGCCTACAGACTGTGAGATAATACATGGGTGTCTAAAGCCATTAGGTTTCTGGTAATGCGTTACACAGCAGTAGAAAACTAATATGGTGGGAAAATAAACATACCATGGAAACATAATAGAAGTGCTGAGCAGTGCTGAGTGTGACCCATCTGAGGTGTGTGGCCATGAATATAAAGGGGACTTAATTGGGTGAACTTCTGCAGGATCATTCACCTGCATGGGTGCAGGCATACCAAGGAAGGGCAGATGGCCTCAGGGAGGGTCCAGGTTTTTCCAGGCACGAGCAGCAGAGGGAAGGAGGGGCAAAGGAATAGAGGAAGTTAGCAAAGGAGTGATTAAAATGATCCATTTTACGGACTTCCCTGGTGGTCCAGTGGTTAAGACTCCGTGCTTCTAATGCAGGGGGCGTGGGTTCAATCCCTGGTCACAGAAGTAAGATCCCACAAGCCGCATGGGGCAGCCAAAAAATAAAAAAGAGTCTTAACTGGGTCAGGATGTGAAGAGGTCAGAGGGTGGGCAGATCACACATAGAGAGAGGGGGTAAAGGGGCCAAAAGCTGACAGGCCAGAGGGCTGCAAGGAGCATCCACATGGCTGTTGAAATCATGGAGGATGATGAAGGAGAAGGGGTAGAAAGGAAGACAGTGAGCCAGGAGACAAGTGACCTGCAGCCAGCACGTGACAGCAGTGAAGAAGGGTGGCAGTAGGGTAGCCAGATGCCTGGAGATCCAGCAGGGGTGCTTGAAGGAGAGAGCAAGGGAGGAAGGACACTTACCCGACCTGTTGTGGGTTGAATTGTAGCCCACCCCCCAAAACAAAGATACGTTCAAGTCCCAATCCCCGGTACCTAAGAATGTGACCTTATCTGGAAATAGGGTCTCTGCAGATGTAATCAAGCTAAAATGGAGTCATAGGACTAGAGTGGACCCTAAACAAAAGACTGGCATCCTCATAAGACAAGGGAAATTTGAACACAGAGACACAGGAGACACAGAGAGAAGACAGCCATGTCTTGGAGTGATGCTGTCACCAGCCAAGGATCACCTGGGGCCACCAGAAGCTGGAAGAAGCCAGGAAGGATCCTCCCCTAGAGGCTTCAGAGGGAGCCTGGCCCCAGCAACACCTTGATTTTGGACTTCTGGCCGAAAGTGTACGTGTAAGAAAACAAATTTCCGTTGCTTGAAGCCACCCAGTCATGGCAGCCCTAGGAAACCCAAACCCCACTTCCTGACCCTGAGGTGTGTGAGGGTCAGAGTAAAGGCAGACTCCACTGAAGGAGGCTTCAGGGGAAATGGTGTCCTCAGGGAACAGTGAGTTTCATTTAAGGCCGGAGCTCAAGAGAACCTCTGAAGAAGAGGCTGAGGATGAAGCAGAGCTTGCCCAACCCCGAGCAGTGTCTGGGCACAAGGGGGTTTATGGGGTGGGGCGGGACCTGGCCCAGGCGAGGAGATGCTACAGGAGAGGTGTGCTGATAATGGATGCGCTGGACTCTCTGGACCTCTGGGGACTGAGCCAGACAGGTAGGACTGGCCTGACACAGTCACTGGGGGACGGTAGGCAAACAGCTTAACTATGGCCTGATGCCCGGTCCCACCGTCCTGGGCTCCCGGTGTGTCAGCAGCAGGAGGGGCCCACTCTCGGGCAGCCTGAGCCCCGGCACATTCAGTACACTGCCCCCTCCTGCTGCGGGGCCTTCTGGGGCAGCTCCACCCCTCACACAGGGTGACACAGCCTCTTGGAGCCTCCGTGTCCTCTGACGACAACAGCCAGCGTCACAGCTCTGGGCTCAGGCTTCAGGCTTTACAGCTTCACGGTTTCCTGCCATCTAGACCCAAGCTGTCCAATATGGTAGCCACTAGCCACATGTGAGTATTTAGACTTAAACAAATTGCATTGAAGTAAACTAAAATTTCAGTTCCTCAGCCACGCCAGCCACATTTCAAGTGCTCAGTAGCACATGTGGCTGGTGGCGCTCCGTCCCCACAGAAAGTTCTACAGGACAGAGCTGGACCAGACCATGGGCGGGAACCATGGCTGTTCGAACCGCTGAGCTATCCCACCTCAGGCAAACTCATGAAGGGGAGGCAGGGCAAGGACAGGAGGGTCCTGAAAGGAACACTTCTCAGCCTCACTCCCTGAGGCAAGGGTCAGCTCCAGGAACGCTCTGAGCACCCCAACACCTCAGAGCCCAGAACACAGCGTCGGGAGGCCTGGAGAGGGGAAAGCCTCTCGCCGCGAGTCTAAGGCCCACCACCCCCCGTTCTTTACTTCCTGTCTCAGCACAACTGACAGTGGAAAGTCCACTTCCTTCAGAGGCACAGGCTGGGGTGCGCCTCTAACCCTAACAGCCACTCACCCAGACTCACAGCACACGCCAACTCATTTCATTCCCAAATGTCCATGTTAGCCAGCCGTGTGAGCCGTGAGTAGGCCTGTAGGACGTCCGCCATCCACCCCGCTCCCTCTCACCTTCCATCACCTCCAGCCCTCCGTGCCCCTGTCTCACACCTCGGCCCCTGTACACACCCGCTGGCCCCAGACCCAGCAAGAGCACTTGAAACTCAAAGCCAAGAAACGCTTTCTCCCCACTGCCTTCTAAAAAGCAAGAAGGGCAGAAGACAATTCCCATCCATCAGATCTAACATTCCTCTCAGCTCAGTGCTGGATACTTGCTCTACATCTAGGAAACTAGAAGCCCTTTGTGGTGATTTTCCCAAAGTAAAGAGTCAGCCACAAGGTGAAGTCTCTCCATCTCTAGAAACTGAAAACTTGCAACTTTTAAAGGATGGTTTTGGGCTTCCCTGGTGGCGCAGTGGTTAAGAATCCGCCTGCCAATGCAGGCGACACGGGTTCAAGCCCTGGTCCGGGAAGATCCCACATGCCGCAGAGCAACTAAGCCCGTGTGCCACAACTACTGAGCCCGTGCACGACAACTACTGAGCCTGCACCCTAGAGCCTGCGAGCCACAACTACTGAGCCCGTGCGCCTACAGCCTGTGCTCTGCAACAAGAGAAGCCACTGCAATGAGAAACCCACGTAACGCAACGAAGAGTAGCCCTCGCTCGCCGCAACAGAGAAAGCCTGTGCGCAGCAACGAAGAAAGCCTGTGCAGTACAGCCAAAAATAAATAAATTAAATAAATTAATTAAAAAGAAAAAATTACTATAGGATGGTTTTTCCTGCTCTCCTTATCAAGCTGTCAAAAATCATATGATCCAATCTCAGATAGGCACCCTTTATAGAGGGTTCCCCCAATTGGCTCGAAGACCATGATGGGACCAGTGGGGGCCATAGCATCTGGAAATCCCAAAGCTCAGAAGGCATCACTTGCCTGCAGAAGGTACCTGGCGTGAGAAGAACTAACTACACATCACCTGCATCAAAACAAACTAGATTTACCACTCTCTTGTTGAAACTGCAGGGAAATCCTAAAAAGATGAAATCATCCAGGGATGATAAGTAGAAATTACAATATACATATTACTGCTAACTTCAGATCTGTAAAATGTTACTGATATTTCCTTTACTACGCGTGCTAAATATTTACTGGGCATTAAATAGGTCACTCAGTCTTCCTAATCTTATTTTTTATCAGAGGTCTTCAACCGTAAAAACCTCCTACTGTTCCAGCAACTTGACCCTCGGGGTTGGGGAGAAAATTTTGCCAAACCAGGAGATTTATAAGAATGAAACTCTGAACTAAGACAGAAGCAATGGAGAGAGGAGAACCTTAGGGGAACAAAAGAAAGAAAATCAGAAAGCTATGATCCCCGGGGACTTCCCTGGTGGTCCAGTGGTAAAGAATCCGCCTTCCAATGCAGGGTAGGCAGGTTCCCACATGCCACGGGGCAACTAAGCCCACGCGCCACAACAACTGAGCTCGCACGCCTCAACTAGAGAAGCTGTGTGTTG
Source organism: Balaenoptera acutorostrata (assembly GCF_949987535.1). NCBI lineage: Eukaryota > Metazoa > Chordata > Mammalia > Artiodactyla > Balaenopteridae > Balaenoptera > Balaenoptera acutorostrata. The sequence goes on along the minus strand of NC_080072.1, from coordinate 99,377,989 downwards.
CAACGAGGAGTCCACGCGCCGTGAAGCTGCGTGCCACAACTAGAGAGAGGCCCACACACCACAACGAAGAGCCCGAAGATCCCATGTGTGGCAACCAATACCCGACGCAGCCAAGATAAATAAATAAATAAATATTTTTTTTAATACAAGATATGATCCCCATGAGATGCAGTGAATACGGTGATACTTTTAAATATTATTTTTGTTGGCTTCCCTTTACGCCCATAGCCCCACTTTAACCAGCCAAGCTTTTGTGTTTATGCTTCAGTGGAAGGATGTGACAGCAAAAACCAGGGGAAAAAATGGGAAGCCACTTCTGGCTTTTACATCTCATTTGCCTAGACCCTTAATAAGACAGAAAGGAGACACAGCCTGGACAGAAGATGTGGAGAAAATATCTTGGGTAGAGCCAGGCCTCCCATTGGCATGCCTACCAGCAGACACAAGCCAGAGGGAAAGCACACAGACAGCAAAAAACCCAGAGAGGGTTTTGAGATCTGACCACTGTGGGTCCCCACCGCCCCATCCTGGGTAGGTCCTCAGATAGGGGACAGGTCCCCAGAAAGAGGAAATGACTGCAGAGTGCAGCCTATTTTGGACACAGCTGGAACCCTGGACAGCATCACATTTTCTCATGCTACTCTGGGGCCTGGAAGCCGCAGAATAATTCTCAAGTGTCCAAGAATGACCCAGAGGTAGCAGAGACACATCAACCCTAAAGAGGCCACACAAGCAGCTACCAGGAAGCAGACATCCCAGTGGACACTTGGATGGCCACTTAATAACAAGGGCCACTTCCTCCAGGGCTTTAGCAAATACGTATGGGACACCCCCTGGAGTTCAGGCAATCCCTGGAGAAAGGAGGGGCAATTCCATCAAGTGACTGAAACTCTGTGTCCACCACTGCAGTAGAATAGGGGCTGGCTCCAAACAGAAATGTAGTTATATTACAGAAAAACAATGTTATGTTTCCTGAGTTGGTAGACTAAGAGATTACCTCTGTTTGAGAATTATGGGAGGAGAGAAGTTGGAAACTAGCAAGTTTCTGGTAGCAAACTGGATAGATGATGCCGCCATTCATAGATGTGGGGATTAAAGGAAGAGGAACAAACGGTTGGAAAATGATAAGTTTAAGGTTTGGACGTGCTGAAATTGAGATACTGATGTGATGTCCAAGGGTATGTCAGGAGGCATTTGGATAATTATGACTGGTACTCAGGAGTGAGGTCCACCTGAAAGTACAGATTTGGGCATCGTCAGCCCATACAAGTAGTAGTTGATGGATGAGTAGCAGATCAGAGTGGTCTTAGGCACTCACTACATGCCAGGCACTACTGAGAGCTTTTCATGTATATGAACTCATTTTTTTTTTGGCCGCTCCACACAGCTTACAGGATCTTAATTCCTCGACCAGGGATTGAACCCGCACCCTCGCAGTGAAAGCACAGAGTCCTAACCAATGTGGACCGCCAGGGAATTAGCGAGATTTTCATGCTTTTAAGGGGAAGAATTGGGAGACTTATATGTCAAAGGGAAAGCTGGCAGAAAATGAAAGTTTTAAAGACAGGACTCTACCCAGGGACAGTGGCTGAATGTGAAGGGAAAGAATACTGAATGGAGACACTTCCAATCCACGATTTCTAACCTCGGATGGGCCCTTGATGCTGCCTGACAATCCCACTGCATGTCCACAATTCATTCACTCACTCTCCCACTCACTGGCACACGCGAGCTAGCTCTCAAAGGGCCGACCCCAGGCCAGCAGCCTCAGCATCACCCAGAAACGTGTTAGAAATGCACATTCTCAGGCCCACCTCAGACCTCCAGAATCAGAAACTCTGGACGGGGCTTTAACAGACTCTCTAGGTGATTCCGATACACACTCAAAGTTAAGTGCCCCGAGATGACTAGTTTATTAACTAGCCCCGCGCACACCTCTCTAAATTTCCAGCCCTTCCTCCATCCTCACTCTCAGCTGACCTTGCTTCCTAATTCACTAAGTGAAAAGAGGCCATCTAAGAGAATGTCCACTAGCTCCCACCACATCCATCCACCTCCCTACATCGGTGCCCAAATACTGTGCCTTCTCTCTTTTTATTCTGGATGCACGCTTTGTGCCCTGGCCAAAGCCAAGCCCTCACTTCTGTACTAGATCCCATCCACTCTCACCTCATCAAGGACGTTGCTCCACTGATCTCTCTCCCGCATCGTCTATTCTGACTCTACTGGCTTTTTCTCATCAACATACAAACATATAATCTCATCAACTTAAAAAATTTTCTTTGTAGCTGAGCAGGACCCTATGGGGCCCTCCCGGGACAGACCTTCCCATGTCCTCTGCCTGCCTCTTGTTTGTAGAAAAACTGTAGCCTCCTAGGGCTTCCCTGAGTTCCAAAGAACAAATTTAATCAGAGAAGTGAGAAAATGCAGAAACAAAGGAAAACAGTCAAACAAGACAAAATAATAAGAGTTTAGCCATTAAACCAAGTCAAGTACCTTTAGTTCCTCCTCAAGGGCTATAGATAATATTCTGAGCCATGTCCTTTGAGCTGTTTTGCAGATACTGAAACCCCCACCAGGTGGAAGAAGTTAACTGCATGCTGACCACAAACACTTAGACTCCAGACAGTTGGAACCAGAAGGTTGATGATAGTAACTCCTGATTATCTCACCACCAACCAATCAGAAGAATGTTTACCAGCTGATCACACACCCCCGCAACCCTCTCCCTCACCCCATCTTTAAATCCTTTTCCTTAAAGTCATCAGGGAGTTCGAGTTTTTTTAAGCATTAGCTGCCTATGCCCCTTGTTTGGTGTCTGCAATAAACATTGCACTTTCCTTCACTACAGCCCAGTGTCAGTAGATTGGCTTTGCTGTGCGCAGGAGAGGAGACCCCAGGTTGTTCGGGTAACATCTTACCCTCACTTCTCCTTTTAGCTCCCACCCAATCTCTCTCCTTCCTTTACCACAAAATTCCTCCAAAGAGTTGTCTAGGGGACTTCCCTGGTGGTCCAGTGGTTAAGACTCTGCGCTCCCAGTGCAGGGGGCCCAGGTTCGATCCCTGGTCAGGGAACTAGATCCTGCATGCTGCAACGAAGATCCCACACGTGGCAATGAAGATCCCATGTGCAGCAACTAAGACCCAGTGCAGCCAAATAAATAAATAAATATTTTTTAAAAAGAGTTGTCTATACCTTGTCCCTCTCTCTCCTCCCATTCTTTCTTGAACCACCCACAATCCAACTTTCACTCCACCACTACCAAAACCATTCTTGTCAAGGTCACCAACAACCTCATCTCACTTAACCCACATGCAGCATTTGACACAACTGATCTTTCCTCCTTGATAGGTTTTCTTCTCTTGGCTTTCAGCATACCATCACCTCCTGCGGTTTTTTCCCCTACTTCACTGGCCATTCCTTTCATGTCCTTTGATGGTTCCTACTCACTTCTAAAACCATTTAATGTTGGAGAGCTCCAGGATTCAGTCCTTGCACATCTTTTCTTTTCTATTTATATTTGCTCCCTTGGTGATCTCTTCTAATCTCATGACTTTAAATAACATCCATATGCTGATGACTCTCAGTTTTATATCTCCAACACAGACTTTGCCAAACGTGTATATCCAGCCTCTTTCTTGGCATCTTGACATGCCTAATAGACATCTCAAACTTAATATGTGTTAAATCAAGTTCCTGACCTCCCCGCCATTCCCAAATCTGCTCCTTCCACAGCCTATACATCCTCAGTTAATGTTCAGACCAAAAAATCCTTTTTTCTCACACCACCTAATCCATCAGGAAACTCTGTTGGCTCTACATTCAAAATACATCCAGAATCCAACCACTTCTCACTTCCTCTCCTGCTACCACATTAACCTGAGCCACCATCACCTCTTACCAGATGATTGCAGTGACCTCCTAAACAGTCTCCTCCTTCTACTCTGGCTCTCTTCAGGTCTGTCCTCCGTACAGTAGCTAAAGGGACTCTGTTAAAGCAAAAATGACATCCATGTCCCTCTTCTGCTCAAAATCCTCCAATGGCTCCTATCTCAGAGTAAAAGTTAAAGTCATTGAAATGGCCTAGGGCCCTGCAAGGCGAGGTCCCTCCCTTATCTCTTTGACTTCATCTTCCACTCTCTGCATTCCAGCCACACTGACCTTCTTGCTCTTCCTCGAAGGTGGCAAGCACATGCCTATCTCAGCACATTTGCGTTTACTGTTCCCTCTACTTAGAACATTCTTTGCCCAGATTTCTAGATGGCTCACTCCTTCACCTCTTTCAGGTCATTCAAATGTCACCTTCTCATTGAGACCTCTGATGACACGTTATACACTCTGTATCATCCCCCCTGCTTTATTTGCCTCCATAGCTCTTACTGCCATCCAATACTATATATTTTACTTATTTCCTTATTTGGTTACTGTCTTCTACTTCTACTAGAATGTAAGTCCCTTAACTTACTTTGCCTGTTTTATTCACTGTTATATCCTCAGTTCCTAGAAGACTACCTGGCGTGTCCAGTAGCTGTCCGTAAAATGCAATGGAATGAGGGTCTGAAGGTAAGCAGATGGGGTAGAAGGTCCCTGGAGAAAGAGAACTAGGCATGGCTTTCTTGATGGAAGAGAAGTCATTTTTGGCCTAAGCTATTTTGTGATCTAAGCCTGGCCACGATGCCAGCCTTTGAACAAGTCCCAGTAATTAATGAGATTAAGGGAAGGGAAGGAATGCAGAAACAAAGGAAAAGCAGTCAAGAAACAATAGTTCAAACAACGAAAAATCAAAAAGAGAAATTAAGGAAACACTCCCATTTACCATTGCAACAAAAAGAATAAAATACCTAGAAATAAACCTACCTAAGGAGGCAAAAGACCTATATGCAGAAAACTATAAGACACTGATGAAAGAAATCAAAGATGACACAAACAGATGGAGAGATATACCATGTTCTTGGATTGGAAGACTCAACATTGTGAAAATGACTATACTACACAAAGCAATCTACAGATTCAATGCAATCCCTATCAAATTACCAATGGCATTTTTCACAGAACTAGAACAAGAAATTTTACAATTTGTATGGAAACACAAAAGACCCCGAATAGCTAAAGCAACCTTGAGAGAGAAAAACGGAGCTGGAGGAATCAGGCTCCCTGACTTCAGACTATACTACAAAGCTACAGCAATCAAGACAGTATGGTACTGGCACAAAAACAGAAATATAGATCAATGGAACAAGACAGAAAGCCCAGAGATAAACCCACACACATGGTCACCTTATCTTTGACAAAGGAGGCAAGAATATACAATGGAGAAAAGACAGCCTCTTCAATAAGTGGTGCTGGGAAAACTGGACAGCTACATGTAAATGAATGAAATTAGAACACTCCCTAACACCATACACAAAAATAAACTTAAAATGGATTAAAGACCTAAATGTAAGGCCAGACACTATAAAACTCTTAGAGGAAAACATAGGCAGAACACTCTGTGACATAAATCACAGCAAGATCCTTTTTGACCCACCTCCTAGAGAAATGGAAATAAAAACACAAATAAACAAATGGGACCTAATGAAACTTCGAAGCTTTTGCACAGCAAAGGAAACCATAAACAAGACGAAAAGACAACGCTCAGAATGGGAGAAAATATTTGCAAATGAAGCAACTGACAAAGGATTAATCTTCAAAATATACGAGCAGCTCATGTAGCTCAATATCAAAAAAACAAACAACCCAATCCAAAAATGGGCGGAAGACCTAAAAGACATTTCTCCAAAGAAGACATACAGATTGCCAAGAACACATGAAAAGATGCTTAACATCACTAACCATTAGAGAAATGCAAATCAAAACCACAATGAGGTATCACCTCACACTGGTCAGAATGGCCATCATCAAAAAAATCTACAAACAATAAATGCTGGAGAGGGTGTGGAGAAAAGGGAACCCTCCTGCACTGTTGGTGGGAATGTAAATTGATACAGCCACTATGGAGAACAGTATGGAGGTTCCTTAAAAAACTAAAAATAGAACTACCATATGACTCAGCAATCCCCCTACTGGGCATATACCCTGAGAAAACCATAATTCAAAAAGATACATGTACCGCAATGTTCATTGCAGCACTATTTACAGTAGCCAGGACATGGAAGCAACCTAAATGACCATCGACAGATGAATGGATAAAGACGTGGCACATATATACAATGGAATATTGCTCAGCCATAAAAAGGAACGAAACTGAGTTATTTGTTGTGAGGTGGATGGACCTAGTCTGTCATACAGAGTGAAGTAAGTCAGAAAGAGAAAAACAAATACCGTATGTTAACGCATATATATGGAATCTAAAAAAAAATGGTACTGATGAACCTAGTGGCAGGACAGGAATAAAGACGCAGACATAGAGAATGACTTGAGGACATGGGGGAAAAAAAGAAACAATAGTCCAGTAAGCAATAGTGAACAATAGTTTAATAAAACAGAGTCCTAGTTCCTCCTCAAGGGATATACATAACAATCTGATGCAAGTCTTTGAGTTGCGCTGGAACTAAGGCCCCCAACCAGGTGGAAGATGGTAACTATCTGCTGAGACCCTAGACTGGTATGAACCTAAGGAATGATGTTGACCTTTTCTGACACTCTAAGTTCAATCAACTAAAGCTCTCTGTTAAACTTTGACCCAATTATTTTTTAATTTTTTTTTTAATTTTATTTATTTATTTTTGGCTGCGTTGGGTCTTTGTTGCTGCTTGCAGGCTTTCTCTAGTTGCAGCGAGCGGGGGCTACTCTTTGTTGCGGTGCGCAGCCTTCTCATTGTGGTGGCTTCTCTTGTTGTGGAGCATGGGCTCTAGGCACGCGGGTTTCAGTAGTTGCGGCACGTGGGCTCAGCAGTTGTGGCTCGCGGGCTCTAGAGCTCAGGTTCAGTAGTTGTGGCGCACGGGCTTAGTTGCTCCGCAGCATGTGGGATCTTCCCGGACCAGGGCTCGAACCCGTGTCCCCTGCATTGGCAGGCAGATTCTCAACCACTGCGCCACCAGGGAAGCCCAACTTTGACCCAATTCTATGCTGAATTCCGCTCAAGCTCCGTCACGAATACACAAGCACTCTTAGCTTAAAACTTCCCCAGTTTTGCTGTTCAGGGAGACACTGCTTTAGGAAAGATCCCTTGCATTCTCCGTACTTGCTGCAAGTAAAACATTCTTCCTTCACCTGATCTTTGGCCTGGTTGTGTCTTTTGGCTCAACACCTACCAAGAGGCGAACCCAGTTTTTGGGTAACATTAAGGAAACAAAAGAGTTGAGATCCAGAAGGGATTTGTCTTGGACAAGAAAGTGGGACACCTCTTTCACTGCCTCTGGAGCAGAGGTAAGAATGGATTCAGCTATGTTTGTACACAGAACTTTAAGTGTTTCCCTCCTGATTGCCTCTAGTTTCTCTAGGAAATAGAAGACTTGAGGGACTTGAGGAGGGTGGTGATGGACAGAAATAGCAGCCAAAGAGAAGAGAAGGAGCTAAGGACACTTGGAAGGACTGATGGTCCAGGTGAAATTGAAAACCTGGACTTGCCTTGGCACCAATCTACCTGGCTGTGTGGTTTTCTTCACCACTGTGGAGGATGGGGTAAAGGTTATACACAAAGAATGGGAACCGCAAAAATTTAAGTTTCCTTTCAGCTTTTTCTTGAAAGACAAAAGAGAATCTCTTCCACTGACTCAGTGCCACCGTTTACCCACTCAAGGAGGCACCATCAGTCACTGGTCTCGTGCGAGTAAAACGAGCAGAGAGTAGAGAAAGAGAAGCGAAAAAGAGAAGAGGCAGAAGAACTGGCCCTCTCCCAGCCCAGTGGGAAGGAGCGGGAACATTTAGCCTTCCCTAAAAGCTGAAAGCTGATACATACGCCCTGGGATTCAACTTCTGAGCCTTCTCCCCATGACCCTTCCTCTTTCCCAATACCTTGCAGCTGTCCCGTCGTGTCATATTCAGGTCCACTTCAGGTGCTCCACCCCCTCCAAACTCGCGTGCCTTTCCTCCACGTGGTTCTCTGCATATATCGGTCGCCTGAGAGATCCTGGCCGGGCGGGGCTCTAATGACGCCACAATAGGAACAGGCCAATAGCAGTGACGCGTCTCAGTGACGCGAGACGCGGGCTGTCGCTTTGCCCGCCCCGGCGCAATGAGGCGGCTGCCCGCTGGGTGGCGCCGATTTCCCAGGGAGGTCCTCCCTGGGCCCCCTGCGGAGGTGCGGGAGAGGCGGGCAGGAGCCGAGGCCAGGGAGCCCCCTGCGTCAGCTGCCGCTCACTGCGCTGCTCCGGTACCAGCCGGGACTCACCCGCAGCTCCATGCTTGTGCCCGGCTCGACTCGTCCGTCTTCGGAGAAGAGGCAGGTACGTGCCACCTGTCTGAGACTGAGGAGGGGGGATGCGGAGGGCAGTGCCCTTCGAGGCTCAGAAAGTGAGGTGTCAACGACAGCCTGGGCAGAATGGGCACTAGAAATGTAGGGCGAGCGCCAGCTGCGCTGAGGATCTCCAGCAGTGGGTACCAGTTGTATGGGGGCGGGGCCTGCCAGCTGACAGCCTAGGGTGCCGGGAAGAGCCATCTGTGTGCTGATCCGTGTGTTCTAAGGAAACGGTGCTTGGGCAGGACCGGGTCTCTGAGCCCTGTGTGGGATGTGGCTGAGAGTGACGCCTGGACCCTGACAACCCCCCCCGCCACGTGTGGGTGGCAGCTCATTTACTCCCTCCTCTCAAAGCTCCTGGGGGCTGTCTCTGGTCAGTTTGCCAAAGAGGGTGGGGTAGGGTAGCAGTCAAGTGGAAGAGGAGATTTTCCACCAATCCCAAACCAGAAAGAGGCATCTTTGAAATTCTCACCAATCCCAAACCAGCAGCAGGCACGCGCTGCTCCAAGGCAAGTAACTTATACTTAACAGTCTAAGGAAGCTCTGGCCAACCCACTCTAGCTAAGGTGTGAACATCTACCTCCTGATCTGGCTGCGCTTCGAATGGGCCTGAGCTGGATCCTGCTGATGCTCACCTCCCCAGGCACAGGCATGAGAAGCTCCCCAAGTCGGGGACGCATAAAGTGGAGGAAAGGAGAGCTGGTTGGGCTGGGGTTGGAGCAGCCACCACTCCTCTGATGCTGTAAATGACGCCAAACTGGAGTCGGAATGAGGACTAGAATGAGGGCCGGGTACGAGGGCGTCCTCTGAAGTGCATCATCATGACCTGAGCTGAGTCAGTAGCCTCTGCTGAGACAGGGTGGAGGCACCATCCCGGGTACTCCCAGTCCTCAGGGAGAGCCATCGAGAAACAGACTGGGAGCAGACAAGAGCACCAAGGCCCAAGAGGTTAAGAATCCAGCACCTTCCTCCTGTGACCCTGCCCAGCCAGCCCCGCTCCGTAGGCTCGGGATCCTGAGCACTCCTACAGGTAGAGTGGACACACCAGAGCAGCCAGCCTTGCTCCTGGTAGCCTGGGGGAATCTGCACTTGCTATATTTTTCTGGGTGGAGGAGGAAGGAGCCCAAGTGGGCCTGGCCCTTCTCTGATGGGTCGACTGGACGTCTGGGAATAGGGCAAGCCTCGTTTGCCTTGCCAGTTATGGGACATGGACCAGCTCAGAAAACCATGGCACTGTTCTCTGGCATTAGAACAGAGCACTCCCACAGGGTGGCCTGGAGGCCCTTTTCTCCCTAGCAAGCTTCACCCAGGAGGTACTACTACAAATACTACCACTAATTATAATAGTAAGTGGAAGTATTCAATATAGTAATAATTATCATTTATTGAACCCTTACTATGTGCCAGGAAATTTACAAATATTATTTAACCCTCACACCTGTGAGGTATAGCATTATTATTGCTCTTGCTTTATAGACTAAATAAGGTCCAGACAGCTTAAGTGACTTGCCCACTGTCTCAGAGCCAATAAAAGGGAAAGACCCAGAATACGAGCCCAGGCCTAGAAGTCCATTATAAAAGAGTTTGGACTGGAAACTGAGAGGGGTCCCTCCTGCCTCTCCCTACCTGTGTGCCCTTGAGCGAGCTGCTGTCTGCCTCTAGGTCTCCTCCATTTCAAAACTAAAGGAGGTGGACTGAGGCTTCCTCCTCTTCTCCAGTTCAGTGACTGACACCTCCTTCTCCATATTTTTGCCTAATCCCACCCCCCTCCCTCTACCCTCTTTCCAGTTGTTTCCCCTTGAATCCTCCTTCTGTTCCATTTCAAAATGCCTCCTTTCAAACAGTCTCGTAGGATCTCCTTGCCTGGCACCGGGCCACGTCGAGGGGAGGGCCTGCCACTGCCCCTTTAATTCTCCCCGGGCTTGGAATGCCAGCGAGTGGAGCTAGCCATCTCCGTGAGGTCAGATAAGATACTATATATATCGGAGTCGGTAACCTGAGCTCCGGATTACCCGGCCCAAGTCAGAGTCCTGCCTCTGGGCTGGCCACTGCACTCCCTGCCCTGCTGGGGAAGGAGAAGCCCCCAGATCCTCTCCAGTGTCCCCAGACACAGGTCAGTAACTGCCCCTTTGGTGTCCGAACTTCACAGGGCCGTTGTCCAGAGGGCCCCGGACTGTCTGTTTGGGGGAGCCCTGTCTGTCTGGGGGAGCATGTGAGACACCGCCCCACCGGGCCTGGTAGGTGCTACGGACAAGACCAAGGGCTCAGAGGCCAGGAGGAGGAACGATGAAGCCCTAGAGGAGAGGGAGGGAGCCTGGGGCTCTCCCCTGGGGTGGGTACCAGGAGAGTGCCTGGAAGGGAGGTGGTTGGAAAAGAGAATCTAAGGGTTCCAATACTGCCCGGGGGGCCCATATCTTTGCCTTTTCTTGGAAGTGTAGAGATGCCCACCCCCTCCCAACCCCAAATCAAGAAGCGTCAGATAGAGACACTGCCCTAAGCCCACCCACCTCTTCTCCTCCAGGCAGGATTCTGGCTCTAATCTCCAGTCTCTTTATCTTACCTCTTCACCCCCTCCCAGCCCTTGGGTAACTACTGGGATCTAGAGAGACTGAGGGGGACCCACTGCCCCTTGGATGACCCCCTGCCAAGGCATATTAGGCACTAAACTGGTGGGTCAGTGGGGTGGGTGCCGGCCCCTGGGAGGCAGAGCCGCTAGTGGCAGGCTGGAGGGAAGTGGGCCTGAGAGGAGTAAACAGAACTCCTGGACTATGAGAGCACAAATATCCCTCACCCTGACCTTCCACTGCACCTGCATCCTCTACTTCGGCCGGGACATTCCTCGCCCTAGGAACTGACGCTTGTGTGTAGGCAGTGCCCCAGCAGCTGGGCGTGCGGCTTGGAAAGCGTAGATGACAGGGCCCCTCTCTCAGCCCACTTTACCCTTCAAGGTCAGCTGTCTCACTGCCTCATTCCGATGTTGTTAGCAAGCGGCTTTGGGAAGCTCTGAGGTCACCACTGTGGAGGTTTCCAAGCACCTAGTGGAACTGGCTGGGATTCCCCACTCACCTGTCCCGGACACCTGAGTAGGAGGGAAGGGACTGAATCCGGCTGAGGCGCACCTCTGAAGCCCAGCTAGGGGCTCTCTATCCAGGCAGTGGCGAGGCCACAGAAGCTGGCACGCCTTCACCCCAGAAAGGAGAGCAGATCTGGGCAGAGAGGGGCCGTGAAGGCTGCTGGGATGTTGGGCATCACCCATCCCCCGAGTGCCTGGGATTCCTGGGGAGCAAGTCCCTCCGCGGGCTGGGCAGGTTAGGGAGCCCTTCACGTGAGCAACAGGAAATGACAGTGGCTGACGTAAAGGGCTGGTGGCCCCAAGAAGATAGGGTTCATTTAACCCCTAACTCACCTAGTCTGGGTACCTCGGGGGGTGGGCTGAGCTGCAGCAAGGGTAGGAGGCTGCGGGGCATGTCCATAACCCGGCCTTGGGCCAAGGGCCCTGGCTGGGGCCATATGCTGGTGCCAGGGGACATGCAGGAGCTTGGCATCATGGGTGAAATGGAGGCCTCCTGGACCATGTCTCGGCCGATCAGCATTGTACTGGGGCTCAGGTTGCACCTGGCTTCGCTTTCATTCGCCTGCAGTGGAAACTCGAAGGGCAGCTCCTGCGGGAGTCTGAACCTGCCATGCTGTTGCCTAGACAGTGGATGCCTGGATCCCCCTCAACCCCATGCTGCAGGCCCCCCCACCCTGTGCCAGCTCAGGGAGAGGCCAGGGAAGTGAGAAGGGAGGTGGGGGGTTGGCTTCAGGGTCGCTGTCAGCGGACAGAGCCCAGGTAGGTCCCAGTCCCGCTCCGCCACTGCTCCCAGTGTGACCTTGGGGAAATCCACATCACTTCCCCGAACCCTAGTTTCCTCATCTGCAAATAGGCATAATAATAGCACCTGTCGCTTAGGGCAGTCGTGAGGATTGAGTTAAGACGCAGAAGTCTTAGTGCAGTTTTAAGCTTTAATAACTTCAGAAATATGAATGCTAAATGCTTCATTTGAATGTTTCATTATTTAAACTTCTTGTCTGTTTTTTAAAAATTTTGAATGAAAATATTTTGAATTTCAATTTAACGTAAAAAAATTAAACCTTCAAATGATGTTGGTAAGCCAGGGGCGCAGGGAAGGCTGTATGAGTGTTGGACTTCGGGCTGCTGAGAAATGAGAGGCTGCCCGAGAAGCACTCAGGGTGATGCCTGGTCCAGGGGTGCTCAGTACCTGCTGGCGGGGCAGTGGCCAGCTAGCTCACTCATCCTTTCAGGAAAAGGGATGCCACCACACCTCCCAAGAGAGGGAAACTGAGCAAAGCGAGAGGGAAGCCTGGCAGAGCAGGGAAAAGCCGAGGGCCCCGGTGGGATGGCACGGAGGAGGAGGCTGGCAGCGGGGCTGCCCCTGCTGTCTGAGGTGGCGGGCACCTGGGGAGGCGCTGCCTGGAACCACATGCCTGTACTTGCCAGCTCTGGGTAAACAGTGAAAGGAGTCGGGCAGCAGGGGCCCCATGCTGGGCAGGGAGGGGGACGGGGGATCACAGCCAATCGGCTGGCCTCCCACTGCCCCATGAAAGGGCCATTCAGTTCAGGCCGTTCCTTTGGCAACAAGGAGACTCGTGGCCATGTGAGTGCCCGTCCTGTCCCTGTCTTGCGCAGCAAGGCTATAGCCAGGGCCCCAGCCCACTCTCTCACCCGGGGTGCGTTCTGCAGCCTCCAGGGACAGCCGTGCCAGGTAACGCAAGGGGCGCCAACCCAAGCTGTCTGCTCACCTGAAAGATGCTGGCACTGTTCTCAAGAGTGAAACTGGGGGTTGGGGGAGGGGATAGGCATGCTCAAGGCCTCAGCCCCTATAGGGACCCTCTCCCCAGACAGGGGAACTGTAAAGCAGCTGCCAGTGCTGAGAGGCACCTTCCAGGGGGCTGTTAGTGATGGCATGACCACCTGAGACTGCAGGGAGGGAGAGGCCTGTCAGTTGCCTGCTTCATTCAAGTAGACAGGAGAGAGGGACTTAGGAGCCCTCCTGCGATTCTGGGGACCGGAAGGTATGGCTCCACCTCCAGACCCCAGCCCTTCCCAGTGTTACTTGTGGGCCATCCCAGGGCCATCTGTCCCCGTCTGCTGCACCTTGTTTGGCCCCAGCACTTCTGCGTCAGCAGGGCCAGGAGAGGTCGCAAGTTTGGGGCACTGCCTGCAGAATACCAATTCCCTGGGAACCTCAGTGTGGGGAGGCGTAGAGAGGCCCGAGGGGAGGAGGTACGAGCTCCTGCCCTGGTGGGGGTGGGGTGGGGTGGGGTCATATCTGATTGGCTGCCAGGTGTCCCAGAGCCCAGCTCCTGAAACCTGGAGTCTCTTTGACTTTGAATTATTGATGGCGCTCTCCAAAGTGAAATCGAGCAGGACTGGTCCCACGCCCCCGCCACCCGTGCCTCTTTCTGTCTCTCCCCCTGGCCTCTCTCGGCCTTCATTCTCTTCCTTCTCTGGACCCCAGAAAGCTAAGCAGATGGGAGGGAAGCTTGTGGTTTCCCCTAGCCCTCCTCCAGTTCTCTTTTCCTAGAAAGGGGTGAAAGTCGTGCTGGAGGTGGGAACACAGTGGGGAGGGAGAATACATGAAGGGTAGGGGGCCTGCGGGCCAGGCGGGAAAAGGCTGGATGATAACTTATAAGCCAGGCCTTTCTGATGCCGGCCTAGACTGAAAATGGCTGGAGGTCTCCGGCAGGGCCTAGAAGTTCTGTTCTGGGGCCTACATGGAAGGTGCCACCTGCTCACCTCCCAGCCCTGCACCTGTCTCACGCCTTACATGGACTGAGTTTCTAGAGCTCTCTGCCTGGCCCTCAGCACTTGAGGCTTGGCACCAGCTCCTCTCTGCCCTAACAGGCTGGGCTGCGGCCTAGGGCAGGCTGTGGGCTGCCGCCGAACAGCTAGATTCTGCCCACTGCCCGCTCATCTCCCTGGGGGCTGCTGGGAGAAGCCTGGTGCCCAGGGCTGCGGTCAGAGGCCCGCCGGGCAGGAGACAGCCAGCCCTGACATTATTACAGGCCTACAAAGGGAGGAGCCGGGCTGCCTGGCGGGGGCTGGGGGAGGAGATAATAACCACTGTCATTGTTGAGAGCTTTCATGTTATTATCTCATTTATTCCTCGCAACAACCCTGTGAGGTAGGAATCATAATGATGATTATTATACTGATTTTGCAGGTGAGGAAGCTGGGGCTTGGGAGGTTAAATGACTAGGGCAAAATCACCCAGCTAGTCAGCCACGGGGCGCGTCAAAACCGGCCCCTAAGCGCGCTCCTCTGAGAGTCCTGGGTGACTCTGCACCCTCACCGCCCCAGGAGCCCCCCCAAGAGCCCCTGCCGACCCTCAAGGAAAGAGGCCCGATCCTACCTGCTCCTCCCTCCAAGCACCTTTGCCCTCCGGCTCCATTATAGATAAAGCCTGCATGTTCATGGTGATGGAGGGACTCTGGGGGCCCCCACATGAGCCTAAATGTGATGGGGGTGCCAAGTCGAGGTGAAGTGGGAAGAGCACAGGGCTGGAAATCTGAGAGACATGGACGCCAGCCCTGGGTCTGCTAGTGCGTGACCTTGGGCAAGTCAGCGGCGCTTTTCCCATTTGTACAACAGAGAACTTAAGATGGATGACCCCTTCATCGAGTGGACACTCTCAGATGCCCAGGAAGGGGTTGATGGTCCTAACCAGTCTTAACTGGCTGGAGCATGCACTGGACACAGCTGACTCCAAGCTCCTGAAAAACAACTTGGGCAAACATCGTACGGTTTAGTCTGAGTAAGATCTGGAGGATGTGCAAGTCTTTTGTAGCAACAACTAAAGCGACCTTAACAGTGAGGGTAGGTAATAGGTGCAATGCAACTAACTGATAATCACCCTTGTTTCAGTAGTGGGGAAATCTGGGATGGATTCCCAAATCTGATGTCTCTGCGGTGAGACTTGGTTCAGGCTGTTTCGCCTCTGTCTGCTTCAGTGTCCTCTATGTAAAGTGTGGTCATGGCTGCCCACTCCCTGGGACCTTGGGAAGATTCAATTGTATGATGGATGTGGAAATGTCTTCTTTTACTTGTGGTAAAATATATATGACATGAGACTTTAAAAAAAAGATGGATGACCCTTTAGGGATCTGAAAACTCCTCAATTCAGAGGTTCTGTGCTCCTTCAGCGGACCCACCCCAGCTGCAAGGACTGGGGGTAGGGACAGGAGTGCTGCCTGCAGTGCAGGATTTTAGCCTCTAGGGGGCCCCCTTTGCACAAGTCATTATCACCATGAGCAGTCTGTGATGGGTGCTGGTAGGGGAGAACCCCTGGGAGGCCACAGGGCCCTGACTCCACTTGAAACAGAAGTCTTAGATCAGTGAAGACGGTGGGCTGTACCACACGAGGATCCCCCACCGCAGCAGGTGACCATGTCCAGGGAAGAACTCTGGGGTTGGGTCGGGAGACCAAGGTCAGGCTCCTGCTCAGCCACTCGTCGCCGCCTCCCCAAAACCGCATGGGCCTCCTTTTCCTCATCAAGGATCTGGCCAAGTGATCCTCTCAGGTCATGCCAGCTCAGACAGTGTAAGATTCGCAGAAGACTCCCGCTCGTCCCATAGGTTAGAAAGCAGGGGAGCAGTCTTAACTCTTGGAACGTCCAGCGTTTCCAATCCAGGGGGTGAGGGCGGTGGCATCCCCCCATCTTGGGAGTATCTGCAGAAGCTGAGGAGAGGAAGCAGATGGGACCTGGGCTGGAATACTATTTGTTGCTTGAAGGGCTGCAGAGGTAGGGCAGTCCCTGCCTCACCCTGGGGTCTTTGAGGGGAGCAGTTGGAGTGGCCAGGACGTGCTGAGACTGATTGCCCCGTGTGGTTTATGAAAGCCAGCTCAGCTCTCATGCTTTCCCTGAGGTGTGAATGCATGGTGCGTGGAGACCTGCATGCCTGTGGGCGCACGCACATGCAGAGGTGTGTCTCAGCGGTGGGCCAGCCTCTCGTGGAATTAGACTGTGTGGTCCCTGGTTGAGGTCTGGCCAGCTGGGGATGGAGAGCAGGTACAGTGGGAGCCTGACCCCCCGCAGGGCCCTCTGACAACTGCTTTCCTTGTCTTTCAGCCCATGAGGCTCCCAGTTCCCACTGAGTGCCGCCCTGAAGGATGTCCCAGCTCTCCTCCACCCTGAAGCGCTACACAGAATCGGCCCGCTACACAGATGCCCCTTATGCCAAATCAGGCTATGGCATCTACACTCCCTCCTCCTACGGGGCCAACCTGGCTGCCTCCTTCCTGGAGAAGGAGAAGCTTGGTTTCAAGCCCGGCCCCCCCACCAGCTTCCTCACCCGTCCCCATACGTACGGCCCCCCCTCCATCCTGGACTATGATGGAGGCCGCCCCCTGCTGAGACCCGATGTCGTCGGGGGTGCTAAGCGTGCGGAGAGCCAGACTTGGGGCACCGAGCGGCCTTCAGGGAGTGGACTCAGCGGGGGCAGTGGATTCCCTTATGGAGTGACCACCAGCTCCCTCAGCTACCTGCCCATCAATGCCCGCGACCAGGGGGTAACCCTGACCCAGAAGAAGTTGAACAGTCAATCAGACCTGGCCCGGGATTTCTCCAGCCTCCGGACCTCAGATAGCTACCGGCTAGACCTGGGCCGCAGCCCCATGCTGGCCCGCACGCGCAAGGAGCTGTGTGCCCTGCAGGGGCTCTACCAAGCAGCCAGCCGCTCCGAGTACCTGGCCGACTACCTGGAGAACTACAGTCGCAAGGGCAGCGCACCGCAGGTGCCCACCCAGGCCCCTCACTCACGAGTCCCTGAAGTCCTCAGCCCCACCTACCGACCGAGTGGCCGTTACACTCTGTGGGAGAAGGGCAAGGGCCAGGCCCCTGTGTCTGGCTGCTCCAGCTCCCCAGGGCGAAACACCATGGTGAGTTTGCCCGAGGGACCCGGTGATGGGCTGGGGAGGCAGCCACTGATGAGGAAAGGACTCCCAACTTGACCCATGATCGAAGGCAGAGGTTTTCTTTCCCAGGCCTCACAGTGGCTTCTCCTGCAGCCCAGGTGGGGAGGAGCCAGGGAAGTTACCTCAGCACATCCGGTGCCCTCATGGTTTGATGCCTTGCCCAGGGACTTGCCCACTCTCCCCTGGAAACCCACTTCATGACCTGTGCACTCACGATGGCCCAGCAGTGATCTTGGAAATGCTCAGCTACCCTCACGTACACTGGGATTCTTATCCTCTACTTTCCCACCCAACATGCCAGGGTCCCCTGCATGCCCTGCCCCATCCTGGACTGACTGCTGAGGCCCCCAGACCACCAGTGTGCCCCGTGGTAAGAGAGGCCCCCTGGCCCTGATTGCATCTCTCCTCCTGCTCAGGCTTTTACCTCCCAGTCCAGAGACGTGGCTTAACATTGGGACATAAGACATCAGGAGAAGAGGGTCTCTCCTCTGATGGACCCTGCCTGGCTCAGGACAGGGTGTCTGGACAGGAGTTGTTCTCACGTGTCTTTGGAGAAAATGGTGCAGAACATTTTGTCTAGGGCTTTAGACGATCCAATCCCTCTCTACTCCAATAGTGCCTGGGCTTGAATAAGGGAAGAGGCTCTGCTGGAGACGGGAGTAAGGGCTGGCATGGCCCCACCCACATCTAATCCCTGAACACACCTCTCTTGGGGCACTGACTACAATTCTGCCTTTTCTGTAGTCATTAGTTTACCCATTAGATGGTGAGCTCTCATAGGATGAGAAAGAAATCAGATCTCTAGATCCCTCACCATGTGCCTAGCTCAGTGTAGAACTCAGCTGACGTGCTTATCATGTGGATGGAGGAATGGATGGATGGATTGGTGAGTGGGTGGGTGGATGGACGGCTGGGTGGATGGATGGATGGTTGGGTGGATGAGTAGGTGCATAGAAGGACAGGCAAGCATATGGGCAGAGAACTGGGTGTTGTGTTGCCTTCATTGCTCTATGTACCCTCCTCCTCCTCTTAGGACACGTGTCTTTTGGAAACAGTAGCTATGCCATAGCAAGAAATGCTGCATAGGGGGCTTGTCCAGAAAAATGGAGCAGGGGTGCAAGATAGGGGTGGAGCTTTGGGGCACGGATCTTGAAGCTTGTCGTAACTAAAGGTCTTGAGAGGACAACTCTGATACCGTTACTTAGAGAGTCTTGGCCTTGCTGGGCCGTCTGTGAGGTGCCATGGGAGATGCAAAGGCTGGTGCCTCCCAGAGCGTTCAGGCCCTGAGAGGGCAGGGCTGGCTGTGTCGGAGGGACGAGGAGTGGCACACGACAGAGCTGGCCCGGGAGAGAAAGACATGCTCTCAGGGCACGTGTGCTTGTGGTGGAGTGTGATTCACTTGAACAGGTCCAGTGTTGCTCATCTCAGGGACAGTCAGAAAGCAGCTCTCAGTGGAGGGGCTTGGGTGCTAGAGGCCTCTGAGGGGCGCCCTCCCTTTGCTCAAAAGAGAAGGGCTCTTTTATTTTATTATTTTTTTTAATTTATTTATTTTTGGCTGTGTTGGGTCTTTGTTGCTGCGCGCGGGCTTTCTCTAGTTGCAGCGAGCAGGGGCTACTCTTTGTTGCGGTGCGCAGGCTTCTCATTGTCGTGGCTTCTCTTGTTGTGGAGCACGGGCTCTAGGCATGCAGGCTTCAGTAGTTGTGGCACGTGGGCTCAGTAGTTGTGGCTTGCGGGCTCTAGAGCTCAGGCTCAGTAGTTGTGGCGCACGGGCTTAGTTGCTCCGCGGCATGTGGGATCTTCCCAGGCCAGGGCTCGAACCCGTGTCCCTTGCATTGGCAGGCGGATTCTTAACCACTGCGCCACCAGGGAAGCCTGAGAAGGGCTCTTTATGGGGCTCAGTGTTCCTCAAAGTGGGGTCTGCAGACTGCCTACCTCAGGATCACCTGCACAGCTTAACAATTCAGGGGTCCGGGCCCTAACCAGACCCCCCGAATCAAATTCTCTAGTGAGAGTGCCTGGAAATCTGCCCTTTTCACAAGACTTTCAGGTAATCTTCAAGCACACTGAGGTCCGAAAACCTCCCCTCCACAGACTAAACTGCAGAGCCACTCTCAGGCCCAATCCCAGGAGAGCAGGGCTTCCTCCTTCCCACACAGGCATATTCCAAACCTCCCTGGATCCTGCTGCCCTCCACCCCTTCCACAGGGACACCCCAGCCCCACCCCACCCCCAGGGCCAGGGTGAGGGGAATTCTGAGAGAGGACCTCAGAGGAGTGGCAGATTGACCCGGAGCAAACTCAGTCACCCTGACATCCCTCCTCCCATCCAGAAGCAACCCACAACACAGGGAAGTAGCCAGCAGCCCGACAACTGAGCTAGCGTTTCACTGTGAGCTCTCACTCGAGAAGATGCTATCAACTGGGAAAGGCCCCTTGTGGGCTCAGTGGTGTAAGACCTTGATTTAACCTCACCCTCTCTCTCCTCACCACCCTCACCACACCTCTGGAGCTGACTACATCTTGCTGGCGTGAGATCATCCTTGTTCGTGGGGCCTGGACCACTTCTTCCTAGAACCAGGTCCAGTTTCTTTTCCGATCTCCATCTGGGGATCTTACCGTCTCATTCATTCATTTACGGTGCTCGGCTTACTAGCAGCATAACCTCAGAGAAGTTCCTGAACTTCTGAACCTGTTTCCTCTGTAAAACGAGAGCAATCATAGTTCCCACTTCATAGATTGTCGTGAGGAATCAAAGGTTGGCGTGTGAAAGGGCCTGGCATGTAGTAGGTGCTCCATACATGTCCTCCTTGCCCCCTTCCAGGTGCTCCGGGAGGCAGGAGAGGTGTGAGCCATGGCCCCTGCCCTCGGGCATATGCACAACTAACTTGGGGAGATAAGTTCCCAAAACAGTTGCAGTAGGAGGCCTCCCTAGGTGTTTTGCAGTGTCATAGGTGATGGGGAAGGGAGAGGTCATCTGAGGCTGGGATGGCTGCTCTGACCGCTGGAAGAACAGTTTGCCTCTTTAACCTTGGACACCTCTCATCTGAGCTGTTTCCTCACCCATGAAAGGGAATGGTCATGCCTGCCCTGCCCACCTCCCAGCGATGTCATGAGGTTCAAAGCACATAATGGATGTGGAGGAATCTGAAACCAGTAACATGCGATGGGAGAGTCGGTTTAAACTTAAGGGGGGAAAGGAGATGATGGAAAAGAAGGGGCATTTGGCAGCTGACTAGAGTGGGAGAGGGGACCACCGTTGGGAGGAACAAAGGTGAGAAGAAAGTGCATACTGGGGCGGAGCCAGCATGATCTGACTCCTCTGGGGCAGCCGTGGCCCCAGGGCTCTCAGAGTAGCTGACCTGAACTACAGTGGAAGTACAGTAAAGGGAGGTCACAAGCAGGGCCACCCACCGGGGACTAGAACAGTTCTAACCAGACTCAGTCCCCTTGTTAATAGTAACAGCCCACATGAACTTGGACTGTCACAGACTCAGCTGAGCACGGGTGAAGAACTGGTGCAGGGGGACAAGAATTCTGAATACCCCCCCACCCCACCCCCAGCTTGCTTAAGTACCAACAAAATGCCACTCCACGGAGGGTGCAGCTCAGCCTAGGATAGTGAGGGCTGCCCCAGGCTCCACCTTATGACAGACTGAAGAGGAGGGAGGCATGTTGGTTCAGAACTGATTAAAAAAAACAAAACAAAACAAAAAACCTTTCACTACCCTCAGTGGGGACTCCAAGCCAGGAAGCCAGGCCAGGTGAGTTGGCCCTGCAGAGAGCCAGGGGCCCAAGCACCCAGCCTGGTCACATCCCCCCTCTGCCCCACCTCTCCTGTTCCCTTGGGCCTATGGAAGGACAAGCTGTTCCCACTGAGCCCTTCCAGGGCTGCGCTTTAACCCCTACAATCCATCCTAATCCTCCTCCGCTCCCCGCCCCCTCCAGCTGCTCCCTCCCCAGCCCTGGCATTCTGCCTGCTGGCCTCAGCCCTGCACTCACCCTGCCCAGCCCTGCCGAGGCCACCCTCTTCTTTCCCCAAGAAGAGCCAGGGTTGGCCTGGGGCCCTCCAGAGCACAAGCCACGGGCCGGGCACCTGCTGCTCAGATGCAGGGCCTGAGCCGGCCTGCCTCTTCCACACCCGTGCCCTCTGTTCTGGGACCTGTTGCTAGGAGCAAACGGCCTGGGCACCTGGAGTACCTGGGTCCTATTTGCCACTGGGGCTGCTGACTCATCGCGCAAAGCCTCGGGTTCCAGCTGTTCAGTGACAGGGAGATTATATAAGCCGAGGTCATGTGATTTTTCTCTCGGGTGGGACTTTGGACTTGACTGCTGCCAAGCAGTGGGGGGAAGGGAGGAGTTTTACTCCAAAGAGAACCACTTGAGGACAGCAGGGGCTGCCCTAGGGCTCCTGGGTGAGAGGTGTGACCTTCCTCTCTGTCCCCTGCCTCCTCACTGTTCACTCAGCCACGCTGAACTGCATGCCTGCCGTCTTATTTGTCCAGCTTGGCAGCCTGAGACCCTGGGGCTTGTCCTCACCCACTCGGCCACCCAGAGGAGGGTGAACTTCCTCAGGGCCTGAATCTGTGCTGACAGCATACGAAGGTCACACAGAGGAGCCCTTAAGCCAGAGGGGTCCCGCGGCCAGGACTAGTACTAGCTGCTGAGAAAGAAAGGGCAGTCGGTCTGTAGTCTGTGGTTAGAATCAGCCAGACACTGGTGTCTCCAGCCCTTGAAGACCGGCTGTGGGCTATGACCTGGCTGGTGGCCTTGGTGCTGCCTTACCCAGGCTCGTTCTCTCAATCAGTGCCCCGCACTGTGCTCCCTGCCTCCCCCTCCACCCCGCCTCGGGGATGTCTCCATGAGTTAATGTGGCGCAGGGGTGGGCTCAGCAAGGCCGAAGTTAATCCAAGCCTGGCAAAATGTTCCCTGCCCCTGGGAGAGCCGCTCCACTGACCATCGGCTACAGAAATGAACAGCATGTTCAGGGCCCAGAGCTGCACACGTGGCCCCCTGCACCCTCTCACCTCAATGGGTACGTAAAAACTGGTGCCCCACACAGAGGTATAAACGAGAGAGGGAAGTGTGTGGGCCTCTGGAATCCAGCTGGTTCAGGCCAGACTGCCCAGGGGCTCAAAGGAGTACAGAGCTCTTGGCCTCCTGGAGTCTGAGTGATGCAGGGAGGCGGAGCTTCCTACAGACCTAGGTACCGCTGGCTGGCCCTCCCTCCGCAAGGGCAATCGTGGGCTGAAAGCCAAACCTCCTAACAAGGACTCTGAGCCCCTACCCGTTCAGTCAATCAGGCCACCAGTCTGTCCCGTTTGTGGTGGTAACAGCAGGTGCGCGCAGGAGCAGGGCCTAAGCAGTGTTTCCAAATCCAGGACCAAGCTGCCCACTAAGATCTGAGGGAGCAAGGTATTCGCCGTCTTGCCTTCGTAGAGCTAACCCTGACTTTAATTTATTTAAACACTCCATCCGTGCCAGGAAGGATCTGAGGTGAGAAAGTACCTACGGGGGAGGCAGGCCAAGCACAGGGTCTGAGAAATGGCCATCTCGGGCTCCAGGAATGAGCCCTGCAGAGATCAGCTCAGTGTGTCTGAGGCAGAAAGTCACAGAGCCAGAGCCAGAGTCAGATCCCAGAAGACTATATGCTTTACCCACCCCACTTCACGAAATGGCACTGAGGAGAAAGGGTCTCACGGGGGCTTGGCTAGTTGAGAAATGACCACGGTTCTTCCTCGGCTGTGTCCTGCAGCCGTCAGACCTGCCTGACAAGACTGGACCCTGTGTGAATTCTTTCCGCCCCGGCTTCTCAAAGGGCTCCCATGCAGGAGCTTTCCCCAGCTGGGCCTCCCCTCTCCCAGCAATGACCCTAACCTCCCGCATCCCAGGAAAGATGGAGAGAGCTGGCAGAATATCATGATGTCCCGGGGTGGCTGGCCTACGTCATGGGGAGACAGGCCAGATGCTCCAGGGGGTGAGCACTGATAGCGCTTCCTGCAGCTCACTTACTCAACATGCAAACCCAGACTCGCCCCACCCTCTGAGGCTCAATGGGACTTCCAGGATGCCCAGCGGAGCCTGCTCTGGCCCCCTTTCATGATGAGCTCAACACCTTTATTAAGCACCCACTAAGAGAACCCACAACGCTGCCCTTCAGGAGGTATCAGTGTGATGGTACAATCAACACACAAGCTCAGACCACTTACAGAAGTCTTAGAGACACTTATAACACAAAGATAAACATATTAAGACAAATTCATACAGTGGAAACTGAAAGCTAGTAGACTGAGGGTATACAGGGATGGTGTTTAGAGCTGGGTGGAGTTCATTGGAGAAGGCTTTGTGGAAAACATGAGTTTTGAGCAGAATTTAAAGGTTGGTAACTGGCAGAGAACAGGAAGGGCATTCCAGAATCTCCTGGTAATTGTTACTAGCATGGGTTTTGCTGTAGGACGGGTCTGGGTTCAAAGCCCCACACTGCCATTTACCAGCTATGTGGTCCTGGGAAGTCATTTGACCTCTCAGGGCTTAAGGTCCTTTACCTAGAAAATAGAGGTAATAGTTGCTACGTCACTGTGTTATTATGCAAGTTAGCTGGGATAATATATATAAAGCACTTAGCAGTGCCTGGCATTTAGTAAGTACTTCATCGGTGGCAGTTTTGTTTTTTAAGCGAGAGAAGGCAAGTGCTAAAGCAGGTTGGTTGGCAGCGGGGATCAGAGAAGAGTGAGGGTGGTGACGGTGGTGTTGTCCGGCCTATGGATGACAGTCTCACAGACAGGGCTACCTGAGGTTTCCAGACTGGATAGAAGAGTCGGGTGTTTCAGGGCAGGGGAGGGATGTGATGAAATGCAAGCCTTGCTGCAGACAGTGTGGGACTGGCTCAAAAGGGTGTGGTTAGGAAGAAGGAAGCATGGAGGAAAAGGCTGTTGCATTTTGTCCAGGGTCCAGGTTTGGTCACCCGGCAAGGAGAGTGACGGTGGAGATACCTCTCCTAACATCAAGCCTCACTTATCACGCAGGAGAACGCCCTGCAGCTCCTGCCACCTGCGCACTCCTCCCACCACCGCTGCTGGAACACACGGGGCAACCGTCTGTGCTCCCCTCTCAATAGCACAAAATTGCTGTTCTGTGGGAGGCCTGGGGTACAAGCCATACATGCGTCCTGGACACACTCCCCATGTGGCTGTGGTCGTGTGTGCCGTGTGCGTGTACATGTGGGGATGACAGGCCAAGGGAAACAGAAGGAGGCCACAGATGAGTAACAGCACACACTGCTGCCTCCCAGAGTATTTTTAAATGCTAAAAATACTGGCTAAAAATAGCCATCAAGCTCCAAACAAGATACTTTCTCCAGGCAGATTCTGTGTGGGTGCCTGATAGGTGAGTGGGGTGGAGCCTCAGAAATCTTCAAGCACTGCTGCCCTTAGGGTCACAGGAGTACACTCACCCCACAGCAGCTGAGCACCTATTTCTCCACCGTGGTGGTACTTTCTCCCCATCTCCCAAAACCAAATCAAAATTTGAGATTCTAGGAGAGATGGAGTTGGGTAACTGGGTAGAAGAGGCCAGAAACGGTTCCTTCCTGGGGCCAAAAGGTACGGTGACATACTGTACCATATAAAAATATGGGCATTGCCTCTCTTGGCAGTGGGCCAAACTAGGGCTGGAGGGAGGAGGGGTGCTCAATGCCGAAGCCGTGGAAATCTACCTTCCTAACCTGGGCCCTGTGACCCTCACGGTCTGTGTCGATGTTGGGCTCCAAGAAAGCCCTGAATGCTGAATCCCCCCTGAATGCTGTGCAAAAGTTTGTGCGTGGGTGCATTTTTCCCTGAAAAAAATGAGTACAGAGCTTTCATCGGGTTCTCAAAATGATCTGCAGCCCCCAAAAAGTTAGGAATCGTTTGCCGCCTTGGGGGAAGCTCACCCGGCTGACACTCGACCTTGGAGACGTGTCCTCTGCGGGCCTCAAAGACAGTTTCTCGAGTCCCAACCCCGAGGTGGGTCCCGGACTCCGCGCTCCGGTCATGCCGGCCCCCGGGGGCTGCCAGGTCTCTGCGGCCCGCGGGCTCGGTCGGCGCCAGGGGGCTGGGGGCAGCCAGGCGGTGGGCGGACCCGCGGGAAGCGCGGGGTCTGGCGGGGGCTCAGCCTCGCTCGGGTCCGCGTGCTGGTGCCCGGGGGCGGGGCCCAGCAGGGGCGGAGCTGGAGCCCTGGTCCCGCCCCGGCGCTGACGTCGCGCGGCCAGCGGCGCCGGTGGGGCCGCCAGTCGGCCGGAGAGAGAGAGAGAGAGAGCCGGTGCAGGGGCGGTTGGTGGCGTGCGCCGCGGAGGTTGAGGCGGAGGAGCGCGCGTTCTGCCTGCCGTAGCGGTTGCCGCCGGGCGCCGCGGACGGTGTCCTGTGGCGGCCTCGCCGGCCTGGGCGTCCGGGCCGTGGCATCGCGCGGTACTACCCCGCGCCCCGTTGGCCAACGTTAGGCGAGGGGTCGAGCCCGCCGCCCGCCCGTCAGCATGCGCACCTCGTACACCGTGACCCTGCCCGAGGAGCCCCCCGCAGCCCCCTTTCCCGCCCTCGCCAAGGAGCTGCGGCCGCGCTCCCCTCTTTCCCCTTCCCTGCTGCTCTCCACCTTCGTGGGGCTCCTGCTCAACAAAGCCAAGGTACGCGGGGCCCTTTTCCGGGACCCCCAACGCCGAGGGCTGGGGTTCCGCCTCCTCCCCGGGATGCCCTCCCTCCCGCCCCCTGCTGCCGCGCGCCGGGCCCGGGCATGGAGGGTCCCCAGCCCCCACCCCTCCTTTCCCAGGATCTCCCGGCAAGGAACGCCCCTCCCCGGGTGATCTCACGCTTACTCGCGGCCCCCTCCCCTTGTTAAGGTCCCAGCCCCTGAGTCCTCCGAACCCCCCTTCCCCCTCCCTCTCGTCGACCCACCACCAGGTGGCTCTTGGACTCTTAATTCCTGGCACCTATCAGGACAGGTGCAGGAAAGCGTAACCTTGACTAGTTCTCGGTGTGTGAGGGAACGGGCAGCTCGCTGGACTCCGCGGGCGTGACTCCTCCAAGGCCAAACCCAGCAAGAAAGGCTAGTGGGAAAGGGGCCGCCTCCCCGACACTCAGTCCCAAAAGGCCCTTTCCCAGAGGGTCGGTAACAGGGGTCCTTTGACCCCGTGAAGGGCAGAGGAGTTGCAGACGGGGAAAGAGGTCAACGTCCCTTCCCTTCCCAGCCCTCCCCAGTTCAGCTAAGTGGGCACTGGATCCCTCAAATGACGTAGCCGCCCCACAGTGATGCTGGGGCTGAAGGCTGGGCCCTGCCTCCTCGGGGAAGAGAGAAGGGGGCAGAGCTTGACAGGTCTTATGTAGCAGCACCAGCTCCCGTGTTGGCAGTGTGTGCACTGCCCCGTGCCAGGGCCACACCAGGCTCCTCGGCTGCAGCCAGGACTCATGGCTGACCCTCATGGCACAGGTGAAGTAAGCCGGAAAGCCCTTTCCTGGGGTCTCGGGCGTGAAGACACAAACCTCCATCAGCCTTTCTTCTGCGGCCGGTGTTCCCAGATGTTTCCCCCGCGTTAACATAGAGCAGGCTCTTACGAGCCCCCTGCTCCTTCCCTGGGAGGGGAATGCTGTCTGTTTACTGGCCATGCAGGTGGCATCTACCTTCTAGAACAGTGGTTGCTACTGAGTCAAATTAGGTTTGCTGATGGCTAATTTTAAGGAAGTTCTTGACCCGAACTTTCTCCGCTCTTTGCACTTGAGTTCCAGCATCCCAACTGGAGTCGTTTCCTTGTCTCCTGGTGAGAGGCTGGCTGTGCAGGGTCTCTCCCAACTTCTCCAGTTTTGGCCTCTCCCTGTCGGCCCTGAGGTAGGATTGTTTTTTCCGTAAGAAAGGTCACTCCTGGGACATTTTGTTTCTCTCTGGAATGGAAACTGCTGACTTTCCCTGCAGCTCCTGATTTCCTATTCATGGCAGAAGAATATCTGGCCGGGCAAAGAACAGCCCTGCTCTCCCCTCCACTCCCACCCCCTGACTTCTGTCACCCAGCCGCCTTCTACACAGAGTGCTTAGAAATTGGCAAGTAGTGTTGAGCTCAGGAAATTTTAGACAAAGGCACAACCCAGAACTAAGAGGGTCCCAGCGATGCCTTGAAGGAGCCTCCCCCATCTCTCCACCCGCCAGGCCATAGGCAGGGGTAGATCCTCAAGAATAGTAACCGTGGATCGTGACCTGTTCTTCTTGACCTTCCCTCTGTTGGGTCACAGTTAAAAGTGTCAACACCACAGGAATGCTTCATTAGAGAGATGCCTCCAGTCTCCCACTGCCCCACCCACACTAGTGCTGCATGACTGCTGCCTCAGCCAAGGGCCCGCTTTGGTAGACAGTGACTGTCACCAGCGGTAGAATGCCTTGCTCCTGTGTCCTGTTTAGACAGATGTTGTCTGAGGCACAGGGGGTAAGAACTAATAAAGCACTGCCGGAAATAGGTGTAAGAGTGGGTGTTCTGGGGAAGAAAGAGCAGGTATTCGGTCGTGGGCAGACTTGAACGTTTAGTTCCAAATGGGCAACACGGAGACGTCAGTGTTTTTTTGGGCCCCATGTCTACTTCAAAATGCTGATAAGGTCTTTGTCCAGGGAATCAATTCTGTTGTGGCCCTCTGACTGGAGCGTCAGGGTTTAGATTGTCGTGAAGGTAAGATTTAAATTCTGTGTTTGGGGCCATACGCTGCTGTTCTTCAGCGGGTGCTTATACCCCACCTGCTGCCAATAGGCTTTTCTTTCTAGCTGCAGGTGGACAGCAGGTCTCTCTGCTGGTTTAGGTATTTCCTTCCCTACCTATTAGTGTTAGACCTAATAATTGGCAAGGAGGGATCTTCCCACTTGTGGGATCAGCAAGGCAGTACCTGAGAAAAGCCCTCCTTCAGCCTGCCTCTCCCCAGCCCACCCCCTTATGCTGACAGCCTCATGGGCTTTGAGCTGCTGACAGCACACGGCATGAGTAATTTTAGCTGAGTTATTTCAGGCTCCTGTTCTGATCAGGCTTGAGCTGGCCCCACGCATGCCCCAGCCAGTGTTGCTCCAGAGCTGCCTGCTCCCAGGTCCCCTCCCTGAGAGAGAGGGTGGAAGGCTCATCTGTAGGCCGATGCTTTAACCCTTTGAGCCTGAAGGTTTTCTCACTCCTTGGAGGTTGGGCCAGGATCAGCCAAGAGACCTGGACAGACAATGCGCAGAGTCCTCAACGGAGCACCTGTTCTCTCTCCCACCCCCTCACCGGCCTCCACAATAGGGACAAGAGCAAGAGTAGCGCCTTCAGCCAGGTGCTTACCTCTGCTTGGCCGCAACCTGCCATCAGAAGGATTCCCAGCCAGTGGCCAGTCAGGGTGTTGAAACCTGAACCAGGCGAGGAGGATTCTCCCAGGCTTTAATCAGCCCTCAGGAGCTGAGCTCAGCTGGAAGGAATTCCACCTGTCTCTGGCGATTCAGAATGGCAGGCCAACTAGAGTTTTTCCCCAGCTGAAGATCTAAACTCAGTTGAGATGTTTTGTCATTGAACTTTTCAAGACCTCCTTGAAGTGCTCATTATGACAGCTGCTTTAGATATCAGACATCTCAGGATACTAATGTAGGTCACTTGAGAGAGTGCCTGGATTTGGGACCTGGAATTTCTTGGAGCCAGGTATATGAACTCCTGGTCTCTGGCTCTAATCTCCAGTCTCCAATCTGGCAGAGAATGAAAAGTAACATAAAGATGGGGGAAAACACGTAGTCGATAAAAGAAAGCAAAGCCTTGAAGATTATTTTTGTTGTGTGTTGAAAATGACAGGCATTCCACACCCCTCTTTCCTACAACGTACGTAGACTGAAGTTGAAGAGAGAATAATGTGTGCGGCTTGATGCCAGTGGCTACAACTGGCAGAAGGTTGCAGAGACAACTTAACATAGGCCGGGCGTCTTCCTTCAGCCTGAATATGCCGCGTGTTCTTTGCTTACAGAATTCTAAGAGCACCCAGGGTCTGGCTGGTCTTCGAAACCTTGGGAACACGGTGAGTTCTTCCTAGCCCACTTCTTTCCTGAGGCCACTCCCTACCATCCCAACTGGGACCGTCTAACCAGAGTCCCCTCCTGGCTCTAGCTGACTCCCTACCCTCTAGGCCAGCTGGTACCTGCCCTTCCTGGATGGTGTTTTACAAAGTTGCCGGGCTCTTCCTCGCCCCCGCCCCCAGCAGGAAGCCCTGCTAAAGAGGAGTCGCCCTTTGAACTGGCAGCTTAGCTACTTTCCTGGATCCTTCTCCTCGAGGACAGCCATCACTTCCCACCCACTTCTGTCCAGCTCCCCCACTCCCTTTTGTACACCTCTGTAGTAAATAACCAGTTACATCACCTGTGCCAGCAGTGGGCATTTGCCTCACTTCACCGCTTTACTTACGAAAAGAGGCACTTGAGGCTGTGGGAGGATACATTTCTGGGCCAGATGGACCAGAGGGCTCTAGGTGGGAAGTAACTAGACGTGCCAGCCAGGGTCTTTGTTCCACGGCTGACGTGCAGGTGGTCTCTTGCAGTGCTTCATGAACTCCATTCTGCAGTGCCTGAGCAACACCCGGGAGCTGAGGGACTACTGCCTCCAGAGGCTCTACATGCGGGACCTCGGCCACAGCAGCAGTGCACACACAGCCCTTATGGAAGGTGAGGGGCGCGGCCCCGGACGCGGCCCTGCTCCCCCTCAGGACGCTTTTCCCACTCTGCTGTCGCTGCACTAGTAGTTGTGTGTCATGTGTTCCTCTCCTATTTCTCTTTCTTTGGCTTCTTTTAGTTGGGACTCTAGTTTAAGAATTTCTTAGAGAAAATGGCTCAGCTGTCCTCCACGCCCCTCTCTACCCTCTCCTTCCAACAGAGTTTGCAAAACTAATCCAGACCATATGGACCTCATCCCCCAATGATGTGGTGAGCCCCTCTGAGTT
Source organism: Balaenoptera acutorostrata (assembly GCF_949987535.1). Classification (NCBI taxonomy): domain Eukaryota; kingdom Metazoa; phylum Chordata; class Mammalia; order Artiodactyla; family Balaenopteridae; genus Balaenoptera; species Balaenoptera acutorostrata. The sequence continues at coordinate 99,347,672 of NC_080072.1, read as the reverse complement.
CAAGACCCAGATCCAGAGATACGCACCGCGCTTCGTCGGCTATAAGTAAGGGCCTTGGGGACATGACCTCCCCGGGGTGGGTGGCGGCAGCAGCAGGTTCTAGGGGCCAGAGGTGTCGCTCACTCCCTTTTCTTCGGATTCAGTCAGCAGGACGCTCAGGAGTTTCTTCGCTTCCTTCTGGACGGGCTCCACAATGAGGTGAACCGGGTCACAGCGAGGCCCAAGTCCAACCCCGAAAACCTCGACCATCTTCCGTAAGTAGGAGGAGAGTGCTTGGGGCAGAACTACACGAACTTCTTTGGGGGTAATGATTTGGGGAGAATTTTGGATATTAAGGATTTAGATCCCTAGGCCTTTAAACTTATCATGGTTTGAGCTCTGACCCAATTATCTTCCTCTCTCTGGGTCCTAGTGATGATGAGAAAGGGCGCCAGATGTGGAGGAAATATCTAGAACGGGAAGACAGTCGGATCGGGGGTAAGTGCGGGCACGGGGGGAAATGCCTGCCTTCCCTGCTAAGTGCTTTGCCTGAGCAGAGCATGAGAAGCCCATTCTCCCGGGGACCCCTCCTGCTACCCAGTGCCCAGCACCCAAAGGTCTGAGGCAGGAGCGGTGAGAAAGGAGACACAGTGTTTAAGCATCGCATGTCCGTCTCTCCCCAGATCTCTTTGTCGGGCAGCTGAAGAGCTCCCTGACGTGTACGGATTGTGGTTACTGTTCTACAGTCTTCGATCCCTTCTGGGACCTGTCTCTGCCCATTGCTAAGGTACGCACCCCTGTCCCCCTGCTTCTGAAACTCCCGCTCTTACCCTTTCATGTCAGCGACCTCTGACCTTCATTTTTCTCTCTCCCAGCGAGGTTATCCTGAGGTGACGTTAATGGACTGCATGAGGCTCTTCACCAAAGAGGACGTGCTTGATGGCGATGAAAAGCCAGTAAGTCACCCTCCGTGGCAGCGAGAGTGCATCTCCCTGAGCCCTCTCGGGGGCGGACCAGCCTAGGAGTTGCTGGATTCGCCTGTTGGCCTCTCTCGTGAGTCCTTCCCAGCTCTGTCTATCCTGTCTTTCAGACGTGCTGTCGCTGCCGAGCCAGAAAGCGGTGTATCAAGAAGTTCTCCATCCAGAGGTTCCCAAAGATCTTGGTGCTCCGTATCCTTCAGCTCGTCAGGGCAGGGACTTGACATTAGAGAGTGACTGATGACAAGGGCCCAGGTGAGGGCCAACAGAGTAGGAACCTCAGAAAGTCAGGTGGCTTTTCTTCTCCCGCGTGCCCTTCTGCTTCCTGAGAAGCGCAGTCGCCCTCAGGGGCTCTGTCTCCTGTTCTCTGACTCTGTTCCTGCCACCCTGTCTGTCCTTGACTCACACCAATACCAGATCTGAAGCGGTTCTCAGAATCCAGGGTACGAACCAGCAAGCTCACAACATTTGTGAATTTCCCACTAAGAGACCTGGACTTGAGAGAATTTGCCTCAGAAAACACCAGTAAGTATTTTTCGGCTGGAGGCGCAGAACCAAGGCACAAGTGTCTAAGATGCAGCGGGGAGGCCAAGAGGTGGAGGGACGCTGCTAAGCAGTGACACGTGGAAACTGGGAGTAGCGGCAGGAGGGGGGGGCCCGGGGGCAAGGGATGCCTCGGGGGCTTGACGCCTTGTGCTTCCTCCTCAGACCACGCTGTTTACAACCTGTATGCTGTGTCCAATCACTCCGGAACCACCATGGGCGGCCATTACACAGCCTACTGCCGGAGCCCGGTGACAGGCGAATGGCACGCGTTCAATGACTCCAGGTGAGACAGGCCTCGGGCGCGGCTCCCGGCTGCCAGGCACCTGTACCTCGCCGGAAAAGGTCAGGGCCAAAAGGGGTGTAGCTGTGCATTTGAAGACCCTCCAGAAGAGGGTGGCCTCGGGTGTCCAGTAGATCAGAGACGGGCCCTCGCGCTCCCCCGGCCGCTCTGCTGCGTCATGGGGCCCCGTGGCCGCCAGGCTGACCTGTCTTCTCTCCACAGCGTCTCCCCCATGTCCTCCAGCCAAGTGCGCACCAGCGACGCCTACTTGCTCTTCTACGAGTTGGCCAGTCCACCCTCCCGCATGTAGCAACGAGGAGCTACATCTCATCCTTCCCCGTGGTGGCCCTACACCCTAAGTTTTTTTAAAAAGGCAAAAAAAGGCAAAAAAAAAAACCACCTGACTAATAAGCGAAAAATAAAGGAAAGTGACGCTGCCGAGCAGGAGTTGCTGCAGCCTGGCCGGGGTCTGGAGTGGGGAGCCTGGTGTCCCCGAGCCCCGCCTGGCAGGGAAGATCGGCAGGACACAGACCGAGCCAGCACAGTGTCCCTCGGCTTCTCATGTTTGCATTTGTAAGCTTGTGGTTTCTTCCTGTGTGTGATAAACAACAGCCGCCTGTGGGGAGAAAAGATCCTCATCCACTGGCCCACTGGCCGAGGCTCCAGCCCTGGCCTCCCGGAAAGACAGCGCCCTCTGGAGCCTGCTGGGGAGGATCGCCGCCCGTCTTCACCTGGACCCTGTTCACCGGTCCAGGAGCAAGAAAAACACCCATGAGCCAAGAGCCCTCTTAACGCTGCTAACTCCAGGGGGACAGATGAGGGGGACGTCTTTGAAAAAAGCTGGTTTTGGTTTTTAAAAGCCCACCTTTTTTTTTTTTAATTTACCGTAACTAAAGTTTTCAGACTGGAGATGCTCTCTTTCACACCTCTTCACAGCTGGGACATTGTGCTGGTCATTTTTCTTTTTTTCCCTTAATTCTTCAAAATACAGCTTTTCTCGTGCCAGCCCCCAGTGGTGCTAGGTGGGAGTTGGCCAGGCCCCAAGCACAGCCACAGTAGACTGGGCTCTGACAGGTTTTTTGTTTGTTTTTTTAACATTTTGGATGGAATCTAGTTGCCTCCAAGAATTGTGCCTTATAGCATTTGGGGACCAGGGGGTAACTGCCCCTCCCTGAAATATCCCTCAGCCTCTTCCCTTTTCCCCAGTGCCATGTTCAGAACCGCGGGGGGAGCCTCAGGGTCGTGCCCGTAGCCCCTGGCTTGTTTTGCATTGCAGTGAGGTGAAGAGGAGAGCAGGTAAAAGGAGATTTCTTCTGATAGTGTTATCAAGTTCTTCCCGCCCGCTTCCTCTAACCCAGCCCCGGGCTACTCCCCAGCTGTTGGAAGGATAGCACGAGCCCCTTACCCTCGAGCTTCTCTCACCTTTAATTTATTCCTCCTTAACTAGCTTTTTCTCTCCGACCTTCCTGCCCCACCTCCCCTTCTCAGAGCCTCCTGACGTAGGCCCTTTGGACCGAGTTTCTCAGGGATGCCCATGCCGCCCCCAGCTCCTCTTGGCATCGGTCTACAGTCCAACCTGGGAGCTGGAGCCTGGGTGTTTGGGGACATCTTGCCTCGGTTGTATGGTTCTTTCCCATGGGCTTGATTCTGCCCTAAGTAGTTGGGCAAAACTCTGTGCTGTCCCCTAGAAAGAAGCTGTTCAGCACCAAGGCACGGAGGTCTGTGCTTGGAGCTCTCTGCACACCCACACAGCTGGGCCCCACTTGTGCCCCTCGGAGTCCAGAACTTTCCAGTGTTCCCAGGAGGCATCAGAAAAAGACACCCTGAGTCTAACTGGCCTGACACCCTTCTCCAGGGAAGACCTGTGAACCTGAGCCAAAGGGCTGGTGTACACTTGTTTACTGTGTAAGCAAGAGTAGAAGAATGTGTGATGTACAGTGGAACCTTGTACAGAATAAATAATAGCTTTGAGAAATAAGTTGGTAAGTGATGGAATCTTGATTTGGGAGAGGTCTGAACCCAGGAAGCGCTCCTAGCCTATCTGTGGAGATATTTTACTGCTTCAATCAGATTGTAGATTCCAAGTTCTGGAAAAAGTTAACTACCCACTTTTTAGCTTAAACTTTTCAATTCTGTAAAAAAAAAAAAAAAAAGCTGGACTAGTACACATTTTGAACACTCTATTCCTTATCTGGATTCACTGATATATTAACATTTTGCCACATTTGTTTACGTATACTTTATTCTTTGGGGCAAAACATTTAGGGGCAAGGTGTCCTGTCACCACTTCTAAATACCTCAGTGTGCGTCTCCCACGTAACCACAACCCTGGCTTCACACCTAAGGAAATCAGCATGTCTAACAGACATCACTTTAAATGGACTGTCTGCTTTTTAACTGCTAGTATGGGCACTCTGGTGGTTCTCTGTTGATACACTTGGGTGCCTGTATAGACCTGTGACGAGGTGAGACAGGTCTCTCCAGCAGAGACTGAATACAGCAACGTTTGCTCTTAGAGCAGAGTGGCTATGCCTGGGTGTGGAGTGATCAAGGCTTGGTCCTCAATAAATTAAATGAAAGATCTCAACTTGCCCCACTAATACCTGGAAACAGCAGCCTTTACATTAAAGGTGTTGTTCTCTAAAATGGTGTTTTCAAGACATCACCAGATTTAACTCCTTGAAGGGAGGGCCTCGTTGGGGTCCCCAGGGCCTTGGGTTTTCTCTCTTCTCAGAATTGTTCAGATTTTCCATTTCTTCCACCAATCCCAGAACTTGGGAAACTTAAGTCACCACCAGTTGAGCTTAAAGTGTTTTATGGGGAATTTTCCTAACTGCCATCCGTGCTCCACACACTGAGAAATCAAGGCCTATCTTTCCTTCCCTTGCTTGTCACTCTTCCTCCCAGTGGCACCTGCTGTCACACTCACCTCCTGGGCTGAGACTGGTGGCGGCAATTTTGGGGGGGGGGGCATTTCCCAGAAAGGATTGAAAATAACAGTGGCTGAAGCCTGAGGTTTCTCCCCGGCCTGCCCTGGAAGGGGCCCGATGCAAGAAAAATAATTTCCCCCAAACCACAAGTGAACAGGATCACCTTCAAGATGGAAACATTAGGCTTAGAGCAAAATGGATGGCTGAGCCCCAAATCAAAGTAAGGTGCTGTACCTCTCCTGTGACTAGTTTTTCACTGGAGGTAGAAGCCACCTGTGTGCTTTTGTTGTCTTCCACTGGGGAACAGACAGACTATAGCTAACATCGAGGGCGGGGGCTCAGCCCCCTCCACCCTTGCTCCCAGCCCTCCTTTCTGTACTTAACTTGTCGTGCTTTCTCATCCCCATGGCAACAGGTCCTAGTGCTGCACAGATCCCCAAACACAACCTGTCCCCGTGTTTCCTTACCCATCAGCTTTGCCTCCTAGCAACTGGGATTTCTTCCCCCATTCTCTGCTGGCATGCCAGCAGGACTCTCCCTAGGGGTGGAGCTCGCCCTGCACCTGTTCTTGTGTGACCTTGAGCAAGAACCTCCCTCCCTCTGGGCCTTAGTGTCTCATCTGTGAATTCAGGAGATTGGACTAGAGGATCTCCACGGTCTCAGCTCAAGTGTTATTCCAAGTCACTTTTTCCCTAAGTACAAGTCCTACGTTAGAGGACTTGCACACCTCTGGTTCCCTGATTCCACTTTAGAGCGTTTATACGTTTTAAAGTGATCAGTGCTCAGAAAATGCATACTACTTTCCGTAGGGGTCACCTTGTCCACGTTCTTATCTTGCCAGTGAGGACACAAGCTCTAAAGAAGCCTCGAGTCCACCAGCTCGTTGGTGGCAGGGGCAGAACAGAACCCAGGGATCTTGACTCCCCACCCAGACCTCTTTCCATCTGAATACTCTTCCTTTTGGTCGAATAATTGACAGCATTTTGCAGGACATTCTGCAGCAAATTTCCCAGCCCCGTGTCTATTGGCAACTAAGCTGAACGGCAATGTAACCAGGGAACTCCCTGATTCTACACATTCACACACCCAAGGGCAAAACCAGCACGATCTGTCGCATACCTGGGCCCACACACCTCTGAGGGTCCCTTCCTTCACTGTTCTAGGGGCACAAACAAGCACCTGTGCAGGAGGCAGGAGACAGCGGAGTCCAAGCATTCCTAGTCCAAGCAAATTACTTAATCTCTCTGAGCCTCAGTTTCCGCCTCTGTAATCTGAGCATAACAAGAGCTACTCAGAGTTGTGAGTGTTCGGCACATAGTAGGTACTCAACGAATGTCTATTTCCCCCACCTCACCTCTATTTCCAGTACTGCACCATCAATGCTCCACTAAGATTCTCTTAGTTGGGTGATCCTCAGCAAATGCTGAGTTCCCCTGGCCTCTCAGGGCGCCTACGACTTTTCAGGAATGCAAAGTAAGTACAGCATCGCCCAAACCACACAGAGTTAGTGAGGCAGAGCCACTGGTTGGGCATTCCAAAGCCAAGGGCTGAGCTTTTCTGATTTCCTGATACTCGGTGTGACCTGCCTCTTGGAGACGGCAGTGGGTTGGCTGGGATGGAGCTGCAGTCATCCGGGCTCCTAGAGATTAAAGATCCAGGAACCAGAGGGTGAGAGTCAAGGGTAGGGGTGGCAATGAACAAGGAGAGGAGAGAGTATTTGACGGATCTGGGGAGGGTGGCGGGGAGTCAAGTCCTAATGCACATCTATAACGCTGGCCCTGGGAGCCAGCAAAAGGAAAGCGTTCAGATCAGAGGACAGGCCTGGACAAAGACAGGGTGGGTACAGTGTGCCAGGGACAAGGAAGAGGCTGGTCCGGCTGGAGTGGAGGGTTGGAGCTGGAGGGCCAGCAGGAGGGAGAGCTAGTGAGCCAGAGTCTAGAAGGTGATAGCTAACCTCAAGCTGGCCTTGCCCCTCCTGGTTATAAAGGGGCCACAGAGGGCTTCCCTGGTGGCACAATGGTTAAGAACCCGCCTGCCAATGCAGGGGACACAGGTTCGATCCCTGGTCCGGGAAGATCCCACATGCCGCGGAGCAACTAAGCCTGTGCACCACAACTACTGAGCCTGCGCTCTAGAGCCCACGAGCCACAACTACTGAAGCCCACGTGCCACAACTACTGAAGCCCGCATGCCTACAGCCTGTGTTCTACAAGAGAAGCCACCACAGTGAGAAGCCCGCGCACCTCAATGAAGATCTAATGCAGCCAAAAATAAATAAATAAAACAAATAAATTTAAAAAAAGGGGGGGGGGGGCGCCACAGAGAGCCAGCCAGGCCGAGTTGCAGGGATCCAAGCTTGCAGGAACAAAAGCAAAAGCCCAGTGGAGATTCCGGGGGTCTAGAAATCACTTGAGCAAGAAAAGAGATAACTTACCTTTGCTTGTTAGTTTTATCCGTAGCCGTCAGCAGGAAAGTCCATGCAAACGTCCCCACGGCAGCAAGAAAAGGGAGGGCTGGAGACACAGTGTCCCTGCAGGCAGTGGGGGAGCTGGGGAGACCCCCGGAGAAGGAAGAGGCAAGAAGGCCAAGGCCCCGGGGCCTGCAAAGGAAGAAGAGGAAGCCCAAGAGGCAGCCAAGAATGAAGCAAGCAACCTGGAGCTCAATGGCCGCAGACCTGAAACCTCCCAGGGCTTCACAGCCCAGGTGTCCTCTGCACACCTAGCCTGCAGGAGTCCTTGCCCACAGGCCCTCTCGCCCCCACTATTCTACATGGTTTATAGAAAGAACATGGAAAATGTAAAAGAAAGGAAAGAAAAAAAAAAGGGAGGGCTTCCCTGGTGGCGCAGTGGTTAAGAATCCACCTGCCAATGCAGGGGACACGGGTTCGAGCCCTGGTCTGGGAAGATCCCACATGCCATGGAGCAAGTAAGCCCGTGCACCACAACTACTGAGCCTGCGCTCTAGAGCCCGCGAGCCACAACTACTGAGCTCGTGTGCCACAACTACTGAAGCCCACACACCTAGAGCCCATGCTCCACAGCAAGAGAAGCCACCACAATGAGAAGCCCACTCACCGCAACGAAGAGTAGCCCCCGCTCGTCACAACCAGAGAAAAGCCTGCATGCAGCAACAAAGACCCAACACAGCCAAAAATAAAATAAATAAAATGAAAGAAAGAAAGAAAGAAAAAGAAAGAAAAAGACCAAAAGCTGAGAATCAGGAACCCAACAGATCCAGCTCTGAAACCTAGCCTGGTAACTGGTGCCTCAGTTACATCTGGAAAATGGGAACAAACACACCTCCCTGACCTTGGCTCCCAGGGCTGTTATGAGGGTCAAATGAGCTGATGAGCTGAGGGGTGTCTGTTCTATTTCTCTCATTGTCCCTTTACTGGTGCCATTCTCCCACCCTGACCTGGCCCCTGGCCTGGCTGACCTCCCCTAGGAACACGTCCATGAAGCAGCCAGGCGCAAGGGCGCCTATGCCGGCAGAGCCAGGGGTGTCGTGGAGGATGGCCATGGGCAACGGCAAAGTCAGAGAGAAGCTTCCGGCCCTCCCAGCTTCCCCCTTGTCTCCTTTCCACCACCTACCCACAAACAGGGGCTGTTCTAAGACCCGGGTCTGACTAAGCCACTCCCTGCTTAAAATGGGTTACAACCCAGCCTCCTTAGGCCCATAGTGCTAAGTACCCCCTCCTTTCTGGAATCCCTACCCAACCCCCAAGTTCTACCTATTAAAATCTTTTTCAACTCTCTAACTTTAGACTAAATGCCCACCTCTTCCAAGAAGTCCCCCTGCCTGTTATAGCTATTAACATTTACCGTGTTAAAATCAGAATGGAAAGGAATTAAAATATTTTCTTATTAATTTTTTTTTAAATTATTCGGCCACACCACACAGCATGTGGAATCTTAGTTCCCTGACCAGGGATTGAACCCACACCCCCTGCACTGGGAGCACAGAATCTTAACCACTGGACCGCCAGGGAAGTCCCTTTTCTTATTAATTTTTAAATAAATTTTAAAATAACAGCAAACCTTTTACATGCTAATATAAATAACATTTTTTTTAATGTTTTTTTTTTTTTTAGGCCATGCCGCATGGCTTGGCTTGCAAGATCTTAGTTCCCCGACCAGGGATTGAACCAGTGCTCTCTGCAGTGGAAGCGTGGAGTCTTAACCACTGGACCACCAGGGAAGTCTTTTTTTTTTTTTAAACTACATTTTCCAAAACAAAAAGAACTTAGTAAGAAGGATAACTTTGTTTTACGTTTTTGCAAATCTCATTAACGCCTGGCTGGATTCTCACCTCCTTCACATCATGCAGCCTCTGGAAACCACGCTGTTCACTCAAGAACAAGGAAAGAAAGCGAGAAGGACAAATAACATCTACGTGTTATTATAGAAATACTTTTGACCTCTCAAACCCTCTAAAAGCAGTCCACATCTTAGGACCAAGGAAAGGCTTGTCCCCTAGACAAAAGCAGCCCCGGGCCCTCTAGGGGGTGAAAGGAGAGGATCTGCCTGTTGAGGGGGAATCTCCTGAGTGTGAAGAGAGCTGCCTCGGGGGATCGCAGAATCCGTGTCCTTTGTTTCTTCTCTCCCCACTGGGTTCTTCACTTAGTTCCCCTCTGTCACCAGCCTGCCTTAGGCCGGTGTAGAGTGAAAGCTGTGTGTCAGAGAAAACGTGCGCTTTGGATTTACCCAGTCCTGGGTTCAACTCTTGTCTCTGTATCTTGGGGAAGCTGATGTGACCTTGGGAAAGTTACTTAACCTCTTGGAGCCTTAGGCCATCATTTGTACAATGGCTATGCTCCCTCACAGAGTGATTCAAGGAGAGAAACTGCACGTAGGACCTCTGGCCCAGGGCCTAACACGTAACAGACATTCTGCAAACAGTAGCCAGAAATATTATGCTGCCTCCCCACCTCCTGCCCTGCCCGACTCAGCGTGAGCACGGCTAACACAAAACAGATTAACAGGGCTTCCCTGGTGGCGCAGTGGTTGAGAATCTGCCTGCCAATGCAGGGGACACGGGTTCGAGCCCTGGTCTGGGAAGATCCCGCATGCCACGGAGCAACTAAGCCCGTGAGCCACAACTACTGAGCCTGCGCGTCTGGAGTCTGTGCTCTGCAACAATAGAGGCCGCGATAGTGAGAGGCCCGCGCACCGCGATGAAGAGTGGCCCCCACTTGCCACAACTAGAGAAAGCCCTCGCACAGAAACGAAGACCCAACACAGCCATAAATAAATAAATAAATAAATAAATAATTTAAAAAAAAAAAAAAAAAAAACAGATTAACAATCCCTCTCCCTTCTCCCTGAGGACAGCTGCGCCAGGCTGGGATTTTCCAAGAGAACTTCGCTCGTGGAGAGAGAGAGTCACGGAGTGATGTAGTTTGCAGAGGGCAGGTTTTCTACCCTGCAACAGCAGATGGTACCACCTGCCGGATTCCACAGCCCATCTGAAGGGCCAGCCCTAACCGACCCGTCCAAGGCCTTGGGCACCTTCACCTCCTCCACTGCCCTTTCTCCTACGGGCTGAGGCAGCCAACCCCTCAAGCTCCCCGACTCACATCAGCACAGACACAAGCAGCCCAGAAAGACTTATCTCCTTGTCCCGGGCACCCAGGTGTTTTACGGGGACTTCCAAAGACCCTGCTTGGCTAATGCCTCAGTCGCCCTGATGGCAAGGAGCGGTGGGCTGCTGGTCTGTCCAGGACCTTTAGGACTCACAGGCCTTGAAGCTGCCAAACCGTCACACCCGGCTTCGAAGTCTCCCTCGTGCCTGCAAAACTGCCCCGCTGTCTCCCTTCCTCCCCAGCACCCCTCAGCCACTCACTCAGCACCTCAGTGAGGTTAGGAGAGGGGGTGGCCAGCTCCCAGGTCACACCCCCGACAGAGCGCCTAGCTTCCTCCACGGGGTGTTCTCAGCCTGCGCCTTTAAGGACTGCCGTTCTGTGCCAGGGTCTCGACCTCGGCATCCTCAGCTGAGTTGGATTAAGGGACCATTTCATGCCACTGCGAATTCCTTCTGGCTGCTGTCCCTTCCCCCACGCAGAGACAGAATAGCCAGTAGCTGGAACCAGCCTGGAGCCAGTCTGCCCAGGGCAGCGGGAGAGCTGGTCTAGCCTGGCAGCCCTCGTCCTCAGGGAGCAGAGGCTGCCCTTTTGAGAGGGGGTCTGGGGGCAGGGAGCGGGCCCTCTGGGGTCTTGGGCTGTCGCAGGGACTCGAGAAAGCCATGCAGAGCCTAGAGCCATGAAGGACTGCTCAGACATCATCCTCTGCGTGGAAGCGACAGAGCTGAGCAAGGTAAGGGTCATACAGGACCACTCCCGCAAGACCCAGATGCCCACCTAGGGCTGGCAGTGCCCAGTGAACACACCTGCCGGGCAGTGCTGCCACCGGCCCTCAGCCCTCAAGTCTCTCCCTTCAGACTGAATTCTGCAATCCTGCTTTTGAGCCTGAATCAGGGCCACCTTGCCCCCTACCCAGCCTCCAGGAGGACGCCAGCTGCAGCACCCGAGCTCCCTGGCATGGTAACCATCTCAGGGGGTGAGCTGGGGGTAGGACAGAAAGGCCCAGCGGCTAAGGGCTGTGTGAGAGATGCCCAAGGGAAAGGGCTCTCAAAATCCCACCCCACCTGCCCGCAGGTCGGCGTCCCCGAGGGCTGCAGCCTGACTGCCACTTCTCCTGGCTGTGTGTCCTCCTGCTGGCCAGCCTGCTGCTGCTGCTGCTTGGGCTGCTGGTGGCCATCATCCTGGCCCGTAAGTTCCCAAGGCCTCCATGAGTCTCCCATGCCCTGCAAGAGATCCAGCACCTCTGAATCCCATTCCCTCGTCTTCCCGCCTCCAGAATTGCAGGCTACACCTGCGTCCGGGGCCTCCCATTATCCACTGCCTTCCCAAGGCCTCACCACCATTGGCTCCAGCCCCACTCCCATCCCCACCACCTCTCAGGCAACTGGGACCCCTAAAGGGCAACCGGAGGCAGGCATGAGCATGAGCCCCGCACCCCAGTCGGGTGAGTACTAAGGGGCAGATCTTCCTGGAGAAGGGCCTAAGACGGCAGGGGGGAGGGGAGGCCGGGAAGTGGCATCTTGTAAAAACAAGTCTCTCTCCTTTTGACCTCTGAACTCTAACCTCCGTCGCTGCAGCCTGTGGGGGCCTCCTTCCTGGCCCAAGGGGCTTCTTCAGCAGCCCCGACTACCCAGACCCTTACCCACCCAACGCCCACTGCGTGTGGCATATCCAAGTGGCCACAGACCATGCAATACAGCTCAAGATCGAAGCTCTCAGCGTGGAGAGTGTGGCCTCCTGTCTTTTTGATCGCTTGGAAATCTCCCCCGAGCCTGAAGGCCCCCTCCTCAGGTGGGTCCCTCTGCCCCCAGGAGATCCCACCCGTCTCCTGAACCACTGTCTGGAGGGCAGAACCAGGGAACTGCAGTGGGAAATTCTTGACTGGGAGGAAACGGAGAGACTTGGCCTCTGGGCCCAGCTCTGCCACCATCTTGCTATATGACCTTGGGAAGGTCACGTCCCCTCTCTGACCTTGGTTTCCAAATCTGGAAATTGGAGCTCCCACACATCTTTCCCATGGATAAATGCCTCAAGGATGGACGTACAGGAGTCAGGGAGGTCAGAGCTCTGCTGAAAATGAAGGGAACCTTTTGGACACATCGTCCCCAGGATGGGGCTTGAGGAAAGAGGACCGCAGGGCCCAGGCAGGCTCCACTCTGGCTGGCCCTGAGCTCTGAGCCTCCATCACCCCCAATCTGGCTTCTTGCAGAGTGTGTGGGAGGGTGCCTCCCCCCACACTCAACACCAATGCCAGCCACCTCCGCGTGGCCTTCGTCTCTGACAGCAGCGTGGAAGGATCTGGCTTCCATGCCTGGTACCAGGCCGTGGCCCCCGGTCATGGTGAGTGCTTTCCCGCCAGGTCCCCAGCTACCTGTCGACTGTCCGCTTCCCCCCTCTCCAGCCACTCCCAGCCCTGCAAAAGGGGTAGAGATTCTAGGGGTTTCTGAATCCAGATGCCCACCCCCAGGGAGCTGTGCCCACGATGAGTTCCCCTGCGACCAGCTCGTCTGCCTGCTACCTGACTCGGTGTGCGACGGCTTTGCCAGTTGCGCCGATGGCAGTGACGAGGCCAACTGCAGCGCCAAGTTCTCGGGTATGGGCCCGGCCAGCCTCAGGGCGGGTACTGTCCTCAGGCATCTGATCCAGGTTCAGGCTGGCCTCCCCAGGCCTGGCCCAGCTCCAAACCTGCCTGGTCATTCTTCTGGCCCAGAACTTGTCTCCCCACGGGCACGGCCAAAACTCTTCTCTGCCATCCCTGCTGGCCCTACCGGGTGAAGGCACAGACCCTGGCAAACTCATGAGCCCCTCCTCCTCTCTACAGGGTGTGGGGGGGACCTGACTGGGCTCCAGGGCACTTTCTCTGCTCCCAGCTACCCGCAGCAGTACCCTCACCAACAGGTAAGCCGGCGCTCCATAGGGAGGGTGGTGCAGCCCACGTGGGCACACCTGAGCATCCGGGTTAGTGCGATTGAGAACAGCATGGCAGATACTGCCTTGTACCTGGGAAGGTCAGAGATCAAGCAGGCAGGAAGGGAACATTATTAAGTGCTTACTAGGTATCCATGTTCCCGTGCTGGGTAAGCTTATCTCTGAGACCAGATAAGTTAAAGGCCCTTCCGCCACCACCTGATGATGAGAGCAGTGTGGGCAGGGCCCACCCACTCCCTACCCCACTTGCAGCAGGGGGAAGCCCATCTGGAGCTCAGCCTGGAGGCCCCGATTGGGACAGAAGAAGGAACCCATAAATTACTCCACCTGTGCCCTCCCCCAGCTTTGCACCTGGCACATCTCGGTGCCCGCTGGACATGGCATTGAACTGCTGTTCCACAACTTCAGCCTGGAAGCTCAGGACGAGTGCAAGTTTGACTACGTGGAAGTGTATGAGACCCGCAACTCAGGGGCCCTCAGCCTCCTGGGCAGGTATTGGCAGAGCCAGTGGGAGGAGCTGAGGATAAACCCCACCCTCCAGAGTCCGCCGTCAAGGCTTTCTACAAATCGGCCCACGCACGCACTAGCTTCATTGTCTTCTCCTGCGCCAGGCTGGAGGTCTCCTCACTGTCACCCTAAAAAAGGCTTGTCCTTCCTCACCTTCGTACCTGTCCCTCTCACCTTTGCTCCTTACATCACCTCCTCCAGGAGGCTCTCCCCGTCCCAGTTCTCCTACCTGCCCGGTCTATTTATAGCTTCCCCCAGAACCCTCACTGATTTTCCCCAGGTCGAAGGGGCTCAAGTGCAAGCAGTTTGTTTCATTTGTTTAGTACTTTGTCTCCTGAACGTGTGTGTCTTCCTCACCAGTCCCATGAGTCAGTGACTATGCCTCCCATCCCCTCTGGCATCGCCCAGAGCACCCAGCTCCGTGCCGCGTCTGCGGGAAGCCTCGTGCACGCTCGATCAGCTGTGGGGGGGCCCCATGCCAGGACTGCTGTCTGCTTTGGGCAGGTTCTGTGGAGCAGAGCCGCCCCCACGCCTCATCTCCTCACACCACCAGCTGGCTGTGCTCTTTAGGACAGACCGTGGCATCAGCATCGGGGGCTTCTCGGCCACCTACCGGGCCCTCAATGCCACAGAGAGTAGGTAGCCCTGGGCGAGTGGGTGTGGGCAGCAGAGGCGCCTCCAGGAGAACAGGGAAGGGCTCTGGACCCTGGTCAGGGCACTGTGAAGGCAGTGGGGGTACAGGCATGTCCCAGGGCACTGCCATGCCCCCTGTGCCTGCAGACCCCTGTGGGCCCGGAGAGTTCTCCTGCCGGGATGGAGGGTGTACGAATCTGCAGTGGATGTGTGGCATGTGGAGAGACTGCGCAGAGAGCAGCGATGACAACTGCAGCAGCCCATTGCTCCCACCCCCCGGTGAGGAGCCTGCCCCAGGGCACCGCAGGCGGGGCTGGCAGGCCTGAGCGGGCTGGGTGCCCATCCCTAGAAACCCACTGGCACGCATCATAACAGCTATCCCTATCTTCCCTGATGGGGTGGGGGGCCCACTAGCCTGACTCTGGACCACTCCACCAAATACTGGAGGGATTCTCCCCCAGGGGTGGCAAGGGTACTTAGTGTCACCCCCGAGGGAAATGGGAATCTGGGAGTTGATGGTTGAGGCTTCAAGAGCCCCTCCGGCCTTGTCACACAGAGAGGCCCTCTCCAGGGCCCACCTCGGAGATGGGGGGAGAGCGGGGGAGCTCCTTCCAGATGCCCTGGCCCTGCCAATGTTGGTGCCCCTAGTTCCCTGAGATCATAGAGGTGCCTGCATGATGCCCAGGGCTGGCGAATGATGCTTGGAGTAGGCTCTCAAGGAAAACAGGAATCCTCGACATGGATAAAGCATCTCTCTGTGTTATCTCCTTCGATTCTCCCCGTCTGACCCATAGGGAACGCTTAGGTGACTTGTCCCGGGTCACACAGCCAGTGAGTATTTCCCAGAGTGACCCTCCCCTCCCACCCCTGCAGAGCTGGCCTGTGAGCCTGTCCAGGTGGAGATGTGCATCGGTCTGAGCTACAACACCACGGCCTTCCCTAACATCTGGGTGGGCATGGCCACCCAGGAGGAGGTGGTGGAGGTCCTCAGAGGTTACAAGGTGCTCCAGGGAGAGATAAGGAGGAACCCCCAGGAAGGGGAGGGAACTGGGGGAGCAGGGTGCCTGAAGGCTGGTCTCCTCCTTCCACAGAGCCTGACAAGCCTGCCCTGCTACCAGAATTTCCGGAGGCTCCTTTGCGGGCTACTTGTGCCCCACTGCACCCCACTAGGCAGTGTCCTTCCCCCTTGCCGCTCTGTCTGCCAGGAGGCAGAGCGCCAGTGCCAGTCTGGCCTGGCACTACTGGGCACCCCCTGGCCCTTTAACTGCAACAGGCTGCCTGAGGCAGCTGGCCTGGAGGCTTGTGCCCAGCCCTGACCCTGAGGCGGGCCCCTGCCCTCTGCTGCCCATCCTCCTTTGCCTATCAGGGTGGGCAGGCAGGGGAGCAAAGGAAAGGGGCCAGCATGGGACTCTGCCCATCCCCTCTGGGTCCTCCCAGGGAGGGGAAGAGGAGTCCTCAGCGGGGCTAATGGGACCCTCCCACCCTGCCAGATCCTTCCCTATCCTTTCATTTGCCCCAGCTGCTGCAAACAGCAGGCCTGACTCCACACTGTACCAGTGATAATCTAGATTGCTTCCCACCCAAGCCTCTGACCCCAATTTCCTACCTTCTACCTTCCTCATCTCCATCTGCTTTTTCAGGTTCTCTACCACCCACTTTCTGACTTTTTCATTTATTCAGAAAAAAAAAAATGTATCCAGTGCCTAGTCATGTGGCAGGCCCTATTCTGAGCCCTGGGGATCCAGTTGTCTACTGCTTCTAGAACCTTCCACCCTCGGTTCTCAGCTTCTATTTCTTCTGGACTAGAGTGTTGTCTTTGATCTCCGTCGTGGCACCATCTCTCCTTCCAGCTCCTTGGAGCTGTAGATGCCCTGAGCGTCTGTTTCTCATGGTTCTGCCTCTCTGTGCCCGCCTCAAATCTCTCCCTCCTTTCTCCACCAAACTTTGGCTGGCCGCCGGGCGACACCACGAGTTATTTCCCTGCTATTTCCCGGCCCGGGCTCTTGGCCCCCGAACAACTGGTTTCCTCTTGGAGTCTGGGAGGAGCAGAGCAGAGCCGGCAAAGAACGAACCGGGACCAGGGGGACGCCGAGGGCAGGGGGCGCCTGGCTAGAGAGAAGCGCAGGGAAGGAAGGTAGCAAGCAGGGGTCAACTGGAGGGTCCGGAGTCGCGAGAACCCCGAAGAAGGCCGCAGAGAGAGCGAGCAGCCCCGGGAGCCGGGAGGGGGGTGAGTCTGGTCGCGAGGGGGGGGCGGGGAAATGGGGATGGGGGAGGGGACTGTGGGAAAGTCTGGGCGCCGGCCCCGGGTGGTGGTGGGGGGAGGGCCGGCCTCTCCTTCCCCCTGAGCGGTGCTCTCGGGGTTCTTGGGTCTAGGGACGCCCCCTTCTTCGTCCCCTCGCGGCCACTCAGCCTCACTCAGGGACATGGCAGTGGGGTGGGGACCGAGCCGGCTGCGCCGGGGCGGAGACCGAGGCAGGTCCCAGGATTCTGGGTCCCGACTCCTGTCCTGCCCAGCCCACAGACGACGAGAGGCCCGCGGCGCCCGGACTCCGCGTGCCAGCGCCATGAGGCCGCTCCTCGCTCTGCTGCTCCTGGGCTTGGCGGCCGGCTCGCCCCCGCTGGACGACAACAAGATCCCCAGCCTGTGCCCGGGGCACCCCGGCCTTCCCGGCACGCCGGGCCACCATGGCAGCCAGGGCCTGCCCGGCCGCGACGGCCGCGACGGCCGCGACGGCGCGCCCGGGGCTCCGGGAGAGAAAGGCGAGGGCGGGAGGCCGGGTAAGAAGCGCCTCCGCTGGGAGGCGGGTAAGAGTGCGGCCCCGCTCCTGCTCCCGGGGGCCCGGGGCTCGGGGTTGCCGCTAGGGGGTGCCGCTCCCGTCCCCGTCCGACCCGGCCGGAGCCGGGAGAGGAGTGACTCAGCTGCGGGAGCCAGAACCCCTGGGACCCTCAGATCTGCCCCAAGCCCTGCAGGAAGCGTGGAGGGGGTCCTGGGGCGCAGGGCGGCCCCGGCCGGGAAGGGGCGGCTGGGAGGCTGAGGGAGGATGCTGGAGGCCCGCGGCGGGCGCGCCCTAACTGCTCCGCTTTCCCCCCACCCCCACCCCCGCAGGCCTCCCGGGGCCGCGTGGGGAGCCCGGGCCGCGAGGAGAAGCAGGCCCCGTGGGGGCGGCCGGGCCAGCAGGCGAGTGCTCGGTGCCTCCGCGCTCCGCCTTCAGCGCCAAGCGCTCAGAGAGCCGGGTGCCCCCGCCGTCGGACGCGCCCCTACCCTTCGACCGCGTGCTGGTGAATGAGCAGGGACATTACGACGCCGTCACCGGCAAGTTCACCTGCCAGGTGCCCGGGGTCTACTACTTCGCCGTCCACGCCACCGTCTACCGGGCTAGCCTGCAGTTCGATCTGGTCAAGAATGGAGAGTCCATCGCCTCTTTCTTCCAGTTCTTCGGGGGGTGGCCCAAGCCAGCCTCGCTCTCCGGGGGCGCCATGGTGAGGCTGGAGCCCAAAGACCAGGTGTGGGTACAGGTGGGCGTGGGTGATTATATTGGCATCTACGCCAGCATCAAGACAGACAGCACCTTCTCTGGATTTCTAGTGTATTCTGACTGGCACAACTCCCCTGTCTTCGCTTGATGCCCACTGGAAAGTGAGCGCATGCTCACTCGAAGGGCGGGAGGGCGTGACACTGACAGCCGCGTCATCCAGGAGGGCGGGCCCCCCTGGAATGTTGTGAATGACCGCGGAGGTGGGGTGGGGGCCTCTCCATCCTGCTGCCGGCAGGGGATGGGGACAGAGGCTGAGATCAGGGCTGGCAGCACGGGGCAGTGGCTGGATTTCTGCCCTAGACCAAAGGAGTGCTGGCAGGCAGCGTGCTGGCGGTGTGCTGGCAGGTGTGAGTCCCCGCAGTTGCTCTGGTCCAGGACCCCAAGGTGGGGTGCTCCCTTCCTTGTCCTCTGTTCCTCTGGGTCCTCCCTCATCCCTCCTGCTCCTGGGCTCTTTTCTCAGAGATCATTCAATAAATCTTACAACAACAACAATAAAAAAAAAAACCTCTTACTGGCTTCAGCCTTTCTTCTTTACTGGTGGGGATGCCCTGATTCTGAGAACGGGGAGAAGAGGGAGGAGGGTGTTGGGGAGGGTGCTCAGGCAGAAGGGAGGGCTCTTAGGCTGGATGGAGCTATGGGCCAGGAGATACAGGAAGCAGGCCCAGGTGAAGGAGAGGCCGCTCCACAGACCTGCTGCGTAAGCAGTGGAGGTTGTGAACAGGAGCCCCCTGCTGAGGAAGGTGCCCTGGTGTCAGACTTTGGCCACCCACAAGGAGGAGCCCTTTTTCTAACTCAAAGATGTCATATGAACTGGGTGGAACTTCACCACACACATCCCTGCCCTGAACAACAGAAGGGAAGCCAGGATTTTCATTCACGGCTGCTCTGGCTACTTGCCTGGTCTCTAGATGACTGGAAAGCTATTTCTCTGTCCCCCATGCCAGGGGAGTGGAGTGTCCCTGGGTGTCTAGAGATGTCATTTTGGAGATGGCCACGAGGGGGCACCCCAGTTCCAGAATGCAGCAATGACCCTAGGTAGCTGAGCTCCTGACTGCTAGGGTGGCTAGGGGGAGGAAGGGTATTGAGCTCTGCCAGTGGGATTCCAGATGGGGGTAGAGGAAAAGGGGGTCATTGGCTCCCAGCTCAGGAAGTTTATCTTCTCTAATAAAATGTTTATCCTCACATTAAACAGAGACTGGAAGGAACCAAGCCTCCCCTCGCCCAGCTCCCTCTCCAGGATTGGGGGAAGGGGAAAAAAGAGCCCTTCCTCAGGCCTCCCGACTCCAAGGTGGATGTGCGCAACACTCAGTCACTGAGCAGGGCCATACCACTCAGTCTGAGGCTAGCCGCAAAGCCCCTCCGAGGCGCCTCTCCTTGCCCCACCCCCGACCCGACCTGATGACTAGCAAACCGGGCCTGGCCCGCCCACATCAGCTCAGGCTGTCAACCAAAGAGAAAGTGGAGGGGCCTCTCCTCGGAGTTTCTTCCCATCTACCGCTTTCCCCTCCCCCGCCCCCTTCCAGAAGGCTGTCCCTGGCATCATGCTCCTAGATTTAACATACAATTATGGGGTAGTGTCCCCCCCTCTCTTGCAGGTCATGTGAGGATGGATATGACCAATGGGGACTGGACCCAGTGAGCTAGAGACAGGCCTCCCAGCTGTCCACCACGAGGCCCCACAGCCATACTCCAGCCCATCACAGCGCCACTCTATGCCAAGAGACACAACGACAAGCACCAACTCCTCCAGGGATCTGAGGGTAGGTTGGACTCCAGGCAGCAGGAACCCCAAGTTCCCTCCTGGGAAGAGTGGCACCAGAGGAAAAGCTGGGAGGGCTGACCCAAAGGGGGAGCAAGTTCACACTCCTCTCTCCTAGGGCTAATTCTGCAAAGACAGAAAAGATAAGGAGAGCTTTACCAAAAGCTGTGCACGTGAGAGGGCACAAATCAGACAGGGTGAAAGCGAAGCCAGCCACACCTGGCAGGGGCTCTCCCCAAGGCACCCTATCTTATCTCTCTGCCAGGTCCCCCACCAACCACATTTGTGACTCCGGCAGGACTGAAGGACCCTGCTGCAGCATCCGTCACCCTAACCGACGGCTCGCCCTTGCAAGGATGCACACAGAGGCCGTCAGAGCTGTAACAGAACTTCATTCATTGGATCCTGGGCCAGACAGACCCCTCAGGGAGATGCATGACTCTCGGCCCTGGCCCCTTCTGTATTTGGACCCTAGTGAAATGTGCACAGTCTGCCCTCCCCGATGCCAGGGAGAGACGAACAGAAGGGGAACGCCATTTCACTCTGCGATGTGGGGAGTGAAAGGGATAGGAGTAGAAATCTGGCTATCCCCCCTGCGGTTCCCAGTGGTGCTGGGGTGTCAGAGGGCACATGGTCCCAAAGCCAGGTGCAAACACACACACACCTGGGGGTTAATTCTTATCCCAGCTGTTGGCTCAGGTCAGAAGGGAGCCTCATAAGATCATGACTGGTAGAAGTAGCTCTAAGGGCACCTGAGAGATACTACCCCCAAAGCCTGCCAGAGCACAGGGGCTCCAGCTGAAAGCAAATGTTCAAGATCATTCCAAGGCCCTTGAGTTGCCAAAACACCCAAATGACACTGATGTGTGTGGCTGCAGAAGCGGGGGAGGCAGTGGGAAGGGAGCAGGGAGAGAACCTGCAAATCCCCAACAGAACAACCAGAAGCGGAGAGGGGGAGCCCCAGGCGCGGGCACCTGGGTGGGCCGGGGCAAGCTGGAGGGGAGTCCACAGAGAAGTCTCAGGGCCTCGCAGAGTGACACACTCACTACCCTCGGCATCACAGGCACCCACTGGGTAAGGATAAGCTGTTACCCTACCCCCAGCCAAGCCACAGTCTTCCAGAGTTTCCCATCTCCATGTCCTGGACGTATGGCTTCGAGGCTCGGCAGGATGGCCACAGGGGCAGGAGGGGCTTCAGGCTGGGACCCAGAGATCAGGTGTGAATGCTGTCCTAGTGCAGGTGGCTGCGTTGAGCGTGGAGGGGTGGGCAGGCGGGGAGGGAGTCTTCAGAGGTAGACGTTGAGGGTCTGCAGGATGCCCCGGCGGCACAGCGGGCAGTTGCGGTGGTGGACGGGGTGGCGCATCAGGATCTCAGTGCAGGCCTGGCAGAGGCACAGGTGCCGACAGGGCAGAAGCAGCACTGTCTTGCTCTGGTCCTGGCAGATGACGCACTTCTTCCGCTCCTCTTGCTCCTTCAGCAATTTCCATGGGTCTTGCCCAGTTACAGGCTCCTCCACATTGAGCCTCTCCCGGCCCCGGGCAGCTGTCACTCTGGCCATCCTGACCTCCTCTTCTTCTGCCTCTGATCTGGGCCCAGCTTCAGGAAGAGCGTCCTGTCGCCAGGTCCTGGCTGAGGGCACCCTCCTAGGGTCACCCTGGGGGGCCCCGGGGGCCCCTCCCCGGTTAGGCCAGCTCGCCAGCTGCAGGCTACGGCTCCAGACTCGGCGCCAGGCCTCCAAGCCCAGTGCTAGGCGAGAGAGCCGCACAACATCCTCTCTGAGCCGGTGGTAGGATGGCCGGGCATGGAGCTGACTGAGCGCCCGGGTGGCCAGCCTCAGGGTGAGGTCCGGGTGCAACAGAGTCACTGTCACTGCCAGCACGCAAGCCAGCAGCACCAGGCCAGTGAGATTGACAAGCACAAAGCTGGCCAGGAGGCGGGCAGCGGAGGCCAAGAGCTCCAGTACCAGTTGGCAGGGGGTCCAGAGGAGGATGGACATGGCCACAGCACTGCTGGAAATGTGGGCTAGGAAAGCAGCCACTACATCCGTCATCCTCCACAGCGGTCCCATCACTGCATCCCACAGGGCCAGCACCAGGGAGAAGAGGTTCTGAGTGCCAATGAGGCAGATGTTGACCAGGCTATTGATCACATAGGCCACCAGGCTCATGGTGATGGCACAGATGTCACAGACCTGGCGCAGCAAAGCATGGCCATTGGAGACCATATTGAGGACACCCCGGTGCAGGATCTCCCGGCTCCTAAGCGCCCCGTGGGAGGCCAGGTGCCCCAGGAGCTTTAAGCTCTCCAAGCCAGAACAGCAGCTGTATAGTACGGTACACAAGGCCTGAAAGCCCCCAAAGGTGAAGGGAACCACGGCTTCGATGAAGGCCAGCAGTGACAGCAAGACTCCACGGCCCAAGTGCAGAAGACTAGTCAGTACCGTATGTGGCAGGTTGTAGATGAAGGCCAGGAGCCAGGCCAGGGAAGCCAGGAGGGAGGACACCAGCAGGAAGTTGAGGTCCAACACCAAGGTCAGCACATCCAGCAACAGGCCCACCCCATTCACTACCAGGTACACAGCCTCCATGATAGGGCTATGGGGGTTCTAGCTCCCGGTTGAGGCGGGTGTCAGGGCTGTCAATATTTGGGGGAAGGAGGAGGTCGGGGATTAATTTGGAAGGGAAGTGAGCAGTCTCCAATACAGGGAGAATCTAAGGAAGAAGTGGGTTAGAAGGAAGTGGAGTCTCAGGGGAGGGAAAGGGGGCCAGATGCCGGTCCAGGAGTCCCGGTTTTGAAGGCGGGCTCTTTGGGAGGAAAGAGCCCAAACATCTCTAAAGTGGAGGTGATCCCGGGCTGGAGGAGAAACCTCAGCTTTGGAGGCCTGGTGGTGGCATACCACGGCCGGGCAATGGGTCAGACCGAGAGGAGACCGGCAACGGAAGGGATCGGGCCAGGCCGGGGCCGGGTGGGGGCGGCGCAGGCTGGGCGCGGGCTCGCGGTCCAGCTACGCAGGTGCCTCTGTCCCCGCCCGGCCCCCGTCCTCTGGGCTCGCGGCGCTTTGCGCCCAAGGGAGGAGCGGGGAAGGGAACGAGCCTCAGCAAACCCCAGGCGCGGCCTCTACTCCGCTGGGCGCCGCCATCTTGTGTGCTACAGGGTGAGGCCAAAGGCGTGACAAGGAGGGAGGGACGACGAACTCTGACCAATCGGTGAGGCCCAACCGCAGGAAACATCGAGCACTCATTGGTCCGTTTGAACGGCGCCCAAACATATTTAGTACTTTAAGGGGGGGGGGAGAAACAGATTGAAATCCCCGCCCCCTTGAGGCGGGGATTGGTCAATTGAAGGGCAGAGGTGAACTTGCCCCCAGCCCCGCCCCCTAAAGGAGCAGGACTTTGGACTGGGATAATGTGGGCGCTGTTCTTTCACTTGGCCTCCAGCCTTGATTTTTTTAGGTGCGGGTTGGCGGTCACTGCCTCTGAGCTGGGCTCTAAGATTGCACCGCCTCCGCAGCCTCAGACTCGGTCGTTCGTCCTCCTCCATTCATCCATTTATTCTATAGTTTATTGAGCCTGCTACAAATGCAAATGAGGATTTGTATTTGTACAAATGAGGATACAAAAAAATGTTTAAGACGTGCCTGCTCACAAGTAGTTCAAGGGGAAACAGATTGTGATAGGGGATTCCCAAGGTGCTATTTCCAAACTGTTTCCTCAAGCTCTATCACGTTTTCTCATCATCCTCAGGAGATTACCTCATTGTCAGTGAGAAAAGGAGGTCACATGCCGGAAATAGCTCACCCTCCTAGCCCAGGCCCTATTAATTTGTTTACTTGAACGCTCTAGTTAGATATCTGCCTGGGCACCCTTAGTAGGCTCCTCAAAAATTTACCCTTTTCTTTAATATTCAAATAATATTCAAAATATCTAAGATCCTATCCCAAGTATATTGAGAAGCCTGGTGTTCTCTACTAAGGCCAAGGATACTTGGAGGTCTTATCCTTCCCCTGGCCTCCATTGCTTTAATTTCCTGCTTGCATTTGTCGACTGGAAAAAAAAAAAAAAAAAAAGCAAAACATGAGAGTCGTGAGTTAAGATTTATTTGGAGTGAAATGAGGACTATAGCCCAGGAGAGAGCCTCTCAGATAGTTCTGAGGAACTACTCTGAAGAGGTAAGGGGGGAGGTGAATATATGTGTAATTTTGGTAAGGGGGGCATATGTGCAATTCAGCACACATTTTGGCAGAAGGTTGCTGCTGGTCACAAGGAGCAGATGTCTCCATTAATGATTTAAGTGCTTTTCTAGATATGAGAAGATGCAAGAATTTGGGCTCGTAGAATCTTCTCCTGAAAATAACTATCTGAAGGCCTGTTCTGCCAGTTTTTCCCAGAGCACAGAGTGCCTCATTCCTGATCTCTGCCCTGAACTCCTTTCAGGGGATGCTGAAGGTCAGTGTCTATGGTGGCTAGTGACAGTTTTTAGTTAGCACATTGAATTCTTCATCTCCACTCTGGCCTGGACTGCTGAAAGTGTCTGTCTCGGTCACCCCACCCTGAATACTGCCTGAATCCTTTCTTCCCCAAAGCACCACTGATGCATACGAAGGTGAGGGATGCAGCGCACCTTTACTGAAACAGGGGGCTCCCAGTAGGGGTTACACCATAGTGCAGGGCAAGGACTGCAATTTCTAAAACTCCACTGGTTTTTCCCCAGCCTCTCTCTCACATCTGTCAGGCCCCAACTTAATGTTTTCTCTGAGACATATTTTCCCTTTGTCTTCCTCTTCCTTTTGAGATTTCCCCTCCCTTTCTCTAGCCATCAGACTCCAACTTCCCACTGTTATTTTATATTACAGAACAGTCTATTTCTATCCCCAACCCCATCTATGCTTTAGCCACAAAATGCTAATTTCTCTAAACAAAGGAGAATAATATAAAGGTTTGTTTAACCTCCTGCCCAGATCACAGTCTGTTGTGGTTATTGTTGCTGGGGTTTTTATTTTGCATTTTTCCCCTCATTTCAAATCTTGGAGAAGATGCCCACCTCCTCTTCAAGATACTTGAACCCACCACGCATAACTTGTCCTCTTCAGAAACCTTACCTGTCCAGTGAACACTATTATGTTCTTAACTTACCGTCCTGCAGCACTTGACATCAGTGACCACTTCCTCCACCCTTGGCCTCTGGACCTTACCCTCTCCTGTATTCTGTCTGTCTCCATCATGGCCCCCTCTCCTCTCTACACAATGATTCCCAAATCTGTGTCTTCAGCCTGAATCTCTCTTGTAAAGTTCAGGTTCCACCTGCTTCCTGGACAGCTGCTGGATATCCCACTGGTGCTTCAAACTCAATGTGTCCAAAATCAAACTCAGCAAATTTGCTGTGCCTGCACTGTGTGTAATTAACGAGCCAGCTTTCCAGGCCGAGAAAGACCTTGAAGTTGGCAGGATCCTCTAAGACAGTATTTCCATTAGTCTGGGACCAAGGCCTCCCCTTTGAGTGATCTGAGACACACTTAGCCAAAACCAGATTAGTTTAGCTTAAACAAGCCACAACCTTTGACTCTGCGGGCGTTCTAGTTGTGGGCAGGCAGAGGTTACCTGTGGCCAAAATTCTTGTGACAAATGAATTACTGCAAGATGCTATCCATTCTTAAGCTAGAAATATAAGAAAGTACCATGTTACCACAAGGCAAAAGAAGTGCTCGGATGACCCCCGCCTTAGAGAAGCCAAGGCGCTTCCCAGTGCTGAGAGGTTGCTAACACTCCCCTTGAGGTGATCATTGTGGTTGGGTTGGATTTGGACTCAAGCAGGATCTCTACTGACTTGATAATGTTTCTTTCTCCTCTAGGACTGTGTTTCAGATAACAGCTGGTTCAAACCGACTGCTGCCAAAGCAGGGGTCATCCTCTATTTGGAGGCTGGAAGACTGGAGAGTGTTGGTCGAAAGAACTAACACCAACTGACTTTAGGGAGGAAGTTCAAATTGTTTACTAGTGTGAGTTGCAGTGGTTGAGAAGAAAATACGCCAGATCTGGAGAAAACTTAATGCCTGGAGGCGCTATCCCTGCAGAATTGTGTCACGGAAGATGATAGTGGTATGACCTAAAACTCTCAGGCATCTGGCCCAGGGGCCTCCCGGAAAAACAGCTGGTTTCTGCTGTTGTGCTAAGTGCAGGGCTTTTGTGTTGCTAGGTGAGAGATGCTAGCTGGGACAACAGAGGGGGTTTTTGGAGGTTGTTCAGGCTCGAGGATTAAGAGATGGGGTAAAACCGGAAAGAATGTCTAATTCAGGAGTTTTGTTTTGTGGTATTGTGTGTACTATAACCCTCGCCTTCATCTCCCCATCAAGCATTCAGTAAAATCCATATTACTGCCATGGTCTTAGAGTTGGATTTTTTCCTTTTTGATTTAATTTGGCTTTTTAATCATGCAAATCATTTACGGGGTCCCAAAGTCAACACTATATAAAAAGGTACATTCCTAAAAGGTTTGCTTTTGGGCTTCCCTGGTGGCGCAGTGGTTAAGAATCCGCCTGCCAATGCAGGGGACACGGGTTCAAGCCCTGGTCCAGGAAGATCCCACATGCTGCGGAGCAACTAAGCCCGTGCACCACAACTACGGAGCCTGAGCTCTGGAGCCTGCGATCCACAACTACTGAAGCCCGCGTGCCACAACTACTGAAGCCCGCGCACCTAGAGCCCATGCCCCGCAATAAGAGAAGCCACCACAGTGAGAAGCCCACCCACCGCAATGAAGAGTAGCCCCCGCTCGCCGCAACTAGAGAAAGCCCGCATGCAGCAACGATGACACAACGCAGCCAAAAAAAAAAAACTAAAAAGTTTGCTTTTATCCTGCCCCCTCCACCCTGTTCCCTCCCAGTACACCCCTAGCCCCACAAATCACAAACAGACCAAAAAATATTTTCCTCTTTCAATCAGGATCCGAGGCTTGGCACCGGTACAGGAGAACCCATAACCCAAAACATCAGCTCTGGTAATAACGCTGTTCTGGTCCAGAGAATCACTTCACGTCTCATAATCTGTGTCCTGGAAACATGAGGTGACTGTCCAAAATGCCACAGAGACCTGTGGTTTGTACCAGGGAGGATTTGAGCCATTGAAGCACTTAGGGAAGAAAAGAAATACATTAATTAACTAGTCAAATCCTCTTGCTTTTCTTCCTGTTCCAGTTTGTGGTTCCAGAAGTACTCAGAAATTAATGCGGTATTTGCCATAGTGGCTGAGGAACATTTGTAATATTAATTCATATTTTTAAAAATTTGTCTATATGTGAGTCTGGATGAAACACGTGTGCGTATTTAATTGGTTTTAGCCCTGTTCTGACTTGAGGGAAGGACTGGAAAAAAGCAACTTACAATTTTAGGCATTGATTTAAAAGGATGTTGAGAGCAAGTTCATGATAACGGGACTGACATGGTTTAGTAAAAATAAAGGTGAACAAGGTCATTTTTTTAACGAAAACTCCAGAAGCGTTTTTTGCGCCATATGCCCTGTATGGCACAGAGCTGAACTTGTTACTAGACCTTACCTTGACTGTGATCATGATGGCTTTCTTTGGAATGTTAAAAAGATTATATACAATACTTTCTGGATCTACCCAAAGTTGAAACATCTTAGGAACATACATATCACATTTGACCTTCCAACCGTTCTTGGAAGCATGATGAGAATTCATGGCTACATGCTGTTAAAACAAGTAGATATAATTAACACATGATGCTAAAAGAACTTGAAGAGTTAAGCAAAACAACAGAAGATTCTCAAATAAAGAGTAAATCATGGTCACAAGTAGAAAATGAAATTATTCTTGCATATGCACTATCCACAGATATTTGAGATGGACTGTTGCTTACTATTAATAATATTGGCAAAAGTTTAACAAGTCTAAATCTAAGCTTGACTATTTTAGTTTCTTTGGTTTTTTTACAATTGATGAGCCAATATTGATACATTATTATTACTAACTGAAGTCCATAGTTTATATTAGGGTGCACTTTTGGTGTTGTACATCCTATGGGTTTTGACAGATGTATAATGCCGTGTATCTACCATTACAGTATCATACAGAATATTTTCATTGCCCTAAAAATCCCCCGTTCTCCACCTATTCATCCCTTTTCTCCTTCACCCCCAGCCCCAACTCCTGGCCATCACTGATCTTTTTACTATCTCCATCGGTTTGCCTTTTCCAGAATGTCACATCATTGGAATCATGCAGTACATAGCCTTTTCAAATTAGCTTCTTTCGCTTAGCAATATGTATTTAGGGTTCCTCCATGTCTTTTTATGACTTGACAGCTCACTTTTTCTTTTTTTTTTTGCATATGGTCTTTTTTTTTTTCCCCCATTTAACATCTTTATTGGAGTATAATTGCTTTACAGTGGTGTGTTAGTTTCTGCTATATAACAAAATGAATTAGTTATAAATATACATATATCCCCATATGTCCTCCCTCTTGCGTCTCCCTCCCTCCCACCTCCCCCATCCCACCCCTCTAGGTGTCACAAAGCACTGAGCTGATCTCCCTGTGCTATGCGGCTGCTTCCCACTAGCTATCTATTTTACATTTGGTAGTGTATATATGTCCATGCCACTCTCTCACTTTGTCCCAACTTACCCTTCCGCCTCCCCATATCCTCAAGTCCATTCTCTAGTAGGTCTGCGTCTTTATTCCCGCCTTGCCCCTAGGTTCTTCATGACCATTTTTTTTTTTCTTAGATTCCAATATATGTGTTAGCATATGGTATTTGTTTTTCTCTTTCTGACTTACTTCGCTCTGTATGACAGACTCTAGGTCCATCCACCTCACTACAAATAACTCAATTTCTTTTCTTTTTATGGCTAGATAGCTCACTTTTTTCTAATCCCTGAATAATATTCCATTGTATGGATTACCTTCCAGTTTGTTTATCCATTCCCCTATTAAAGGACATGACGCGGTTGCCTCCAAGTTTTGACAATTAAGAATAAATCTGCTATAAACATCCGTGTGCAGGTTTTTATGTAGACCTAAGTTTTCAACTCATTTGGGTAAATACCAAGGAGCATGATTACTGGATCGTATGATAAGGGTATGTTTCACTTTATAAGAAATTTCCAAACTATTTTCCAAAGTGGCTGTACCATTTTGCACTCCCACCAGTAATGAATGAGAGTTCCTGTTGCTCCACATCCTCTCCAGCACTTGGTGTTGTCAGTGTTTTTGGACTTTAGCTATTCTAATAGGTGTGCCGTAGCATCTCCTTGTTGTTGGTGGGTTTTTTAAAATATTTATTTATTTATTTGGTTGTGCCAGGTCTTAGTTGTGGCCGGCAGGCTCCTTACTTGTGGCAGGTGTGCTCCTTAGTTGCAGCTCGCTGGCTCCTTAGTTGCGGCATGTGGGCTCCTTAGTTGTGGCATGCAAACTCTTAGTTGCAGCATGCATGTGGGATCTAGTTCCCTGACTTGGGATCAAACTCAGGCCCCCTGCATTGGGAGCCTGGAGTCTTAACCACTGTACCACCAGGGAAGTCCCTCTCCTTGTTTTGATTTGCAATTCCCCAATGACAAATGACACTGACATCTTTGGATATTTGCCATCTCTACATCTTCTTTGGTGAGGTGTCTGTTGAGGTCTTTAGCCCATTTTTTTAATTGGGTTTTTTTGTTTTCTTATTGTTGAGTTTAAAGAGCCCTTTATAAATATATTTGGGGATTACCAGTTATTTATCAGATATGTGTTTTGCAAATATTTTCTCCCAGTCTGTGGCTTGTCTTTTCAGTCTCAACAATGTCTTTCACAGAACTTAAGTTTGTTTTTTTTTTTAATTTTATTTATTTATTTATTTATTTATTTATGGCTGTGTTAGGTCTTCGTTTCTGTGCGAGGGCTTTCTCTAGTTGCGGCAAGTGGGGGCCACTCTTCATCACGGTGCGCGGGCCTCTCACTATCGCGGCCTCTCTTGTTGCGGAGCACAGGCTCCGGATGCGCAGGCTCAGTAATTGTGGCTCACGGGCCTAGTTGCTCCGCAGCATGTGGGATCTTCCCAGACCAGGGCTCGAACCCATGTCGCCTGCATTGGCAGGCAGATTCTCAACCACTGCGCCACCAGGGAAGCCCAGAACTTAAGTTTTAAATTTTAATGAAGCCCAATTTAACAATTTTTTCTTTCACAGAGTATGCCAAAAATTCACTGCCAAACCCAAGATCACTTAGATTTTATCCTGTTATCTAGAAGTTTTATAGTCTTGCATTGAACATTTAGGTCTATGAGACTGTTAATTTTTGTGAAACATGTAAGATCCGTGACTTTTGCATGTCCAGTAGTTGTTTTATTTTCAAAAGGATTAAATACTTTCTTTTAAATTTCAAAATATTATCTAAAGCTAAAGAGGCTGCATTCTAATAAACTATAAGGAAATGAAGCTTGACAGTACACTCTGTGGGCAAGGCTCTGGAGAAACAGGCACTCTCATACATTGCTGGTAGGAAAGTAAAATGTTACCACGCCGGTGGAGAGGAGTTTGGCAATATCTACACAAACATTATTACAAACCTGCCGTAATCAATACAGTGTGGTACTGGCATAAAGATAGACATTCATGGACTTCCCTGGTGGTCCAGTGGTTAAGACTCCACGCTTCCACTGCAGGGGGCGTGGGTTCAATCCCTGGCCCGGGAACTAAGATCCTGCAGGCCTCGTGGCACAAGAACAACAGCAAACAACAACAAAAAATAGACATTCATATAGACCAATGAATGGAATAGAGACCCAGAAATAAACTCTCACATATATAGTCAAATGATCTTCAACAAAGGTGCCAAGACCCCTCAATGGGGAAAGGACAGTCTCTTCAACAAATGGTGTTGGGAAAACTGGATAGCTACATGCAAAAGCATGAATTTAGACACTTAGCTTACACTATATAAACAAGGGAACTCTACTCAATACTCTGTAATGGGCTATATGGAAAAGAACCTAAAAAAGAGTGGATACATCTATATGTACAACTGATTCACTTTGCTGTACCCCTGAAACTAACACAACATTGTAAATCAACTATACTCCAATAAAAATTTTTTTAAAATGGAACAAAAACCCAAACATAAGACCCCCAAACTTTAAAATTCCCAGAAGAAAACATAGAGGGAAATCTTCATGACATTGGACTTGGCAATGATTTCTTGGATATTACACCAAAACGATAAGCACCAAAAGAAAAAATAGACAAATGGGACTACACCAAACTTGGAGGCTTTTGTGCATCAAGGAACACAATCAACAGAGTAGGGAGGACAACCTACAGAGCTGGGGAAAGTATTTGCAGATCGTGTATCTAATGAAGGTTGGTGTCTGGAATGTGGAAAGAGCTCCTACCACTCTACAACAGGAAATCAAATAGCTTGATTGGGGATGGGCGGAAGATCTGAATGGACATTTCTCCAAGGATGATGTGCATTTGGCCAGCAGGCATATGAGGGGATGCTGGGCACTTCTGGTTCTGACAGAGGTGCTGGTAAAGGATGCCACCTTGTGCCCAATGGGATGGCTGCTATCAAGGAAACAGAAAATAGCAGGTGTCTCCAAGGACATAGAGAGGATAAGCCCTTGTGCACTGTTGGTGGGATTGTGGAGTGGGACAGCTGCTATAGTAAACAGTATGGAGGGTCCTCAAAAAACTAAAAATAGAATTACCATATGAATTAGCAATCCCACTTCTGGGTATATATCCAAGAGAATTGAAAGCAGGGTCTTAAAAAGATATTTCCACACCCATGTTCATGGCAGCACTATCCACAATAGCCAAGAGGTGGAAGCAAGCCAAGTGTCCACTGACAGATAAATGAATAAACAAAATGTGATCTATTCATACAATGGAATATCATTCACCTGTAAAAGTGGTTGAAATTCCGACACATGCCACAACATGGATAAAACGTGAAAACATCATGCTAAGTGAGAAAAGCCAGTCACAAAAAGATGAATACTATACAATTCCACTTATATGAGGTATCTAAAGTAGTCAGATTCATAGAAACAGAAAGTAGAATGGTGGTTTCTGGGGGTCGGGGGGAAGGGGAAAAGAGGAGTTTTTATTTAATGGGCATAGAGCTTCAGTTTTGCAAGACAGAAAGGTTCTGGACATCTGTTTCACGATAATGTGAATATACTTACCACTACTGCACTGTATGCTTAAAAAGGGTGGAAAAGTTAAATTTTACTTTATGCGTTTTTTACCACAATTAACAAAACAAAAAAACCTACATATGCATTTACCTTTTGTCCCAGATATCCACTTCTAGGAATTTACTGTTAAGACACTTTCAACAAAATGAAAATTTATTGTAGCATTATTTATAATTGCAAAATATTGAAAATTATCTAAAAGTCTGAACAGGAGATTGGTTGACAAAACTCTGGTAGGTAAATCCAGTGGAGTACAATGCAGCTGTTAAAAAAGAAAAAAGGAATAAGGAAGAACTATTTAATATAGGGTAATTTCCAGTTTACACTTTTTTTGTTGTGGTTATATTTATTTTATTTATTTATTTTTGGCTGCGTTGGGTCTTTGTTGCTGTGCGAGAGCTTTCTCTAGTTGCAGCGAACAGGGGCTACTCTTTGTTGCGATGCATGGCTTCTCTTTGCAGTGGCTTCTCTTGTTGCAGAGCATGGGCTCTAGGAGCACGGGCTTCAGTAGTTGTGGCACGCAGGCACAGTAGTTGTGGCACACGGGCTCTAGAGCACAGGCTCAGTAGTTGTGGCGCATGGGCTTAGTTGCTCCACAGCATGTGGGATCTTCCCGGACCAGGGCTCGAAACTGTGTCCCTTGCATTGGCAGGCAAATGCTTAACTACTGCGCCACCAGGGAAGCCCCAGTTTACACTTTTAAGTGAAAAAAAGCAAAGTGCAAAATATTATATATCGTATGGTACCTTCTGTGTAAGAGAGACGGCGAAATAAGAAAACATAGGGGCTTCCCTGGTGCTCAGTGGTTAAGAATCCGCCTGCCAATGCAGGGGACACGCGCTTGAGCCCTGGTGTGGGAAGATCCCACATGCCGCGGAGCAACTAAGCCCGTGCACCACAACTACTGAGCCTGTGCTCTAGAGCCCGCGAGCCACAACTACTGAGCCCGTGCGCCTAGAGCCCGTGCTCCGCAACAAGAGAAGCCACTGCAATGAGAAGCCCGCGTACCGCAACAAAGAGTAGCCCCCGCTCGCCGCAACTAGAGAAAGCCCGCACACGGCAATGAAGACCCAACGCAGCCAAAAATTTTTTTAAAAATTAAATAGAATTTTAAAAATAAAATAAAATAAAACCATCATAGTGAAAACTGGTTCAGGCCAGAACCATTAAGGGATGCTAACGTATATATTACTTATGTAGTATTCCAGCCTGGGGTGCGTAACCCTAATTTAAGCACAAGATTACACCAGACAAATCCAAATTAACAAATATGAAGCAAAGTCTGAGGAACTGTTGCAGATTAAAGAAAAGTAATGAGACCTGAGGACTAAAGGCAATAGAGAATTCTGTACCAGAGGGGAAAGACAAATGCCACAGTGGACGTTATTGGGACTCTTGTCAAACTGGAATATGGATTATAGACTAGAAATGTTTTGTATCAGTTTAAATCTTCTAAATTTGGTAACTGTTTCATGGTTGTATGGGACAATATCCTTCTTCTCAGGAAATACTGAAGTTTTAAGGGACCTAGGAGCATGACGTACACAACCTACTTTCATGACTCATAAACACAAATTATACATATGTACACACATATCAAATAAAACTTTTTAGTTAAAATTTTTATTAAAAATTTTAATTTAGAGAGGATAAAAAAGCAAAATCTGGGGAATTCCCTGGCGGTCCAGTGGTTAGGACTCCTCGCTTTCACTGCCAAGGGCGTGGGTTCAATCCCTGGTCGGGGAACTAAGATCCCGCAAGCTGCAGGGCACAGCCAAAAAAAGCAAAATCTGTGGCAAAATGTTAATCATCTTTGACACTAGGTAAAGGGTATATACAAAGACTCTATACTATGTTTGCAACTTTTCTGAATGTTTGAAATTATTTCAAAATAGAGTTAAATACGTATACACAGAAACTAAGACAAGGAAATAAAAATGTTTGCATGGGCATAAAGGAAAAGAATCATATGCAAGTAATCCCCAAACTAATTTCTAGAGAGACTAACTTCTGGTCAAGTTCAAATTACAGTTTCAATTGCAGAGAGATTTGAAGAAATGTAGCAAAATACTACTCTTTGGGGGTTTTTTTAAATAATAGGTCAGCACTGAATAATTTGAAAAAAGTAAAACTTAAACACCAAATGGAGCTAGATATTGCTTTAAAATATGTTGAAAATTATAATGATAAAGCTTTATAAGATGAAAAATATTTTAATATTTATAATCTGTGACTCCTTTATAATGTTTGAATATGACATATAAAATTTATGATTCAATTCTGATCTAAGTATTGCTTTAAAAATATTAGTAATAATTTCAGTTTGGAGCAAAGTTTCTCTTTATTGAAATTAATTTTTTAAACATCTAAGAACAACAACTCAAGAAAAGTAAGTTAATTTGGCATTACTGGCAACAGAATATGCATTAGGGATTTTAGCAAAATGAAGGCAAGAAAATTTTATTTAATGGAACATTATATAATAACTATGAGTTGCATATGACTTTATTCTCCATCCAAACATTGCTGGCCCATCGTGAGGACACCCAGGCATGTGCAATGATAATTAAATTAAATTATCTTGGATATTTTGCTGACTTTGTCATACAAAAACTACAGCTTCACATATTTTTTAATTTTGTCATTAGAAAGGCTATTTGTCAAGGTAAGAGGACAGAGCATATTTAACAGAGTTGGTTAGCCTTCAAATAATTCAAATATTTCAACCTTCATTTGTATCTGACCTGGCCACACAAACATTGGTGGTTTGGGTCCTTTCATTGTTTCTATTTGAAAGTATAAATATAGATGTAGATCATATAAAATATTCATCCATTCTTACACAAAAGGTAGCATTCCACATGTAGCATTCTATATCAAGCTTTTTAACTTAAAACTATATTCTACATCAACTGTACCTCAATAAAAAATGTCAATGACCCCCAAATAAATAAATAAGTAAAATTACATTCTAGCGATCACTCCATATCAGCATATAGGGAGTGTCCGTATCCTTTTAACAGCTGCATATACTCCACTGAGTGTAGTTTATTCAAGGATTGTTTATAGGGGACTCAAAAGTGTTGTGTCCCACCTCAAGTTAGATGTGGTAAGGAGAAAAGGCTACCAAGAGGCTCTCAGTCATGGTGGATGACATAAGGGACAAGGTCCCTCCCATGCTTGTCTTTCATTCTAGTGTGGAGCGCTTATGATCAGAGGGATGGATTGGCTTGTTGAAATAAGGCCATAACCCAGGTGTAGCAGCAGCCTCCCCAGAAGCAGCTGGAAGTTTCCAACCTCAGTCACCCAAGGGAGAGGATGAACCTGGGAGGGGAAATGGGACCTTAGAAAGTGGGACCTTTGGTTCTGTCCCTCTGGGGCTGAACTCAGATGGATCTAAACCGATTGGCAGGTGTTCCCCTGCTCAAAACCATTTATACACACCCTGCTGTGCTAGATCATTTACCAGGGTTTACAAATCCTCTGTAATCTGGCCTCATCCCTCACTAAATTCATTCCTCCCTTGCAGGATACTAACCAACCGCTAGTCGTCTCCTGCACAGAGCATGCTGTCACACTCCATTTACCCAGGTGCCTACCATTATCCCTTAATATGAAGCTAGGTGTCAACTCTTCCAGGAAGCCTTCCCTGGTCACCTCAGGCTGATGTAAGTAACTGTTTCATGTGCATCTTTGCACTCTAGTACTTGGCACGTTGTATTCTAATTGTTTACTTGTCTGTCCCCCTCACTAGAGTACAGACCTCTCAAGCACATGGACCTTGTCTTAGTTATCATCCCATCCCCCGCCCCCAACTTAGTACCCTACACACGATATCCTAGTTCAGTTACAAGACAGAGAAGGGAGCCACCACAATGCCCTTTTCCTTCAAAGCAAACCCTATCTGTCCACATGTCACCTCTATTTGTACTGCAGTGCTGTCATCGCTCAGGACGAATTGAAATGAGGCCTAAGAGTTTGGTTTCTGCAATTCATCAATCCAGCTTTTCAGTACCCCATCCTCCCACCTACTCCGTAAGATGAGAGAACAATTCAAACTAGGGGCGCCAGGGGGCGCTCTCAGGCAGAGAAGAAATAAAGAAACCACTATAAATCTAAATTTCAATTTCACCACATCATCTTGCCATTGCTCAAGAACCTGCAGTGGCTCCCCATTGCCTACTCTATCTCAAGATCCAAGTTCCTCTCCCATGACCTAATTTCACCTCATCTGCCCAAGCTCTCACATAGATGCACCCTCTACCCTGTTGAATTTCTATTTAGCCATGTAACAGTTTATTTAGTACCAGCTGTCTGCATAAGGGTGGTACCAACAGGTGGTAGCAGTGGCTGAAGCTCTCCTTAAGACACTCCAAGTAAACATATAATGAAAGTGAAAGCAGCGGGCTTGCTATGCAAATAGCAAGCAAGGTCTCCCAGCCTCCCCCATCAGCCTGATCTTCTAGCCGTTGCCTATGCTGAAACTCTTCTTATACAGAAGAAGCAGTTTTCACTGTGCATGCCCCTTTCTTTCTTTCCCACCCCCTCTCATTGCTTGTGCCACTTGCCCTGCCTGGAATGATCTATCCTCACTCTTCCCCTATCTAAACTTGACTTATCACTGAAGCCGCCACACTTCCAGAAAGGCTTTCCTGGCTAGTGCAGGCAGAGTCCACATGGATTCTCCCTCTTCTGAACCCCTGTTGCATTTCCTGTTTATACCACATAATGCGGTGGCATTCCAATCTGCTGCTTTCATTTCCATGATATGTTTACTTAATTTGGCTATAAATTACGACAGGTATGGGGCCCGGGTTTTGGAGTTAGATCAACCTTGGTTCAAATTTTAGTTCCTTGGAGTGATCAAAAAGTTCTGGAACTAGACAGTGGTGATGGTTGCATAACATTGTGAGTGTACTTAACGCCACTGAATTGTACACTTAAAATGATTAAAAGGGTAAGTTTTATGTTATGGGTATTCTACCACAGTGAAGAAAATGTAGCTCCATTACTCACAGGCTGCCTGACTTTAGGTCACGTAACTCTTTTCACTTCAGTTTCGTCATTTTTTGTTGCAAAGATCAAGATAAACATTAGTGGTGAAAATGACCCTTAAGCGATGGGCTGAGTTGTAAAGCACTGTGCAAATATTAGCTATGAGTAGCTTCTTCTCTCATTCTGAGCACTGCCATGTCCCCTCTGAACAGTCACTGGTTTGGCCACTTGCCCAAGATTAGCTAATTAAATGGCAGGATTGTCTCAAAGCCACCAATTCCTTCATGGAGTTTACAGCCGGGTGTTGGAGACCAAAGTTGACCAGCACTTTCCAGTGTGATTGGGACACAAAGGGAAGGTGCCAGGGAGAGCACAGCCCCTGGGGCTATTCTCTGACTCAGAATCCTTCCACTTTTCAAGTCCCCTTGAAGCCCTGGGCCCTGGGGTATGGGTCAGGGAGGCAGGGTTCAGGTCCCCAACTTGCCACCCCTCTTCCCTCCCACCTCTCTCCCCACCTCCAACATCAGCTGTGGCAACTACAGAGGGGATCGCAGGCCCCTGCAGGGGTGCAGTGGAACAAGGCTCCCCTCCTCCAGGGCTCCTCCTGGGTTGTTCCAAGCTCTGTGTGGAAGGGAAAACGCAATGCAGAAGTGGCCTGTGGGGAGAGACACAGCAGAACCCGGGATCCCTAGGCTTCCTGTAGGCTCCTCTCTGGTAGACTACCTGGGCTTTCCTCAGGACAACTCAAAGTCAAATTTAAACAGCTCTCTGGAGACATTGCTCCTCCTGGGTGGTGGTATTTTGGGGAGCGGATGTGAACTTCCCTGAGGAGAGGTGTAGGCTCCCAGCATCCTGCCCTGTGCCCTCCCCCTGCCCCCAACTTGCTCCATTCTCCAAATTTAGGATGGCAGGAGGAAGTGGGAAGACGTTTAGGTCCTCCGAGGCCAGAGAGCAAGAGACCCAGCACTGGGAGCGAGAGGCTCCATTCTTACAGCTGACAGGAGTGGATCCAGCGGGGCTAGAGGGCGACCCACAAGCCCGCACCCCTGCCCTGATGCTGAAATCCTGGCTGCGCGGTCCTACTCTCTCCTCGATCAGAGGTCACTGCACCCCCGGGAGGCCGTCCGCAGGGACTCCCCATGCAGCCTGGTTCTCTCCCCAACACCCCAGCCCACCCCTACCCGCAACTCTGCCCCCGCCCCCCTCACTTCCCAAAGCGGAGGCTGAATCACCACTACCAGCCCGCGCTGAGAAAGGCCTGGAGACCGGATTCGGGGCTTCCGGAGAGCCCCAGGGTCCCCTGCCCGAGCCCCTCCCCGGCCCGCCACGGCCTGAGCATTTATGGTAATGTTTGGATTGGTGCGAGAGCGGCCGGATGCCCCGCCTCTCCGCGGCCTCCGCCGGTCAAGACCTGGGGAGCAGGGGCTCCTGGGATCCCCTGGGCTGAGGCCCTGGGTGCTGGAGGGCTGCCCACGCGGAGAGGCCCCTGGGGTCTGAGAGGACTCGAGGGACAATCCCGGTCTGAAGGATGGCTCAACAGGGCGGGGGCTAGGATGGCAAGGATGTGATCCCCCTCAGTATTCCCCACCCACTGCTACCCCTCCCTCTGGTTTATGGGTCCCTAGTCCCCAGGAAGAGTCCCCATGCACCCACATCCTCTTTCTCTTTCTCTCCCGCACTCCCTGGCAGAGAAGGGGCTGAGAGGAGAGGCCAGTAGCTCCCAGGGGAGTCGCTGGAATGCTGGGAGCCTGGGAACAGACCCCGCAGTCAGTCCCTGGGAAAGCCAGGCTGTGGGAATCCCACCCG
This sequence comes from Balaenoptera acutorostrata, assembly GCF_949987535.1. Classification (NCBI taxonomy): domain Eukaryota; kingdom Metazoa; phylum Chordata; class Mammalia; order Artiodactyla; family Balaenopteridae; genus Balaenoptera; species Balaenoptera acutorostrata. The sequence continues at coordinate 99,309,029 of NC_080072.1, read as the reverse complement.
CAGACCCCTCCCCAGGAGGCGACACCGGATGCCAGAGACAGACCCCACCTCCCCAAGAGGGGGGCTTTGTGAGAGTGGGAAACCCCCTGTCCAAGCCCCAGCCTGGCTCGACCCCGGAGTTCAGTAGGCCAGCTGTGACGGAGACGCCCCTCCCCCGCCCTCCTCTCCCCGGCCTGCTCCAGCAGCATAATCCCCGCCATTGTGCCACCACCTCCCTTCCCCCTCCCCTTCTCCGGACCCCTGTACAATAGGGCCTTTGCCTCCTCCAGCACTCAGGGTGGAGATGAACGCACTCACGGTTTTTCCAAGTTTAAAAATAGCCCCTCCCATCCCCCCCGCAAGTCCCCCTCCTCCTCTTCCATGGTGTTTCTGGGGCACACCTCAATCCAGGCCACACCTCCTTCTTCCTGCCCCCGGGTCAGGTGCGAAGGACGTGGGTGAGACTGCATCTGGCCAGGATGGGGGCTGCTTCCCCCCATTCAACCTCTTCCCCAGCATCTCCCACCCAGCCCTGCAGTATCCGGTTTCCTGGCCCGCTGATGTCCTCAGCAGCAGCTGCCCCCCAACCCTCCTCCTACCCAGTTTTTCACTCCCTCAGCGCAGTCTTCTCCCAGCTCAGATCCCCACTCTGGAAAAATTCTCCTTCCTCCCCTCCAAAGACTCAGACCGAACCCTGCTTTCCAGCCAGGCCGGGGCGGGGGACGCCCAGCCTTGGTCATGGCCGACCCGCCCCTCCACCCACAGCTCCTTCTCACTGCAGCTGTAAGCTTGTCTTTCTAAGCTTCCTTCCTCCGCCCAACCCGCCCTTCTCATATCCTCCCGGTTAAGGCCCCTCCACCAGAGGGGTGAGTGGGAGACCACTGTACCCACTATGAGAGAGCGAGAGAGGGCTCCTGGGTTTAATCTCACCCCAGCAAGCCCCCAGGGGCAGGCCCAGCCTTGTCTTTTGACCTCCAACTCCACTGGGGTGGGGGGCACAATGAAATGAAAGCCCCCGCTCACCCTGGAGACAGGAGCTAAGGGACCCAGACCGCGGCCACCACCCCACCCAGCCTCAGTTTCTCTACCTGTGGTCAGACCCATGCGCATGAGACACACCGAGGGCATTCTGCACCACGAATCCCCTCGTGTCTGAGTAGCCTGGGTCTACCATGGGGGTGGAGGAAGGCAGCCTTCCTACCCTTTCCTTCCGGAGAGAAATGAGGCAGGGCATTAGGACTCTGGCCTGGGGCTCTTCTGATCTTGGCCTGCATCTGGGCGAGGCTGCCTCTACCCCAGTCCAGGCGCAAGAGCATCTGCCGACGGAAGGCCCGCCGCGGCCTCCTTGATCTCCCCTTCTGCTGGACCTCCATCCTCTCTCACTGGAAGTTCTTCCCCTGCCGCCTTCTCTCTTTCCTGCGATTGCTGAAGCTCTGTCTTCTGGCCTCTTGGAGGAGTTGGAGGGTTGATCCCCTCCACCTCCTTCACCCTGTGCTGCCGTCACTCCCCTTTCTTCTGTCTCCAGTCCCCTCTGAGTCCTCTCCAAAGTCCTGACCTCCTTCTGGTTTGGAATCCTAGTGTGCCCCCCTGGTGAAGCCGTCCTGGAGTTGTCTGCCCCCTGAACTCTGGCAGCCCAGATCGCCCCAAGCTACTGGCTTACTTAAAAGACAGTCTTTGTGCTTCTTTGGTGGGGACGTGCAGGGCACGGATGTCACCCTGGGCTCTAACCTCATTTCCCCTTCACTGAAGAGGCAGCTTCTCCACCCCCACCTAGATTCACTCGCCTCAGGACAGAAGAAGAATTAAGAACTGACCGTCCTTGGTGGTTAGCTGGCTTTGTTTTCAGGCCAGGGAGAGGAGAATGATTAGTTAATGGTGTTAAGTGAAGGGAAGCGGGTGGGGGCAGGGAAGCAGAGCAGCATGCCCAGCTCTGAGCTCGCCAGGGCAAACAGCATCCTTCAGCCATTCCCACTCCTGCCCCTGCAGACAAACAAACGCATCCATTCCATTCTGGGCCCTGGGCCAGTCCATACCTTCACTCTGGGGGATGGGGAAGCACCATTCTCCTCTTGTTTCTCCCCCCCCCCACCCCCTCCCACTCCCCTGCCTCCCCCAGACTCCAGGCCTCTGGCCTGGCCGGCCTGGCATGGCCTCTGGCTGCAAACTAATGGAGGTGAGGAGGGGGTCAGCAAGGTTCTGAAAGAACAGGCTGATGTGGTTTGAGAGTCATTTCCGCGTCATCAAAACGCCATCCCAGAGCATCCTCCCAAGTCACCTGCCCATCTCTGGCATTTGCTGCCTCACCCTGCTCCTCCCCCAACCAGCATCAAGGCTGCCCTGCCTGGTGACAGGACTCTACCCCAAATCCAGGCCCCCTTTTGACCCTCCCTGTTGAAGGAGTCCCCGCTGATGTGGACCCCTTTCCCAGGGCCAGGGTGCTTGGGGTCTCTATGAGGCAAGTCTGTCTCACTTGCCAGGGCCTTAGTTCAAGAGGCCAGAAGACCCAGGGTTTGGGAATAAGAGGAGCTGCAGGGTCCCCCTCGCCTCACTGTGTGGCAGATCCCACTCAGGCAGGGCAGCCTGAAGTCAGTTCTGATTCCTCCTCCAAACCCCTACCCCCAGCTGCTGAGCCCTAAGCCATAGGTGAGCTTAGGGGGCTTGGTGGAGGGGGGCGGAGCCCTGCTGCAGGGGGTCCTTTCAACCCTCAGGAACAGCAACGGGTGCTGGGGGTCAAGCTGGAGACCTTGCACCCGTTAACTCTTTCTTCCCCCTCTTTTCTTCATTCAGGCAAGAGGAAAGTGAGTCCAAGCCGGGCTCAATGAGTGAAGAAGGCAGAAGCAGAATTCTCAAGATCTGGGCTTGGACAAGTGTGACAACCTTGGGCCTATGAATTCAGCCCCTCCCTCCTTCCTCTAGTCCAAGACGGACTTGCAGGAGCTGGGGTTGAAGGGGCAGTCCTTAGAACACCACCTCCACTCCCCAGTACAGGTACCTCTGGGTCTGTGGGCCCCGGCTCAGTGTTCTTCCCTCAAAGCTGCCAGGACTGCCAGGCTTGGGGGCAGTGCCAGGCCGGCGGCAGCTGCAGTGGTGCAATCGTTCTGGGAAGCCTGATTTTCTCTGTGGCAGGGGTCCGAAGGGGTGGAGGAGGAGGCGGGGAGAAGAGCCTAAATGGGAGGGAGGCCCCCATCAGGGACGCCAAGAACCTGCTCGGCGGCTGCCCCGCCAGGAGGTCCCCCAGGGCTACACGGGCTGGCTGGGGCTGAGCAGGAGTGAGCGCGGCGGGGGTCTGACCCGGCGGGACTCCGGGCATCCAGGCCAGCTTCTCCTCGCTGCCGCCTCGGCCAGGCAGTCCGGCCCGGAGACACCTGTCACCGCCCCCTCTCCGTTCCCCAGCTGGGGGCTGGGAGGAAGGCTCCAGCCTACCCCCCCGCGCCGCGCGGCTCCGCGGCGCAGCTCCGGGCATCTCGGCGCCGGGCCCGCCCCCTAGGGCTGCGGCGCGCGGGGCGGGGGGGGTGGGGGGGTGGGCTGCGCGGGGCGTGGCGGGCCGGCCTCGGCGCTCTGGCCCCCTCCCCCGCCCCCCTGACGTCAGCCCCCGGCAGCTGCGAGCTCCTTCACTTGGCTCTCGCTCTCCGGCCTGGAAGCATGGGACGGTCCGGGCTCATCTGCGCCTTCCTGATCGCCGCCTGCTGCTGCTGTCGCCGCGCCGCGGGTGAGTGAGCTCGCTGGGGGGGTGGGCCCGCGCCCCCAACGGCGCGGCCCGGCAGTCTTCGGCGGAGCGTGCCCGGGAGGAGAGCTGGCATAGCGGCGGGGGCCAGGGCTTTGCGCTGCGTCGTGCGCTCCTCTTCTCCGGGTCCCAGGCACCCGGCGCGTTGCGCGCGTGCAACTCTTCTTTGCAGCCAGTTTGCAGCCTCTATTCCAGACCAGCCCGGGAGCAGAACTGGGGAGGCGGGGAGGGGGCTGCTGCCTGGAGCGGGAAGGGGTGGAGCCGAGTCCCTTGGGCCGCTGGTGAGAGCTCTTCCTCAGGTGCTTTCTCTGAGGGGCCCGTGATTGGAGCCTTGGCGGGAGGCGCCTCTACAGCGCATCCCCAAATCCTGAATCCCGCGCCCGCCTGTTGCTGGGAAAGGGAGCTTTCTTAGCTGCAGGGGTGCGCCGACCCCTCCCTCTCCCGCCTGGGCTTCGAGCCAGGCTGGAGGTGAGCGAGATGGGGAGGAAGGGCGGCTCCCGCCCCGGCAGGGCGTTGGCAAAGACTGGAGGGCGGTGTGGGTCGCCTCGCGCCTACCCGGGTGACGGGATCACAGGTGGCAGGGACGAGGGATCGAGGGTTCCCAGAGTGGAAGCGCCCCAGACTTGTTACACCTCCTGGAATGGGACCACGTTCAGGTGGCAAATGCGCCCCTGCACCTCGGAGTTTTTCTCTGGAACTGCCTAGGAGCCTGGCGCTCCCGGGTTCACGCTGCCCTTGTATGGCCCGCAACGGTGTCGCTTGTTTCTCTTGGCTCCCTTTCCCGGGCTCCAGCCGCTGCCTGGCTGGCGAAGGGGAGGTCTAGGCAATACCCAACTCGATGGCCTCGTGCCCATGCCGACGGTGTCCCTGGGGTACCCTTGGCTGCTGCCTTCCAATCCCTTCTGGGGAAAGGGCTAAATCGGGCTCCACCCACTGCAGAAGGTCCAGCCCCACCCGGCCCTGCTCTTCTAGCTCTGGGGAAACGGAGTCAGGGATATGAAGCTTTTGCTGTGGGTTGAAGACCACTCCATCTGCCCTTGTTATCTGGGAGCCAGCCCAGGGCAACCACCAGGCACCCGAGTCCAGCCAGATGGTATGGAGTGACATCTCCCCCTCGCAGGGCGGGCAGCACACTAGCACCACTGACGTCACTCCTGCCCACTGCCTGGCCCTTGCCCTGACCCCTGCCCTCACCCCGGGGAGAGATTCTGGCCCCCTCCATGACTCTGACCCCTCCATACTCACAAGACTCCCAGGATGGGGTCCCCTGAGAGTGTGGGATGTTCACGGCGGTGCTGCTTAAGGAGTATGAAATAAGGGCCTCCTGGCCAGGGTTGCCCTTTGGGTTTTATGGGGGATTTGGGGAGGGGGGTTGGGGGGTCAAAGGGTAGAGATGTCTTCCTCTGGGTGTGGGGACAAAAAGGGCCTGTGTGCCCTGGCCTGGCACATGCCTTGCATTCCCACACTCTGAGCTCACCCGGAGAGGAGGGAGCCTGGAAGGAAAGGGGCCTTCCTCTTGGCCCACAGCCTGGGTTGCCCCTCTGCCAGCCTCATCTGGGAGGTTCCTGGTGCTCAGGGTCTCTGCTCCAGTGACCAGAAATGTCCATCCCCAACTCCCTTGAACCGGGAGAGGGCTGGCCCAGGGTTGGGGAGTAAAGAGTGGTTGAGGGGTAGGAGAGGACAGTGCCCTTCAGACCCTCGAAGTGGCAGGAAGAGCAGCTGCAGCGAGCGGGTGTGAGTGGAGGGCACGGAGAGCAGCTGGAGCTGACACTGCTCCTCCCCCACCCCCTCCCCGCCAGGTGTGCCTGGAGAGGCTGAGCGGCCCCAGCCGGAGCTGGTGGAGGTGGAAGTGGGCGGCACGGCCCTTCTGAAATGTGGCCCCTCCCACTCCCAGGGCAACTTCAGCCTCGCGGACTGGTTTTCTGTGAGTGCTTGGGCCCCAGAGAGGGCAGCAGGGGCGGGAGGCTCTGGCCTTCATGTAGCCCCAGGACGCTCACCTCCTCCCTGCCACCTCCCCTTAGGTCCACAAGGAGAAGCCAACACTCATCTTCCGCGTGAGTCAGGGCCAGGGCCAGAGCGAACCTGGGGAGTACCAGAATCGGCTCAGCCTCCAGGACAAAGGGACTACTCTGGCCCTAACAGGCATCACCCCCCACGACGAGCGCATCTTCCTGTGCCAGGGCAAGCGCCCTCGGTCCCAGGGCCACCGCATCCAGCTCCGTGTCTACAGTGAGTGCCCTGTCCGTGCCTTGTGGGCAGCGTGGGGCATTGGAAGTGGTGGTCCCATGCCCCTCCCCATTTCTCTCCCTTGTAGAAGCTCCGGAGGAGCCAGTCATCCAGGTCAATGCCTTGGGCATTTCTGTGAACAGTGAGGAGCCTGAGGAGGTGAGATCTGCCGGGGTGGCCAGCGGGTAGGCAGGAGCTAAGGGGGGCTTGGCGGGGTCGCAGAGGCAGGGAGACTCACACCCTGTCCTCCTTAGGTCGCCACCTGTGTGGGGAGGAATGGGTACCCCCTTCCTCAAGTCACCTGGTACAAGAACAGCCAGTCCCTGAAGGAGGAGAAGAACCGTAAGTCGTCCTCTCTGCCCTTAAAAGTCATGCTTGTGGCACAATATGGGGACCACCTTGCATTTTATTTTACTTTTTTTTTTTGGCCACACCATGCAGCACGCGGGACCTTAGTTCCCCGACCAGGGATCGAACCCGTGCCCCCTGCATTGGGAGCACAGAGTCTTAACCACTGGACCACCAGGGAAGTCCCTATTTTACTTTTTTTTTAAGTACACAAGTGATCCTTGAAAATATTCTCATAAGAATTCAAACTATGGAAAATCTAGAAGGAAAATTTCCTGCCTGCCCCAGACCCACTCCCAGAAATAGCTCTGCTATCAGTGTGTATGTATTCACACTGATACAAGCCTTGATTTCAAGCCAACTTCTAGGTACTTACTCACACATGTAAATATATCTAGGACTATATAGGCTTTTTTTTTTTTATTATCTAAATCAGTGGTTCTCAGCTAGGGGTGATTTTGCTCCCCTCCAGAACACTTGGCAGTGTCTGGAAATATTTTTGGTTGTCGCAAATGGATAGGTGCTACTGGCATCTAGGGGGTAGAGGCCAGGGATGCTGTAAACATCCTACAGGGCACAGGGCATATCCAGCCCCAAACATCAGTGGTGCTGAGGTCGAGAAACCCTGATCTGAATGGCACTGTGCGCTACACATTGTTACACAACCTTGTTTCCTTTTGACAACAAGTCTTGGAAATCTTTCCAGGTCACTCTATTTAGATCTACCTGATCGTTTACCTACTGCCGGCATTTCACACGGTGTATGTAATATAGTCTAGCTAACCATTCCTTCCCATTAGTGGATGTCCAGAGTGTTTTCTCATTTCCTTTTCTTAAAATCCCTGCAGCAGTATTTGCACACATCCTTGTATGTGTGCCTATGTGTGTTTGTCTAGGGTAGATTTCGAGCAGGAAACTGCTGGGTTGAAGGGCCGCAGCTGGCATTGGTACCTGGCCCTCTACAGGGGCTCCCCTGCCATTCCCCCGACCCAGGAGATCATAGGGTGGGGTTGGAGGCGGAGCTGAGGCCGAGCCCTTCGCCCCTTCCTCCCTGCCCAGGGGTCCACATCCAGTCATCCCAGATCGTGGAATCGAGTGGTCTGTACACCTTGAGGAGCGTTCTGAAGGCACAGCTGACCAAGGAGGACAAAGATGCCCAGTTTTACTGCGAGCTCAGCTATCGGCTGCCCAGTGGGAACCACATGAAGGAATCTAGGGAGGTCACTGTCCCTGTCTTCTGTGAGTACCGACCCCTCGCAGCGGGGCTGGGCCTGGCAGAAAGCCCTGCTGGCTCTTGGGCTGAGAGCTGCCCCCTTTGCCTGTGCAGACCCGGCAGAGAGAGTGTGGCTGGAAGTGGAGCCTGAGGGGATGCTGAAGGAGGGGGACCGCGTGGAAATCAGGTGTTTGGCTGATGGCAACCCCCCGCCCCACTTCAGCATCAGCAAGCAGGTGCGGGGGCCTCTGCTCTGGGTGCAGGTGGGCATGCAGGAGTGGCTGGAGGTGGACTCTCATCACGCCTTTGTCCTCTCCCAGAACCTCCGCACCAGGGAGATGGAGGAAGAGAGGACCGATGACAACGGGGTCCTGGTCTTGGAGCCCGCCCAGAAGGAGCATAGCGGCCTCTACGAATGTCAGGGCCTGGACTTGGAAACCACGGCATCGCTGCTGAGCGACCAACAGGAGCTGGTGGTGAACTGTGAGGGGCTGGGGGCCCAGGACAGGGGGACCAGGCTGGGGTGAGAGGGAATTTGCCCCGCCCTGTCCTGCCTGACACGATTGCTGCGTCCCCAGATGTGTCTGAAGTCCGGGTGAGCCCCGCAGCCCCCGAGAGCCAGGAGGGCAGCAGCCTCACCCTGACCTGTGAGGCAGAGAGTAACCAGGACCTTGAGTTCCAGTGGCTGAGAGAAAAGGTACCCAGGTGGGCTCAGGTCTCCGGGGCAAGGGGCTGTGGGATGGGCGGGCCTAGGAGTGACCTCTGACCCATCTCTCACCCCAGACAGGCAAGGTGTTGGCAAAGGGGCCTGTGCTCCAATTACGCAACCTGAAACGGGAGGCAGGGGGAGGCTACCGCTGCGTGGCATCTGTGCCCAGTGTTCCCGGCCTGAACCGCACCCAGCTCGTCAACGTGGCCATTTTCGGTGAGGCCCTAGGCAGAGATCAGGCGGCCCCTTGAAGCCACCTTGAGTTGGGTGGTTTCAAGCTCTTCGGGGACCGAAAGCGACCCACTGCCCTGGGGGGCTCTGGTGGGGAGGGGGTGGCAGGCTGGCAGAGTTTGCTGTCTCACCCTTCCCCGCCCTCCCACAGGGTCCCCGTGGATGGCGCTAAGGGAGAGGAAGATGTGGGTGAAGGAGAACTCAGTGCTGAATCTGTCCTGTGAAGCATCAGGGCATCCTCGGCCCAGCATCGTCTGGAGCGTCGACGGCACGGTGAGCAGGCACACGGCAGCCTCCCAGGCTCTCGTCCATCCCTGCGCGGGCTCTGCTGCCACGACCCGGCGTTCTCCCCACCCCTGAACCGCGTCTCCTTCCTTGTAGGCCAGTGAACAGGACCAAGATCCGCAGAGCGTCCTGAGCGTCCTGAATGTCCTTGTGACCCCAGAGCTGTTGGAGACAGGTGCTGAGTGCGTGGCCTCCAACTCCCTGGGCAGAAACACCACTGTCATTATCCTGGAGCTGGGTAAGGGCCTGGTCCTGCAGAGTGGGGCGGGGGCAAGCCCAAGCAGGGCACGCTCCTATCCCACCACCCCCATCCGTTTAACCTCTTTCACCCCAGATTCCAACAGAACCACTAGCCTCAGCACCTCCACCGTCAGTCCCTATGCCAGAGCCAACAGCACCTCCACAGGTGAGCCGGGCTGGACCGGGAGCAGGGCTGTGCCAGGGCAGCCTCATTCTGCCCTGACCGGGAGCCCAGGGCAGCCCTGTCAAGAAGAGCGATCAGCGGCCCATCTTCCATCAGCCCTGGGCTGGGCGGGGCCGCGATGGTAACATGGCAGCCTGGGGCAGGGAGTGACTCGGGGTGTCTTTTTGGGACAGAGAAAAAGCTGACAGAGCCCGAAAGCAAGGGTGTGGTCATCGTGGCCGTGACCGTGTGTGTCCTGGTCCTGGCTGTGCTGGGCGCTGTCCTCTATTTCTTCTACAAGAAGGGCAAGCTGCCGTGCGGACGGTCAGGCAAACAAGAGATGTAAGCACGGCACCTGGCACCCCACGCCCCACCCCATGTCACGCTGCCAGCTTGTTGCCTCCTCAGAGATGTTCCCCTGCTGGCCCCCTGTGCCCACTCAGCCGTTAGGAGCAGGAGGGGGACCCTGGGTCTGAGCGCTCCCCGCTTCACCGCCACTACCCAGCTTCCATCCACCACACCTCCTCCCTCTCACCCCTGTTGCCCTTCCCTGAGCCGGCCCAGAGCACCTAAGAGCCCTTCAGTACCCAGTCCCACGTCCCTGCCAACAGCCCCCCTTCCCTTGCCCCCGAGTTGCCAACCTCTTGCCTCCCTCCCTCCTCCCAGCACGCTGCCCCCGTCTCGTAAGGGCGAATTTGTAGTTGAAGTTAAGTCAGATAAGCTCCCAGAAGAGATGGGCCTCCTTCAGGGCAGCAACGGTGACAAGAGGGCTCCAGGAGACCAGGTAGGAGGCAGTTCCTGTGGCCAGAGCCTGACACATCTTCAGGCACTGGGAGCGGCAGGGGCTGGCGGTTGCTGAACACTAACTTTATCCTTCCTCCTTCCCTGTTGGGAGATGGGGAGCCGGCCCCATCTTCCCTTCCTAACACCACGCACAGACGGTAGGGCCAGGCAGGTGGCTGAGGGACCCTGAGAGAGGGTAGCTGCCAGGACTGAGAGCAAGACCCCATCCCATCACCATTTCCTGAACAGCGCTGGCGGCTCACGTCACTAGGTGTGAAGTGTGGCCCAGTGCGATTCGGGGGCCTCATCTCTTATTCCCCACCTTGCCATCCCCACCCCCTCCCCGGCTTCTTCCCTCCAGGCGGCTGCACCTAGTTCATCAGCTGTGGCTTCGGTCCCGCCTCTCTTTTAGCGCTCACAGCCTAAACCCTGGTCAGTGTCTCCGAACACCCCCCCCTCACTTCTGCTCTTCACCCATCTTTAGGGAGAGAAATACATCGATCTGAGGCACTAGCCCACCGAACCACACGGCGCTCCCTCCCCTGCCTGGAACATTTCCTGTTCCCTGCTCACCTTCCTCCCCAGCACTCAGGATGGTCACCAAAGCCTCTAAAGTGGACTACAGAGAAGATCCCCCCCCAGCTCACCTGCAGACCCCATTTCAGAGGGCACATGGGCTAGGACCAGAGCTTCCCTGAGAAGGACCTCACGTGGCCCTGGAGGCCCCCTCTTCAGGGACCTGTCCACCACTGTCTCAATTTGTTGAGTGATGCTCATGCCAAGGAGGGGGCCTCGGTATCCCAGAAGCGCATAGGAGAGTTTCGTGCAGAACTTGTTTTCTCTTTACACATATTATGGATGTAAATACCTGTCTTCTACCAGCAGCCGAATTAGGTAGCCTATTTATCTTGAGCTGATTTCCTGCTCCACTGCTCCAGGGCTGGCTTCATAATTCAGCTGCATCACTGAAGTAAGGATGCAGTGAGCCCAGGCCTCTCTCTGCTGGTGAAGTACATTGCTCACACCAGTTCTGGAGAGACCCCAGCAGTGTCTAGAAGCAGTTGCCTGCCTGCCTGCCTGCCTCTGGAGTCCCTCTTGCGACACTCTTTTCTTTCTCTGGGCAGAAGTCAGGACCTGGTGTCGTTCCTTAAAAGGTATCCTGGGTATATCTCATTGTCCCTGCAGTAAGGAAGCTGGACGCCGCTTTCCAGAGTTAAGGCGATTGGGCCCGAGCCCCCGCATTCATTTGGCTCCCCTACCCTCTCAAGGAATCACGTAAGACTGAATGCTGGGGGTAGGGGTTGGAGATGAGGTCCAGACTGTCCTTTACGAGGGTTAAGGCTATAAAGTTATATTAGCACCAGACTTCTACAGCCTGAGCTAATGGGCCTAGACCTTAGAAGAAAGGCCCTAATGGGAGAATGGTACTTGGAGATGAGAAACAGGCCTGGCTAGAGCTTTGGGGTATGCATGTGTCTCTGCGTGTGTCTGTGCGCACGTGTGTGTGTATATATATATATGGTTTTGTTAGGTTGTAAATTTGCAAATTGTTTCCTTTTTATATATGTGTATATATATATGAAAAATAAAGCTTAATTGTCCCAGAAATCTTACACTGTTTTTTATTCATCATGGGTACCACAGCAGCGTGGGGCCTCCAGAATTGGAACTGCACCAAAAGGAACACAAAACCCTTTGCAGTTGGGAGCAGGGACCAGGGGTTACCTCTGCTTCTGAGCAGAGGGCTCAAGCTCTAACTCGGGGGATCGTCAACCTACTCAGCAGCAAAGCTGCCCCGCTCTATATAGGCAGCTTGCAGAGCCTGGTGAGCTGTTGGCAAGGAGCTGTTGCCCCTCTCCTGTCACTGAGACTGCCCTCAAGGTAGCAAAACAGACTTCTGCTGATGAATTGGTACGACTAGGCATCTGGCCCTATAGATCCCCAATATATCACTCCCTAACCCACAAATGACCAAGAACTCGGGTCTGCTACAACAAAAGAAACTTTATTTAAAAATATTTTTTTACAGACATGGGTGCCTGAAAAAGCTCTTTAGTTAACTGTGTATGGAAATGAAAAAAATTAATAAATAACATTAGTATAACAGAACCTCTAAACATTAATACACTGGCAAAACAAAACGGACTTAAAATGAAAATGAATCTTAAAGCTCTGCTATTCTCTGTAAGAATATTTACCTTCTGTTTTATTCTTTACAGGTGAGAATGATTAAATACTGCTAATATAATTTTTTTATATTAATGACACATTTTTAAAATAGTCCACAAAAATCTCATCTAAGTTTTCATTTTGTTTTATTTTTAACACTGATATACAAATGGGACTCTTCACTCTGGAGAAAAGTATCAAGTTCTCTCCAGCCCCACCCAGGCCAAGAATGTCAAAATCCTGAATAAGGAGGACTTTGAAAAGAATTGTTTCTATCTCCCAATTCTCTATTAGTTAAAGGCAGGGAAGAACTGAGAAAAGGAAAAGAGATAAGTAAAATGTCATCATACAGAAAACTGTTTTTTTTTTTTTTTTTGGTCGAAACCTACAGTGGCCACAATACTGAGGACAGGCTTCTGTTCCGGTACGTGGTCCTTGCTGCCCTTCCCAGGGGAAAACTCGCCCCTGCAGAGGGCACTAGTGGCTTAATGCTCTATGTCTGAAGTTTTCAAATGAAAGGAAAGCCAAGTCGAAGGGAGAGGCAGGAGGTCTAGGCCAGTTCAGGACCCAGCAAAAAGGCAAGACAAAATGAACAACCAAACAACCTCCTCTTTTCGGGAGGGTCCACCCTACACTGTTCCATGAAGTTGGGTCATTAATAGGATCAGGAGGCTGGGTCACTTGAAATGGTCCAGAGTATGCCTGGAAATCGTGGAACGTTCTGTCTCTTCCTGCTGAACACAGAACATTCAACCTGATAACTAAGATTCTGACTGGAACCAACCAAATGATCCCGGGATACAACGCTCATTCCTTCCAACTAAGCACCGTGGCAGGGAGAAGGGACCGCGGACACGCTGCACCTGGGGGCCATCTCCCCAGCCGCACGGAGCACTTCCTCTCCCCTAGACCGGAGGGACTAATGACACTCAAGGTAGAGGAGCTAAGACTCTGGTATTTCCATATTAAGTCCTAAAATGCAGCCTGGGATACAGTGCTGCCTTAGAAAGGCACAAAATGTTTGGCTTTTTTTTTTTTTTTTCAGTGTGCTAAAAATTGTTTTGTTTTGAATAAAGGAAAAAAAAGATATATAAGGTTAAAAATCCCAAGTCACCACAGCCAGGAAGCAGATGTAGGAGGTACCTCATAGCTGCCACACCCCTACCACACGTTTCAGCAGGAGGTCAAGGCCGAGACGCTAAAACAATGCTGAGAAGGGCAGGTCAGGAGAGGAGACATCCACTCTCACGGGCACGGCTCACTCACCCAGGCAGCAGAAGGAAGAAGCCGAGGAAGAGAAAACACGTGGTCTACAGGTGCGTAAGCAGTTCTCTGCCTCTCCGGTTTCCAGACAGCCATAAGCATGGCCAGCCTCACCCAGGACAGGGTCAGAGGTAGACAGGGCGGAGGGAACTGACACAAAGGGTACATCAGCACCCATGTCAGAGTGCCGGGCGTGGGCACACTGCACACCCCACTTCAGGGCTCCAGCAGGAGGCAGCGCAAGGCCCGAGGAGGCTCAGAGAGCACGTACGGAGCAGTACTCCTCTGGCCTCCCGAACTGGCCCAGGGGTAGAAGGAGAACTGCGGGAGGGCGCCTCGCACATTCATTGTGGGGACTGAATGAGAACATGGGGCCGGGCACTCAGAACTCTGATTTGTTCCGCTGCCAAATCGGTAGGAGGCCTGAGGTTCACTTTCAGCCTCTGCTCTCTACAAACACAGCGAGTGGTCAGCCCCATTCTTCCCAAGCACTGAACAAGGGAAGGGGCAGCGAGATCTCCAAACAGTTGTTAGTCAACAGCCGGCCCCCCGGCACCATGCTCTCTAGCCAACTGCGAGGGAGCCTCCAGGCAGGCCTCGCTCTCCCCACCCCGATTTCCCCCGCTTACGCCCGGCTTACTTTCTGGAACCAAGAAAAACTGGTGCTCGCCTCTGAAACCAACCCAGATTTCCTGGAATTCTGTGAAGGCGAGTGGCGCTGCTGTCCCTCTGCCCCTTAATTCTGGCGCCTAGAAGGGAATTTCAAACACACAGGCCCCAGCCTTCATCACGGGCCTCAGTGTATATCTTTGGATTATTAGGTTACTTCTGTGTACATCAAATGACTCCAGTAGTTTAAAAAAGTTATAAGTAATTATGAAATGCCTTAATAACACAGGACAGGCTCCCGGATGAGATAAGAAAGATCAAAAGATTCAGGCAAGCGGAAGCACAGTTTTAAAAAACCAAAAAATAAAGGCTTTTACTATAGGACGACAAAGGAAGCAACTGGACAGGGAGGGCAAATGCATCCTGCCTAAAGAGCTCTCAGTAAAAAGTCTCTCCAAATTGGAATCTATACCTAATTTATATCCTGGCAACTGTCCCAACTTTGTAAATTCTTACTGGCAAAGTAGTTTCTGAGGTACCTCGGAAGGCCTGCCTAAGAATATTACTGTAGAGCTCCCCTCATAGAGGAAAGACCAGATAAAAGGGTGGGGAGGGGGGCATGGAGGGAGGCAGGCCACGGGCCCATAGAATGAGCATGTTCTCAGCACTAAAACCTGAAGAGAGCCCAGAAGTCCATGGGTAGGGGCTATAGTGGATTTGTGATCCGCTCTCTAAATGAAACCAAAGAAGGCTAGAAACCTGAGACTGAATGAAGGCTAAGAAATGTCACCTAAGGAAAGACTAGCTCCGGAACAGGAGAAACTGGTCCTAAAGAGGGAGGTAAGAAATCTTGGATGCCAAGACTCATAAAGGGAAGAAAAACAGGAAATAAAGAAACGAAGAAGACAGTAACCTAAATTAACTTTAACCTAAGCATTTCCTCCAAGTCCCAGACATAGTCCCATGCCTGCCTTTCCACTCTCAAAAAGCAGTATGGTAAGTTTTACTACTAGAGTAAAGTATTTTAGGGTATCTATCGCCTCCTCCCTGAGAACCTCCCCCTGCCCCACCTCCCATCTGAAGCAGCATGCCGCTGCTGCCCTGTGCGGCAAAGTCGGGGGTCGATACCTGATCAATGTGCTGGGCCGATTATAGTCTTTCTTGAGAATATGAACCAAGAGGCGCTGGGAATCTATTAAAACGGTGATCCCATTTAATGGTGAGCTGGGGGTCGTGAGGACTGGGGTGCCTATTTTGGGGCCATGCATACCGACAAACAGACCGACGAGCAGGAGAAAGGACTAGCTGCAAAGTTTCTCAGCTCCAAGCAGCATCAACTGTACCGCTTATCCTGGGTTGTGGGAAATACCCTGCATCCTTATGATTCCCTCCTTTCTTCTGCTTGAATACTTCTGTTTCTTGCATCCAAAGGACTGCTCAACAGGACGGTCAAAGATACAGCCCTGACCTTCTTCCACTATGCATCATCTCCATGCATTAAATGGCTACACGCATTTCTAAAGAGAGACTGCTAATGTAGACTGAGATCAAAGTAGTAATAGTAATGCTTTATGCCAACTGAGAATACTTTAGATAGAATTTCTAGGGCCTGAAAGTCTAGGAGGATAATAACGTGTTGACTTTCATACTAAGTTCTACGGTCTCTAAGCTCCGTACCCCTAGAGATACAGGCTGACATTTTTGAGAACTGACTGAGTTCAACCTATGTTACTGCCTGGCTCTTGGGAGACCAAACAACTGGTTGAAGATCAGGACCCAGAAACAGGTGCCCATCCCTCTCGCACACCTTCAGCCCTTCTAAGACACAGGATTAGCTGAAAGGTTGTTGAAGGATTGGAAAACAAGTTCCACATAGAATAGGAGATGGTGAGAGGTCCCAGAAGGGTGATAAGAAAACTTCCTTATAAAGGGGATCAGAGGTACAGGCAGCTCAATAAAAAGATCATGGAAGGCACTAGAGTGGAAAGGGGTCTGTAGGCAGATGCTTTACTTAAACATTTAACTGCCCTATTGTGCAACTCTGAGCCAACACACCAACCTACCACCAAACAGATTCTACTTAAACACATATAAATGGTGGGTATCCATGAGACTTACATGGAGGAATCTCCCAGACATTGTCAAAGCTATAGGAAGACAATAGGGGTTAATGGGAGTGTCTTGAACTGATTTTTAACCAGGACAGCTCTATAAGGAAATGTCTACATAAAAGAGCTGTGAATATAACCTGCACAATCTTATTGGGAACGGCTATTTTAGGGCCAAATACACATGCTAGACAGCCCAAGTACAACCGCTCAACATCAGTAAACCACCATGTGGTGGCAGGGGAGAACACAGAGCTGACGCTTCAGGCTCATGGTAATCACTCATAAACACTTGCTGAATGAACAAACACAACGTTAGAGCCAAGCCAATGGTCAGAACACCGTTATTCCATGGGCAGTGGTCACTGCAGAGTCAGAAAGGCCAACAGCAAGAAGGGGGACTTACAGTTTGGGAAGAGGGCCTATATCCCTCCGCCTTTCATGATGTGAGGTAGGAGAATATTCTGCGCTAACACCATGGCTGATCACACACAAAAAGGTCTACGTCTTGTTAAAGAGAACATATAGCTGGTCCCTATTTTGCAAGCAAATATACAAAAATTCATGTGTAAGATTGCTGATTGGACCATAAAATATATTTTACCTTTCTATAGAGGAAATAAATATTTTAAGTGTGAGGAATAGCAACCCCCCAATTTTTTTTTTTTAAATCCACAAAACAGCTAAATGATACTAATAGTACCATCCCACACCCTGGGTCCTGGTGTTGAGAGTCTGTATAGGAAGCAAAAGAACAGAAGAATGGCAGAATATGTAGAGTGGCACTGGGGGACAGAGAGAGCTAGCGGAAGAGAATGGCCATCCACAGGTATATATCAATATTTATATAAATATTAACACATAAATGCTGAGACGATAAACTGCCTAATCTATTATTTACCTAAAGGGAGGTATATCATTGAGCCCACAGGGTTTTTCCACTTTGATAACTCCTGACTTTAATGGAAGGAGTACAGCAGGTGCAGCTGATTAAGTACTGCAAAGCAGGCACCCAGCAACAAGGCAGGCTATGTAAAGCAACCCAGGGAGACATGGGGAAGCAGGAGACCAGGTTGAACAGAAAAGCCTAGTGCACTTGAGAAAAAGGAAAACATCAAAGTGGTTTTTACCTTACTTACCTGACAGGTAACAGAGGAGGAACCATTTGTAATTAAGAGCGGGAAAGGGGATGTGTTTGCCGAAAATGGCGAAATTCAAAGCCCACTTGTGAAAGGGCAATTTTAGTTAAAATCAGAGCAGAGCCAAAGAATTTAAAATTGCCATACAAATGGAGGACGAAGAATGGGTTATTGGTGCCTTAGTCAAAGGAAAATTTAAGAAATTAAAGTTTTGGAAATATCCTCAAAACAAAAGCCATGCAAAAACTTTCCTGAGCCTCACCTGGCAATCTCAGGCACGGACCCAGGCGTGACCTCAGAGCATCCAAAGAGAAAACCCCTCACAGAATGGTCTAAGACCCTGAACACCTGCAGATACATGGCTGACAAGCTAAGAACCAAGCCATGCAATGGTGCACACCTAGTTCAACCTAGATCCCCACGTTCAACACAGGGATCTGGCACCTAGTTTGGGGGCTGACCTGACAAACCTCAAGGGTATTCAGTTATGAAAAGAAAGGATGAACCTGCCTTTAGCCTATGTAAGTAAGGACATAATCTTCAAAGAAGATTTGGGATGCACTCTGAAAAGGCAAAAGATATGCAGAACCAGTGCTTTGTTCTCTCGATAGAGCTTCAGACTATGGGTAGTATCTACAGACAAGGAAAAATTCCAGTGTGGAGAGGTATGCAAACTGCTGCCATTTTCTCTAGTTCTCTGTCTAGGCCTTCAACATCTAAACAAAGTGCAAAACTGAATGCTACCACAAGTGAAACACTATGCTGGCTTTGAGAACGAGATGCTAGTTACTGTTTCCTACTCTCTGCCGCTTTCCTCTGCCCTCTCCATCGCGATTCAGGCCTTCCTGCACCCGTTGGGGGCTGTATCATTTTCTGCCACGTAGAGGAGACACTGGGTAACCACAGCAAGTCAGCAAAAAGCCCTGAACTATCTCCTCTGGGAATACACACATGGCTCTGAGGCAAGAGGAGAAAATCAAAAGACCTAGGAGTAGCTGAAAGCCAAGAGAAGAGTTAGATAAAGTTTTAGGTCCAAAGACGACAAGATGGGAAAGAAAACAGGCGTAAGGAGAGTCATTTCTCTTTGGATCTCATGACAAAACCATGATTCAGGTTGTGAGGAAGGTAGATTTATCAAAGAGGAGGCTTGCTTCTGACACGGAGGAAGGTTACACCCTGCTAGGGAAGTCAGTAAGAGGCTCTGGCCAGAGAACTAACTGAACTCAAGTGGTGCCTTGGCAGTATCTGCAGGAACGTACCAACGGTACCCCACACAAGACTCTGAGTCTTCTTTACAAACTGGCAATGGCACAAGCTGCAGGGCTTTTCACATGTTGTCTGCCTGCAGTAAAGTCATTTATTACACCCAGTGATGTCTAATTACTGTGGGGAATGCAGTCACTAAAGAGTACATAGGACCTAACGTGAAGAAGAAAGGGGAAGGAAAGGAAGAAGGAAATGCTACATTCCCAAAGCCATAGGCACAAGAGAAAAGCAAGGGTGGCACCAAGGTAGGGTTGGTGCTAATTATCAGCAGAATGCTGTGCTACCATGGGTGGTATTCCCCCCATTCCTTAAAGGGCAAAGAAAAAAATCATCTCTGAAAATACAACCTGGCTCATATTCAAAGGGAGACACCCATATAAGCTGAAATTCACTGGGAAGAAAAACTGAAGAGATAAATCTTTATTGTCTGTTTTGTGCATTTTATGTACAACAAGGTAAAGAGCATGTGAATGGAGCTTCCTAAGAGCTTCATGGTATTTGGGCCAGAAAGCCATGCTGGAAACAAATGTTTTCCCTTCCCATTAAGTAGAAAACCTCGTGACCTACATTAGAACACACACCTGGCACCAAGGCAACTGACTCCCACAGACTATTTTCTGGGGAGGGCGTGGAATGTATCTGAAGGCCTCTATCTCAAATCAGTCACTACGTAATTAGGATAATTAAAACACCTTTTTGAAAACAGACTCAATGTTCCTATAGAAACAGTGCTTTGGAGTGACCAGTGTTCGCTGCGAGTATCAAACAGGACCATAATGATAGAGCAACAGTACTTTTTTCCCACCTATCTACCAAACAAATCAACACCATCACACACAATAAAGAACATCCTATAGGCTGCTCGGCTTCAGTAAGGCTGGTCATAGCAAGCCCACTGCCAATGACAGACACCAAGGAGGAGGAGGGAGGAGGAGACTGAGGAAAGGACAGAGGGAGGGTGTTCTAAAAATACAAGACTTCAGCTATGCACATGATAATCCAAGCCAAAGGGGAGTGTTGGAGTTGTAATACACACTGGGGTTGGGTATAAAACCACAGTTGATGGAAGTCTTTAAGGTTCCTTCTTAAACCTCTTGTGCTAATTCCCTGCCTGGGATTAACACACACAGCAGGTAAATCTTATAATCACAGGACACACACAACCACAGACAGACAGACAGACAGACAGACAGGACGCACACGACCACATCCTTAACCTAAGAAAGTCTTAAGTCCTCAATTAGGATTTACAGCACAGTGCTCCTCCTACTGCTTTCTGGACCGTTCCCCAGGTAGGCTACCATTTAATAAAAATCCACACTCTCTCCAAGTGGGGAGGGACTGAAGGACACCTTCAAATGCACTCTCAAAACAAATAAAATAATAAAACATCCTAGCTGCTCCATTCTCATTCCACTGCTTTGAAATCTTGGAACCACAGATGTGATATCCCACACAGGGCAAGACCTCATTGTGAAGTCTCCAAAGGAACCTCTCTGCCCTTTTAGGTGCTACTCGAGCAAGAGCTCCCGGCTCCTCGGTCCTCTAAGCTGCGGCACGCACAGGGTGTGCTAGGTCGCTACATGGGCGGGAGAAGAAATAGAAACAAATTCCCGGAGGATGTTTTTGGCCATTTCAATATTGTTGTGGGCAATGACCAGGGCCTTCTGAATGTCCTGGTAGGAGTACCCCTGACTCATGAGGCTCTCAATCTCGCTGGAGAGCTGCGGTGCGGTGGCGGCGGTGCCTTGCTGACAGCTACCTGCTTTTCGTTCAGAGTTGATTCTCCGAGGGAACGGTTTGGGGGGCCTCTCAGGAACTTGGGAACCCTCAGTGAAGTCTGGAAGAAATAGGAAAGAATGTTTGCAAATCGGGGTGGGGCGGGAATCCTCATCTAAGAACAATGTGCTCATACGAGACATTATGGACCTACTGTCCGTCAGGTACACGTGCGGTCACAAGGCAGGGTTTTACAGTTTCAAGGGCTTCTGTCTACAGCCTCTTCCCCTCGCAGCACAACAACCTTCTAAAGACACAACGCGCCTGTCCTACCGACACGGACCACGCTGCCCTCCACACAGGACACCTGCACCTGCACCACGCTTTCCACTGAGCACCAAGTTTTCACACACATCATTGCCTGAATTAGTTAAAAAACACTTCTCAGGGTCCAGAGAAGACACTAAACTTCTCCCTATACAAATAAGGAAACAGAAATAAGCCTAGGTTGCAGCGAAGAAGCATTAAACAAGGTTGGGTGGGTGGGGATCACCGCCTGTTTGGGCAACTGGATGCCATGTATCTTTTTCACCAGCTGTCCTGAAGGCTGTCTTCCATTTCTAAAGTGACAGCAACTCTGGCTGCTGCCCTCCCAGGCGGCCACAGGTGCAAGAAGAACAGTCCTTAACAGTCAAGGCTCAAATGCGGGCTGGCTCCAGGCCTACTCAGTGTGCTTTCCAGAGCTGGCACACCTCCTTTCCAATGGGACAGGGACAGGGCCCAGAAGTGTGGTCTGAACCATCAAGATGAATTACTGCTGTCATCACGCACGCTCAAAAGAGCCAGAAATCCTATTAATACTTACCCCCAGCACAGGAAGAGCCAGGGTTTAAGGAACAACCTCATTTCTAAGTCTGGCAAAATCCTCAAGAGTCTGAACACAGTTTAACTTCCTAATTTGGGACCCAGGACCAGCTTTCCTCCCACTTTAGTCCACTCCTTCCAGCTACTGACTTACTGTCACCAGGCAGTCATCTCTGTTTCAGTATAAATAAGAAGCCATACAGCATTTCAGGACAAACCCAAGGTAGCCTGGAGACTCACTTGTTGTGGGATCACCTTCCAGAGACAGCCAGCCGAAGGAGGAGCTGGCGTTGGAGATGTCAGAGAGCGTGCGGCGGGCCAGCACCGCGGGCACAGGTGGCTTGGGAACATCGTACCCGTCGTCTTCATTTTCTGATTCCTCAGGGCCAGTGTTGGCATGGGCTGCAGCCAAATTCCCTTCACCTAGAGAACAGTTTGTGCAGTTATCTTCTTTTTCCAACGTACTTCACCTTCTAACATTTCAGTACGGGGGCATCCGTTCATTCAAGCATATACAGAGCCAAATGGTTGCCGAATAACCACTAGGGGCCAAACACCGTGTGGCCCTGTGCATCGAGATAAAAGAAACAGGGAGAATAAGATCTGCACCAATCCTGCAGCTCTACTTTTCTGAACATGTCAAAAGCTACCGTTGCCAAGGTTAACAGTCACTGATGTCCAAGACTCAAGCACCACTTTATAGCATTCATTCAACATTTTCATCTGCATTTCACCTTGGAAGACCAGCCAAAGGGCCCTGTTGTGTGTACTGCCTTCTTGAACTTTCCACTTGGTAAGCTAGTTAGTATGGGAATTGAGTATTCACCACCCACACACACAAGAATTTCATCAGTGTTGAAAAGCAATGGGAACAAGAGGGAGCTAGCCGTCAGCACTGCCGATCCAGGCCATATAACACAAAGGCCTCCAGGCCCTGGAAGGATGAAAAACACAAAAGGAACTAGCTGTGTAAATGGGAAATAAAACAGAGGAGGTGGTTTTACTGCCATAGATCAAAGATACTTTGCAAAGAAAATTATTTACAAATATTCCACTTAGGTCACGTTCTCATTGGCTAAACATTACAGGCTCATTCCTCCGGCACATCAATGATTGTTAAAGTAGCAGAACGACTACTCACCAAAGGTGCCGCTCTCTGTGACAGACGGTGCCGCCTGGGACTGAATATTATACATTGCTTCGTATGTACAGCTATCGATCTGCTGGTCACAATCACAGGCTCTGGACCAGAAGGAAAGTGGCATAATGATCTTCAGAAACAGAACTCTGTTATCTGCAAACTTATTAAGATATACCTAGTCACAACTTCTCTAGACCCTGATTCTATCAAGAATCTCCATTCTCCTCTTGCCAGTATCACTAGTAAATATCAAAAGATTGACTCTTGTTACTAGCAGTAGCTGTGTATGTTTTTGAAATTACTGTGAGGTTGAAGAAACATTAAGTGGAATTGCTTACAGCTGCAAGAAGCTTAAAACATTAGAGGTTACACACATCTTTCTGCTTCATTTCTGGCTGGGTAATGCTATGTGCAGGCAGCAAGCCAAGCAGGTGAGTTGGTGTCAACTGAATCCCCAAATAGGATTGTCGTGAACCTACCGTGAACTCTGGGTTGTCTCCAGAGGCCACTTCACTTCTGGCTTTTGAAGTCCCACAGGCCTGGAGGAAGGAGTCATATACTCTGTGTCCTCCTCACTTTCACCCCGCTCCCCAGCTGGCGGCTTTGGCACAGGAAGAGGTCTGGAAGATGAAGAATAAAAAACAGAAACAGAAAACAAAAAGAATGAACTGCTTTGCGATTATCTGAAATAATTTGAAAATCATTGTAGAAGAAATATATAACATCCTACGATGTTCAAGATACTCCTAGTGAAAAACAGCATGTACAGCATGATTCCATACACACAAGACTGGCAATGAGCATATTACATGTTGCTGATTACTGTCTGACTCTAGGTGGTAAGATTATGGATAACTTATTTCTTTAGCATCACTTATCTGTGTTTTCTAAATATTCTTATAATTAACACATACTATTTTCATAAAGGGAAAAGGATCATTAAAAGGGTAATCCAAAAATTTTAATTCTTTTGGTTGATGATGTTAATAAAAATATACAATTGCATCTCTTACTCATTAAGCATTTTGGCAATACATACTTTAAAACATTCACATTCTTTTGTCACAGTAATTCTACCTTGGCTGCATCTCTGGCTATGTAAAAATATGTTCACTGAAGCAAAGTTATTACAGTAAAAGCTTTTAAACAAAATAAATATACAACAACAGGGAATGATTAAATATATGATGTTACAGCCACATTACATAATAATATGCAATAATTAAATGTGAGGGGGCTTCCCTGGTGGCGCAGTGGTTGAGAATCTGCCTGCCAATGCAGGGAACACGGGTTCAAGCACTGGTCTGGGAAGATCCCACATGCCGCAGAGCAACTAGGCCCGTGAGCCACAACTACTGAGCCTGCGCGTCTGGAGCCTGTGCTCCGCAACAAGAGAGGCCGTGATAGTGAGAGGCCCGCCCACCGCGATGAAGAGTGGCCCCCGCTTGCCGCAACTAGAGAAAGCCCTCGCACAGAAACGAAGACACAGCACAGCCATAAATAAAAATAAATAAATAAATTTTTTAAAAAGTGAGGATTTTGGGGACTTCCCTGGTGGCACAGTGGATAAGACTCTGCACTCCCAACACAGGGGGCCCACGTTCGATCCCTGGTCAGAGAATTAGATCCCACATGTATGCCACAACTAAGAGTTCGCATGCCACAACTAAGGAGTCTGTGTGCCACCACTAAGGAGCCTGCGAGCCGCAACTAAGGAGCCCGCGAGCCGCAACTAAGGAGCCCGTGAGCGCCACTAAGGAGCCCACCTGCTGCAACTAAGACCCCATGCAACCAAATAAATAAATAAATATTAAAAATAAATAAATAAAGTGAGGATTTTGAAGAACTTTTTAACTGATAGGAAGAAATGCCCAAGATATAATGCTAAGTTTAAAAAAAGGGAAAACATAATACTACATCTTGATCTAAAACATATATACATTTTACATGTCTATAGCTATGGCCAAGTAACAAGCACTGTCTAACAGTCTGCCTAGAACAGCTAGCTATAAAAGCAGGAAAATATGCAAAAGAAAGAAGGCATTGGAGAGCAACCAGGCAGCCAAGATTTGAGAGGCCAAGATTCCAGAGGCAAGGAGAATACACTGCAATAAGCCCCATGTTAGGGGTTCTGAACTTGGGGTTTCAAGGTAGTTTCAAGAGACTGAGGAGAGAGGGATTGGAATTTGGGCCAAGGCACGAGGGGTCAAAAATCCTGGAGAAGGGAACAGTAGAGAAGTAGGTTTGAAATTCTGCCTGTAATTTTCCCCAGAGCTACTGCGAATCCTTAAACCACGTATGAGTGGGACTAGATTCTGAGAAACCAGGCAAAAAGTAGTAGTACTTTGGTTGTCTTGCCAAACTAGAGAGACAAAGTTGGAGGTAACAGACATGGCCTTTAAAATAATTATAATTTATATGTTCCATTAAAACAGAGGATGGAGAATTTTATTAGAAAACTACAGAATAATTTTTTTAAAAAATTCACATGGAAATTCTAGGACCTAAAAACACAGTATCTGTAAATACAATAGATGGATTCTGGGGCAGATTAGAAACTGCAAAACAGAAGATTAGGAAACTGAAATAGAGTAGAAACTATTCAGATTCAAGTAAAGAGAGGAAAAAGAATGGAAAACACGGAAATGAGCATAAGAGCTATATGAGGTGTGGTGAAAAGGTCGAACTTTCAGGTAACTGGAGTCACAGAGTGAGAGGAGAAAGAGACTGCACTACTCAGTGTATTTTAAGAAATAGTGTACCCCTGAAACTAACACAACATTGTAAATCAATTATACTCCAATAAAAAATTTTAAAAAAAGAAATAGTGGCTTAGATTTTCTATGCTGAATTTTTCTTTCTTTTTTCTTCCTTTTCTTTTTTTTGGCCGTGCTGCCCGGCTTGTGGGATTTTACTTCCCGACCAGGGATTGAACCTGGGCCCTCAGCAGTGAGGGCGCAGAGTCCTAGCTACTGGACCGCCATGGAATTCCCAGTGGCTGAGATTTTCTAAAACTGATTAAAAACATCGAATGACAAAATCCATAAACTCTACAAACCTTAGAAGGATAAATATAAAGAAAACTACACAGACGCATTATAGTGAAACTGCTGGGATCCAAAGACAAAAAGGTCTTATAAGTAGTCAGAAAAAGAATCATACCCTTAAAAGAGCAACATTACGCTAATTTTCCAACAGAAACAATGAAAGCCAGAGGGCAGTGGGATGATATTTTTAAAGTGCTGAAAGAAAATAACTCCAGTTCAGAATACAGTTGACCTCTGAACAACATGTGCTTGAACTGCACAGGTCCACTTTTACCCAGATTTTTCCCCATAAATACATACTACAGTACTACACAATCCACAGTTGGCTGAATCTGCAGATGCGAAACTGTGGATACAGAGGGCCCACTGTAGTTATATCTGGATATTCCACTGCAGGGAGGGTCAGCGTCCCTAATCCCCAAGTTGTTCAAGGGTCAAGTGTACTATGTTTAATGAAAATATCTTAGAAAAAAATGAAAGTGAAGTAAAAGATATTTTAAGTCAAGCAAAATTTGAGAGAATCCATTAATAGAAGATACACTAACACCCCCTCCTCTTTCTCTCTTCCCCACACCCCGTCTCTCTAAAGGAAGTTATTTGGGCAGAAGGAAAAAGATTCCAGGTGGAAGTGTGGTAAAGCAGGAAGAAATGAAGAGTGCTACAGTATAAATATGTGGGAAATTTAAATGTCCAGGAAGTGTTAAGAGGGGTTGATTCAAAGTAGACTCTAATGAGTCAAAGGTATATGTTGGAATCCCTAAGATAACTGTTAAAAGAGTATAAGGAGTGAAACAGTATAATAAAAAGTACTTTAATCCCAAAGAAAGAAAGTAGAAAAAAATGAACACAGAAAAGATGGGGAAAACTGAGAAAAAAGTAGGAACAAATATTCCAATTATTTTAAAACAAACAAACAAAAATGCTAGACTGGATTTAGGGGGGAAAAAAGCCAACAAGTATATACTACTTATGAGAAACATACCTTCAATGAGGACACAGAAAAGTTGAAAGTAAAAGGATGGAAAAAGATCATGCAAACACTACAAGAGAGCTGATGTGGCCATTTTAATATAAGTAAAAACAGACTAAGGCTGGTTAGAAGCAGAACTAGAGAGTAAATGGAATAATCAAAACAATTATCATTTAGTTGATAATTCTAAATTTCTATGTATCCTAATTACATATACTAAATACATATACAATACAAACGGATAGACCTAAAGGAAAAAAGAGAGACCCACAATTATAGGGGGAGACTTTAACGCACTCCTCTTGGTATTTGACAGAACATGTAGACTTAAAAAAAAAAAAATCAGCAGGATGATTGTATAGTTGAATACAATTAACAAACGACACATACAGAATGCTGTGCCCAACAACTGCAGAATATACATTTTTATAAAATGAAGGTAGTAATATGTATGGAATTTACCATAAACTAGTCAATAAAGGTCTCAACAAAGAGCACAAATTGAAATCACAGAGTATGGTTACTGACCACACTGGAATGAAACTAGGAAGCAGTAACAGAAGAGTAACCAGAAAATCTTCCAATGTTTGAAAATCAGGCAACACATAAATAACTGATGAGTCAAAGAAGAAATCACAAACGGAAAACCATATATTTTGAAGTGAATGATAATGAAAACAGGACATATCAAAATTTGTGGAATGCAGCTACAGCATCTGTCATGGACTGAATGTTTGTGTCCTCCCCAAAATTACTTTTGAGGCCCTAATCCCCAGTGTGGCTGTCTGTGGACATTGGGCCACATCTGAGGAAGTAATTAAGGTTGGATGAGGTGCTGAGGATGAGCCCCTGACTCAATAGGATTGGTGTCCTTATAAGAAGAGACACCAGAGAGCTTGCTGTCACTCTCTATACCTCTCTGTGTGTGCATGTATCAAGGAAAGGCCATGTGAGGACGTAGTGAGAAGGTTACGCAAGCATGTAAGCCAGTAAAGGATTCCTCACCAGAAACCAAATATGCTGACATCCCGATCTTGGACTTCCAGCCTCCAGAACTATGAGAAAATTAAATTCTGCTGCTTAAGCTGCCCAGTCTGTAGATAGTATTTTGTTATGGCAGCCTGAGCAGATTAATACAGCACGCATCTCATGGAGCTAGAAAAATAACAAATAAAACCTAAAGGAAGTTGGAAGAATAAAATAAAGAGGAGAAAGCAATGAAACAAAAAGCAGATACTCAACGAGGATTCTGGGAAGATGGTAGAGGTTGTCTGATGTAACTATTTTGGAACTCTATAGAGTCTGTTGAAGGCCTGTAACTTCCAGGTGAAGACTGGGAGGTTAAATTGCTGTTAATTTCAGCTCTTAGCATAGTAGCAGCTACCCATTCTCAACCCTGCCACATGGCAGGCAGCTGTGCAAATGTTCCTGGAGCAGCCTGCACACAGCTTGCAGGAGCCAGGGTGGCAAAAAGGACTCAGCCCTCCAAATATTGGGAATCTGTGTTCTGATCGCTGACTGCTGCTCCTGTTCACAGAAGGGCTGACAAAGGGGCAGCAACCACTGTTGTTGCACCTCCCAGCATTGTTGTAAGCCCCTCCTGCTCTGGCTGAAGTGACTTCCATGAGATTTTAAAGGAAGATGTGGAGAAAAATCAAGAAAATGATGTGTGAATAAAATGGAAGTATCAACAGAGACAGAAAACCTAAGAAGAAACAAAAAAGAAATCCTGGAACTGAAAAGTACAAGTGAAATGAAAAAAAAAAAATCACTAGAGGGGTTCAAAGGCAGATTTGAGTAGCGAGAAGAAAGAATCAATGAACTTGAAAGACAGAACAATGGAAGTTATCACGGCTGAGGAACAAACAGAAGGAAAAAGTACTGAAGAAAACTGAACAGAGCTGTGGGAGCTGTGGGACATAACACCACCAAAGGACCAACATATACATTGTGGGAGTCCCAGGAGAGAGAGAGAGAAAGGGGCAGAGAATATCTGAAGAAATAAGGGCTAAAAACTTCCCAAAATGATTAATATAAACATCCAAGAAGTTCAACAGACTCCAAGGAAAAGGAACTCAAAGAGACCCACATTTTCAAAAGACAAAGATAAAGAAAGAAGCAAAACATCACGTACGAGGGATACTCAATAAGATTATGAGCAGACTTCTCATCAGAAATTTTAGAGGCCTGAAGACAGTGGGCCGATATATTCAAAGCGCTAAAAGAAAAAAAAAAGCTGTCAACCAAGAATCCTACACAGGCATACCTTGTTTTACTGCACTTCACAGATGGCGTTTTTTACAAATTGAAGATCTGTGGCAACCCTGTATCAAGCAAGTCTGCTGGCACCATTTTTCCAACAGCATTTGCTCACTTCAAGTCTCTGTGTCGCACTTTGATAATTCTCAAAATATTTCAAGTTTTTTCATTATTATATTTGTTAGAGTGATCTGTGATCAGTGATCTCTGATTTTACTATTGTAAAAATATTATGACTTGCTGAAGGCTTGGGTGATGGTTAGCATTTTTTAGCAATAAAGTATTTTTAAATTAAGGTATGTACATATATATTTTTAGACATAATGCTACTGCACACTTAAAACCACAATATCTCTGAGGTATGCCTGTATCTGGTAAAACTGTCTTTCAAAAGTGAGGGAGAAATCAAGACATTCCCAGATAAACAAAAGCTGAGGGAGTACGTGACCACTAGACCTGCCCTGAAAGAAATGCTCAAGTGAGTCCTGCAGGGTGAAATGAAGACACTAGACAGTAATTTCAAGCTGTATGGAGAAATAAAGACTTTAATAAGGGTAAGTACATGGACAATTATAAAAGCTAGTACTACTGTAACAATGGTTTGTAACTGTACCTTCTGGTTTTTTCCAAATGATTTAAGACAGCAATACATTTAAAGGGAAAGTGTAAAAGCCACTATTACTGTAACTTTGGTTTGTAACTCCAAATCTCTTTTTTTCCCATAATTTAGGAAACTAATGCATTTAAAAGAACTAGTTCATGAACCCGTTTAAAAGAACTAGGGGCACACAATGTATAAAGATGTAATCTTGTGGGCTTCCCTGGTGGCGCAGTGGTTAAGAATCTGCCTGCCAATGCAGGGGACACGGGTTCGAGCCCCAGTCTGGGAAGATCCCACATGCCGCAGAGCAAGTAAGCCCGTGAGCCACAACTACTGAGCCTGCGCGTCTGGAGCCTGTGCTCCGCAACGGGAGAGGCCACGACAGTGAGAGGCCTGCGCACCGCGATGAAGAGTGGCCCCCACTCGCCGCAACTGGAGAAAGCCCTCGCACAGAAATGAAGACCCAACACAGCCATAAATAAATAAATAAATTAATTAATTAATTAAAAAAAAAAAAAGATGTAATCTTGTGACCAACAACCAAAATGGGTGTGGTGGAGCTGTAAAGGAGAAGAGTTTTTGTATGCTATTGAAGTTAAGCTGGTATAAATTCAAATTATAGTGTTACAACTTTGGGATGTTAAATGTAATCCCTATGGTTACCACAAGGAAAATATCTATAGAATATACACAAAAGGAAATGAGAAAGGAACTTAAACATTTCACCACAAAAACCCAACTAAACACAGAAGACAGTAATGCAGGAAATAAGCAACAAAAAACTACAGGGCATACAGAAACCAAATAGCACAATGACAGAAGTCTCTCCTTATCAGTAATTGCTTTAAATATAAATGAGTTAAGCTCTCCAATCAAAAGACAGAGACTGGCAGATTGGATTAAAACACACGATCCAATTATATGCTGCCTATAAGAGACTCTGATATTATACTAATATCAGACACAATAGACTTTAAATCAAAAAAGGTTACAAGAGACAAAGAACATTATATACACTAGAAGATTTAAAAATTATAAACATTTATGCACCGAATGACAGTAAAATATATGAAGTAAAACCTGACAGAATTAAAGGGAGAAACAGACAGCTCTACAATAACAGCTGGAGATTTCAATACGCCGCTCATAATAACGGACAGAACAAGAGGACAGAAGATAAGTAAAGAAACAGAGGACTTAAACAATACAATAAACCAATCAGATGTAACAGACAAATACAAAAAACTCTACCCAACAATAACAGCACACACACTCTTCTCAAGTACACACGGGACACTTTCCAGATAGACAATATGTTAGGCCACAAATTAACTCTCAATAGATCTTAAAATATAGGTATCATACGAAGTATCTTCTCTGATTACAACAGATGAAGTTAGAAAATCAGTAACAAAAGTGACACTGAAAATTCACAAAATTGTGGAAATTAAATGATACACTTCTGAATAACTGTGTGGCTGAAACCACACTGACTCCATATTGTGAGCTCCATCTTAGGTAGGCCTGCAGTCCCACCCCCTCCCCTCTGTGTGACTGATCTTTAGCCTACTCACAAGGAATACACCCAAGCCAGATAAGTTCCCTACAACTTTTACCTTTGCTTCATCTGATATGAAAACTGGAAGAATGCCTTTTGCTGACACAGATGGTTAATGGTCTGTGAGGGATAATGGCATGAGACCCCTGGGGGTGAGGAAAAAACCCCAGTTCCTATTGCTATGGACATGCTTCTCCTTTAGCACCAGATTCTATCTTTAGCTTTAGCCCCTCTAAATTCCCCTGTACCCGTTTCGGTGAAGTGTAGTACAGCTGCGAATGCCTCTGGCTGGCAGTCTGCCTGATACTGCCTGTATATAAGTTACCCACAATAAACTTCATGATTGTACTTTACGGAGTTGCTTGCTTTGTTTTTTGGTCTCCAAGTTTCTTCTCATTTTGGGGGATATTATTCAATATCCCCACCTTCAAACAGTAACCAATGGATCAAAGAAGAAATTACAAGAGATATTAGAAAATATTTAAAGGTGAATGAAAACAAAAACACAACATACCAAAACTTATGGGACACAGCAAAAAGCAGTGCTAAGGGGGGAAATTTATAGCTATAAATGCTTACATTAAAAAATAAGATCTCAAATCAATAATCTAACTTTACAACTTAAGGAACCAGAAAAACAAACCAACCAACCCTAGGCTAGAAAAGAAATAGGAAAGAAATAATATAGATCAGAACAGAGATAAATAAAATAGAGGACAGAAAAATACGAGAAAATGGTTCTTCAAAAAAATCAACAAAACTGACAAACTTTATCTAGATGGACTAAGAAAAAAGAGAGAAGACTCAAATTACTAAAATCGAAATGAAAGTGGGGACATTAATACTGATTATACATAAATAAAAAGGATAAGAGAGTGTTACAAATAATTGTACACCAAAAAATTACATAATCTAGATGAAATAGACAAATTCCTAGAGACACAGACTTACCAAGAATAAATCATGAAGAAATAGAAAATCTGAATAGGGACTTCCCTGGTGGCACAGTGGTTAAGAATCTGCCTGCCAATGCAGGGAACACGGGTTCGAGCCCTGGTCCGGGAAGATCCCACATGCCGCAGAGCAAATAAGCCTGTGCGCCACAACTACTGAGCCTGTGCTCTAGAGCCCGTGAGCCACAACTACTGAGCCCGTGAGCCACAACTACTGAGCCCATGTGCCACAACTACTGAAGCCCGTGCACCTAGAGCCCGTGCTCCACAGCAAGAGAAGCCACCGCAATGAGAAGCCCGTGCACTGCAATGAAGAGTAGCCCCCGCTCGCCGCAACTACAGAAAGCCCGCGTGCAGCAACGAAGACCCAACGCAGCCAAAAATAAATAAATAAATAAATAAATTGATTCCCAACCCACACTTTTAAAAAAAAAAAAAAAGAATCTGCCTGCCGGGCTTCCCTGGTGGCGCAGTGGTTGAGAATCTGCCTGCCAATGCAGGGGACACGGGTTCGAGCCCTGGTCTGGGAAGATCCCACATGCCGCGGAGCGACTAAGCCCGTGAGCCACAATTGCTGAGCCTGCGCGTCTGGAGCCTGTGCTCCGCAACGGGAGAGGCCGCGATAGTGAGAGGCCCACGCACCGCGATGAAGAGTGGCCCCCGCTCGCCGCAACTAGAGGAAGCCCTCGCACAGAAACGAAGACCCAACACAGCCATAAATAAATAAATAAATAAATAAATAAATAAATAAATAAATAAAGACTGCTTGCTATCTTTAAAAAAAAAAAAAAAAAAGAATCTGCCTGCCAATGCAGGGGACACGGGTTCGACCCCTGGTCTGAGAAGATCCCACATGCCACGGAGCAACTAAGCCCGTGCACCACAACTACTGAGCCTGCGCCCTAGAGCCCTTGCTCCGCAACAAGAGAAGCCACCACAATGAGAAGCCCGCACACTGCAACGAATAATAGCCCCCACTCGCCACAACTAGAGAAAGCCTGCACGCAGCAACGAAGACCCAACGCAATCAAAAATAAATAAATAAAATAAAATAAATTTTTTTAAAAAAAGAGTGTGGGGCTTCCCTGGTGGCGCAGTGGTTGAGAATCTGCCTGCCAATGCAGGGGACACGGGTTCGAGCCCTGGTCTGGGAAGATCCCACATGCCACGGAGCGGCTGGGCCCGTGAGCCACGGCTGCTGAGCCTGCGCATCTGGAGCCTGTGCCCCGCGACGGGAGGGGCCGCGATAGAGAAAGGCCCGCGCACCGCGATGAAGAGCGGTCCCCGCACCGCGATGAAGAGTGGCCCCCGCTTGCCGCAACTGGAGAAAGCCCTCGCACGAACCGAAGACCCAACACAGCCAAAAAAAAATAAAAAATAAATAAATAAATAAATAAGAAAATCCTTTTAAAAAAAAAAAAAAAAAGAGTGTGGTGTTGGCATAAAGACAGACATATAGACTGATGGAATAGAGTGGAAAGCCTAGAAGTATCAATAAATCCTCACATATATGGTCAAATGATTGTTGCCGACCTTTTTGTTGTTGTTTTTTGTTTTTGGCCACACCGCGAAAGTGCCCCGGTTGGCTTTTTAAAAAATTTCTTTTAGGGACTTCCCTGGTGGTCCAGTGGTTAAGACTCCATGCTCCCAATGCAGGGGGCCCGGGTTCAATCCCTGGTCAGGGAACTAGAACCCACATGCCTCAACTAAGACCCGGTGCAGCCAAATAAATAAATATTTAAAAAACAAAAAGCAAAACCCAACCAAAATTGCTTCTTTGAAAAGATTAATAAAATTGATGAGCCCCAGTAAGACTGATCTATGTACATATACACCGAGAAAATAATGGAAAGAAACAGGCCAAAACACGATAATTTTTATATAATGGAAATACAGGTCAATTTTAATTTTCTTCTTTATACTCTTCTGGGTTTTCTAAATTTTCTATAAATAAGTTGTTTAAAAGTATCAACTCTACTGTATGAAATATAGTTTTAGTAAACTTACCTGGCAGCCAGAGAATAAATGGCGTTGGCAGATGCAGAAGGTTTGATTTTGGGATGCTCACACTCTGGACCTGCTAATGGGCTGCTATTCATATTCTGGAAAGAAAAGTGTTAAAAAAGAACCTTCTTAATACAGCTAAGTATCTCCTCTTACTTACTTAATCTATTCAAAATAACAAGAACAATCACACAGACACAGACCTCACCCCCAATGCCATGCTTAAGGATTATTATATGTGACAAAAGTATAGTTGAAAGTTCAAATGTAAGGGTTAGGGAGACAGTACTAAAAAGAGCCAAGGAAATGGGGGTTTTTTTGTTTGTTCTAATTCTAGAAAGATTTGAGGAAACTGGCTGCCTGCACAAATACCATTCTAGCTTAAAACATCTATACATCTTTCTATACTGATGCCACCAGAAAGTCAAACCTAATCCACTCTCACTAATTAGACTGCCTATCACATAAACGCCACTTAAATGCTAAGTTACCCTCCCCTTTCCCTTTCAACCAAGAAATACATAGTTCATTTAAGGACCACAGCATTTCTCAACTTCACCCTCCAATTCCATCTTTTTCTTGGATTTCTAACTACCTACTGGACAATTCTTCCTTCAATGGCTCATCTCAAATTCAACAGGTCTGTCGCTAGTTAGCCAGGTTCAAAACCTCTGGGGTGTGTGCATGTGTATATGTGTGTGTATGCGATTTTTCATCCTTTTTTCCACCCACTGACTGCTTTCAAGCCTTTCGGGGTCTTTGTTTCATGCTCCCTAAAGTCTCGACCTAAACTGGCTCCCCCTCCTGCTCCTAGACCAGGGTTCTTCCCCTTGTTTACCCAGTACCAGCTATATGAGACCCCTTTGTTATTCCTCAGATAGACTCTCCCAAACTCACTTGCTTTTCCCTCATCCCGCGTTGCTCCAGGTCACTCCCCACACTACTCCAGGTCTTTGCTCAGAATTGTACCCCATCACTCCATGTACCTGCCCCATCCCAACTTTCCCTATACCCTGTTTTTACCCTATTTTTCTCCACAGCATTCATCGGCATCCACTATCTTACATGTTTTGTAACTTATCTTGTTTATTTTCCATCTTTCCTCCAGTGGAATGTTAACTTTGTGAGGGCAAACTTTTTTGCTGAGTGCATAAACAAAATAACAAAAGAAGGAATATACCTCTCCCACCACCCGTTCTGGACCCATTATCTCATGCTTATCCAATGGACTGCTAACCTCCCTTTTTTCAATCTATTCTCTTTCCAATCCATTCTGCATACTACTCCTAGATTCCTCTCTTTAAACCATCATTTTGGTCACGTCACTCCACTAATTTAATCTTCACGTACTCTTCATTTATACCAAATAAATTCCAATTCTTTTGGAAGGGGGTATACAAAGTGCTCTAATCTAGCAACAATGCTCCTTTCTAGCCCTTTTTCCTACTCTGATACACAAAATTTCTGTTTCTCTCAAATTAAACTACTTCTTATCCCACAATACATCTTGAGCATCTCGGTCATTGTAGGTCTATTTTAAAACTGTATCCACTTTGGAAAGAATACTTCAAATTCAGATGCCACTCTTTCCATAAGCCCTCATGATTGCTCTATCTAGAAATAATCTCTCCTTTCTTTAAAACTGAAGTGTTTTCTATTTATACTACTCATGGCATACACACACAGAAACACATTTATTGCATTAACAAACATATTAATATATACACTTCTTGAGGGTAGGGATTAATATTATCCCTGAATCCTGTACAAAACATACCACAAAACTGACCCATTCAATGTCATCCACGAATGTTTGTTATTAAGATAAATAATTTCAAAATCAGGACTCACCATGGAGGTATCCAGACTGAATGTGCTTCCGAGCCTAGACACATCGGTTCTGGGTTCCATTTGTGAGGGCAAGGAAAATGGAAGTGAGTGCCGGTTGGTTAATTCTCTCCCTGTCCAGGGGTCACTAGGGTTTGGGGCAACTACTGGTACTTTGGGGATTGCCCGAGGCAGCCATGATGCTTCTCCGGCGCGGCCAGAGGGGACAGGGGGCAGTTTGTCTCTGGACGGACAGTCGCCTGGTGTACAAGGCAAGGGGCGTCTCTGAGGCCGGGTTTCTGCTCCACCAGAATATGGCCGGTCTGGAGGGGGTGGTGGTGGAAGATCTCGAAGAGTGGGAGGTATTGGTAATGGTTTGTCCTTATGAAGGGACCCAGAAGGAGCCTGTGGAAGCATGATGGAAGCAATCAATCAAACCCCACTAATCCACAACAAAGAATCAGAAAACGTAGAAATGGATACTGCTTTACCTTAGAAGCACTTCCAAGACCAGAAGCACTTGAAGGAATAGATATTCGCTGTTGTAGAAGATCAAGCCGTGGTGGCACTGGGGGAAGGGAAGCTTGTGGGGCCATGGAGAATGGAGAAGGAGGTCGTTCCACCTAACACAAAAAAAATTTCCTAATAGGTTATTCTTGTCTGGAGGAGTGGCATCTCTCAACTCCTCCGAAAGATGTACACAACAAGTACTACATGAACACAGAATATACCAATGAGCCTGACTTTGGCTTAAGGTAGCGCTTCCTGAATTATTTCTATGTCACCAGAAGAGGGCGCTCTCAATCACAGAAATACCATGCAGATGCAAGCTACAGGCAAAATGTAATATCTAGAAAAGGCTGTGCTACATAAAAAGCTTCCTAGCTTATAATTTTAGAAAACATTACAATTTCCCATATTTTCCTCTTCAGAAAAAGAAAAAATATTTTCAAGATTAAAAACAGAAAACCATATTAAAAGAAAGGGGCATACATTAACCTCTCAACAAATCACCTAGGAAAATAATGATTAAGGGGCAGAATGAGGAAAGAAATCAAAGTTAATAAATTCTCCATGGGTTATTATGATTAAAAGAAAAAGAGAGATTTATAGGAGAAAATGATCAATGGTATTACTAAAAAGCATCTTTAGTTCTTCCAAAGAAATGTTATTTCAATTCAGTAATTAAAAGGGATAATTTTTTTTTGTCAATTTGTATTCTAAAAATTGAGGTGCCAAATCAAAAGAAACAAATAAATGTATAACCTTTTCCATTTCCCTGCCTACAGCAGGGTGATGAGTAGCTGATAAGCTTGTCCAAGTAAGCTGTCAAGAGATATACAAGAATTTATACAAAATACTAATTTACATTTGCATTCCCTAAAAGCAAAACAGATAGAAAATAGGCAAATATGTATTACAAGCACTTATGTAAGATGACAGAGAAACAACCATCCCCATACTGAGTCCTATCATTAATGCTGGGAGGTGAATGAGGAAAAAAAAAGGCTGCATCATCAGCTACTTGCTTTTACTCATGCTTAAGAAAACGGGCTCCATGTCAATGCAGCATGAGCAGCTAAACACCTCAAGGGTTAAGGAAGTGAAAAGTTATTAGTCAAACTAACTGTCACTTCATCATCAATATCTAGTCACTGTATCATGTCGATTTTTCCATAAAATAATCTCATGTCTGTATCTTCCTTTTCATTCTACTTACCAACCTCAGACCTGATTTATTAAAACCCCCTTCTAGTGATTCTCCCAACTTCTAGTTTCTTATCTCACCAAATCATTTTGCTCACCATTACCAGCTTAACCATCCTTAAATACTCACTAATGGTTCAAAAACTATCCATCAGTAACTTCCACTTTCCCATGTCACAAAAAGTCACTTTCCTGCCTGGCTTTCTCAGCTCTCTCTAATTTGGTCTCCCTAACCAACAGCATTTTCCATAATGCCCTGTGTTGGAATTCCTACCTCCTTAACTTTGTTCAAGCTGTTTCTCAATTTGGAAGGCCCTCTCTGCCTATTTTGACCCCTCCCACCATCCCTCCTCCTTCTCATTCCTAAAGGGCAGAGGACTGAGCTCATCATATTCTTCAATTCATGTTTCAATATCATAACCGACCCATGAGATGTTTTTTTATCTCAACATACAATAAAGTTCCAGAAAAGGATAAAAGCACATATGGGGAAGAAATTATCGAAGAAATAATACAAGAATATTTCTAAGACCTAAGGGACATAAATATCCATCTAGAAAGCGTTCACTGCATAGCTAGCCCGAAGAAGGAAAAGAAAACTAATAACCAATCAACCAACCAATAAGACACTTAAATTTTCAGGGAATCAAGGATAAGGAAAATATCCTAAAGGCTTCTGAGGATGGAGGGAAAGTGGGTACTAAAGAGCAAAAATACACTAGAAACTAGAAGTCACTGAGGCTGTAACAATTCATAGAGCTGAATTTTTTTTTCAACCTAGAATTCTGTACCTAGTCAGTCTGAGGGTTGAATAGAGACATTTTAAGATATCAAACGTCTCAAAAATTTCACCTCTCACCTTTTCACAGAAAGCTATTTTGAGGGCATACTCCACCCAAACAAGGAAGTTAAAACAAGAAACATAAAAACATGGGAGTTAAGAAACAGGCACTCCAACACAAAGGAGAGGCAATGAAGTCCCACGATGATGGTGAGGGGAGACACCTCAGGGTGACATGGAATGCAGCACACCCAGCGAAAAACCAGTCCAGACTGGAGCCAAAACATGGCAGACTCTCATATATTAGTATACTATATTACATAATATCTACTATATTAATATGTTAATAGAATTTACTCCACAGAAAATCATATCAAGAGGATGTTTGGTAAGACGTGGTAGTGACAGGTACAAACTGAACACTAAGGAAATAAAAGCAAATCAATTATTTCAGAAAAGCAGAAGGTTGTAAAAGAAAGCAAAAGTAATTATCAACACATTATAGTATATTACTTGATACAATAGGGAGCAAAAATCACTTAAACACTGAATACTGACAGAACCAAAAAACATTCAAATTAACTATAGTCGGAAGATAGGGAGTAGGAAGGAGGGAGATAAGACATTTAAATCCTTTTCTAAACAGATAACTAATATTGCAGAATCAAGAGAAAGCAGTATAGTATATGGTTAAGGAAAAGCTTTAAGAACCGAAAAATCTGAATGGGACACAGGAGTTAGAGGGGGTAGAAGCAGGGAACTGACATTTCTGTAAGCCTTTTAGCAATTCTTTTAAACTTAAAAAAAAAAAAAATCCAAGTGCACTGATCACATCGATTTTTTTTAAAAGTAGCTTCACTATTTTAAAAACAAATCAAAACGAAACAAACAGCACAAAGCAACAACAAGCTACTAGGATGTGATGAAACAGGCATTCTCATAGTCTCATATACCTTGGGAGTGACTTTAGGACAAAAAATTGGGAACAAATTTTAATGTCTATCCAAAAAAAGTTAAGATATTTTTATTCCAGTATTTTATTCATACAAAGTAGATAATGAACTATAAGGTACAAAGAATAATTAAAGATGAAACACCCACGTAGAACCTACCATTCAGCTAAGAAATGAAACACCATGGCTTTCTGAAATTCCCATGTGCCCCACCACTAATTATATCCCTCTCCTCTCTCAAAGAGTTTAAATGCACATACTCTAATCTAGCAATTCCACTATTAGAAATTTACCCTACAGAGAGACTTGCAAAAGAATGTCCATATGTGTAAGCCTGGAAACAACAGGAATGTCCATTAAGAAGAGACTAAATGAATTACAGAATAGCCAAGTGCAAAACAATAGATGAAGCTGTTTTTTTTTCTACTTGAATTTTTACAGTATGCATTTATTACTTTTATTTAAATCAGTAAATTTAATCTCATTTATATATATTAGCTACAGGAAAAACTGTTAATTTTCTTCTTTCCTCTAAAGTCCTAAAGCACTTAGACTGTGTACCCAACGATTTAGAATAATGTGCACTGCCTGGCTTGTATTAAATAGTGTTTCACCTGTATATATAGTCTCTTCCCAAATAAAACTACTATCTCCTTTTGGGCCTTTGTCTTAGGTTTCTTATCCCATATAGCACTCAAGAGAGCTACTTAACTAGCACAATAAACAGCTTGCAAAAGTAATATATGTTAACTGTGAAAAATTCAAACATACCATAAAATGAAAGTCCTCTGATCCTGTAGCCTCAGAAATAATAGTAATGTGATGTGTAGTCATCCAATTTTCCCCCCATGCATGTTAAAATAATTCTTTTGCAACTAAATAATTTTAACAGAAATAAGGTGATATTATATATAATATACAGTTGTTTTTTTAATTTAATACACATTGACAGCTTTCCACTTAAGTATATGTAAACTGAATTCATTCTGCAGAGCATTCTGTTATATGGACTGTAGTAGACAGAATAATGATCATGGTCCCCTCTCCCACAGGAAGATGTTCATGCCCTAAAACCTAGAATCTGCGAATCTGTTATCTTACTTGGCAAAAGGAACTTTGCTGATGTGATTAAGGGTATGTATCTTGAGATAGGGGAATTATCCTGGATTATCCAAGTGGGTCCAATCTAATCACATGAGTCCTTAAAAGTTGAGAACCTTTATGACTGAAGGAGGAGGAAAGGAGTCCAGGAGCCAAAGAATAGAGCTGGCCCCTAAAAAATACCGTTAGCTGACAACCAGCAAGGAAACGGGGATCTTAATTCTATGACTGGCAAGGAACTGAATTCTCCCAAACCCAAATGAGTAAGGAAGGCCGACTGTATTCATTGCACTGTGCCATTTTATATAAGGGACTTGGGTATCTGCAGATTTTTTTATCTGCTGGGATTCCAGGACCCAATCCCCTGCGGATACTTTTTTTTGTTTTTTTTTTGGCCACGCCACGTGGCATGCAGGATCTTAGTTCCCCAGCAAGGGATCGAACAGGTGCCCCCTGCAGCAGAAGCGTGGAGCCCTAACCACTGGACCGCCAGGGAATTCCCGGGAAATACTTTTAATATAATATTACAAGGTGATAAGTTCTATGGCAGACATATTCATAGCATCCCAGAAACACTTGGCCAGACCTAGATTACTTGTGGGTCTTGGGGGTGGGGGAAACAGGGTAGAGTATGGAAAGGTTTCCTAGGAAATGAAAACTAAGCTAAATTACATAGAAACTATCAAGACAAAAGCATGGAGAAATTTTTAGTGGTTCAGCCTTGCTGGATTACAAAATACAAAGTGGAAAGGATTACCAGGGCAAAATGCCTAGAAAAGAGAATGGACTTATTAATCCATTAAGTAATGAGAAGTCATTAAAGAGTGTGAGGCAAAGGAATGAGGTAGTCAAGGCATGTGCTGTAGATCAATGACTCTGGAAGCGGGGCGAACAAATGATTGTAAGAGCCTGAAATAAGGCCGTGGCATTGAGGACAGAAAGGAAAAGATACACTGGATACAATCATTTAAGAGATAGAATCCATCCTCTCAATATTTATTGAGCACCTACTATGTGCCAGGCAGTCAGGTGCTGATATAAAAGAAAGCTTCTTTTGTACAAAAAAATGCCTCCTATGAAGTTATAACAGTCCAAACTAGAGAACTGACAGCAAATTAGAACCTCCGTTTACCCTATATTTATTAAAATCTTCAATGACTGCCTTACTTCTAATTAGTGAATAAATCCCTGTTTTACCCTACCACTGACGTAACAGAACTTGGTCACATCCTTTCTTAGCCTTTATCTTTCCCATCTTTACTAGGACCTTTCTAGTTTGTTTAGTTTCTGTATGGTACCTCCTATCACCCTCCAATCACTGTAGTTGCCATTTATTTGGTTGTTAATGGTGCCTCATTTCTTCCGCCCAAACCTAACTTTCCAATGCCAAGACTCCGTTAGAAAAAAAGACAAGGAGAAAATATTCTATTCACAGTAGCAAAATGGGTCCAATTCTTTTACTCACCCTTCATTTTCTCCACCAAGCAATCTGAATAGAGCCCAGTTCTAGCATACAGACAATAAGAGCATGGGCCTTGAAGCCGGAATGTCTGGCCACGGATTCTGGTTCGACTTACTAGCTGTGTGACCTTCAGCAAATTCCTTAACCTCACTGTGCCTTGGTTTCTCCCACTGCTAAATGAGGATAACAGTAATATCTACTCAGAGGGTTACATGAATATGTATCAGTATAGGATTATGAGTTAAAATAAGTAAAGTACTTAGCATCATTTTTTCTCACACAGTAAATGTTCAATAAATATTAGCTATTGTTACTCCTTGTATTTTGGATGTCGTTAAGTGCTCTATTGCTTTAGGACACAACTGATAATGGATTTTGCCACAGTCTCTTAAACGGAAGCTTACCTTGGCACCAGCCAATTCCTTCATCATGAAGAGAGAATCATCAGCTCGTTCATCGTCATCATCATCATAATTTGGGGAGGGAGCTCCCTCTGCTCCTTGCCTCAACAGGCTGCCGCTTCCTCTAGGATCAAAGGGATCAACCACAATGGGCTCAGTACCTTTAATTTCACATCGGCAGAAGGGACAGCCCTGGCCTTCTGATTCC
Source organism: Balaenoptera acutorostrata (assembly GCF_949987535.1). Taxonomy (NCBI): domain Eukaryota; kingdom Metazoa; phylum Chordata; class Mammalia; order Artiodactyla; family Balaenopteridae; genus Balaenoptera; species Balaenoptera acutorostrata. Next base: position 99,267,018 of record NC_080072.1, on the reverse strand, counting down.
TGCAAAGGAAACAGGAGATGGTAACAGACACATCTGAAAGTTCTCAAAATATTCGTCTACTAAAAATACATTTCCTAGAAACGAAAAAAGAATCAAAAGTTTAGAACCTACCCCACAAACCAGGCCATTCTTTATATCCATATAGGATATATAATCCCCAATTCTTCATTGTCATTACTTAGCTGAGAAAAAGCATGGTTTGGATCCATACCTGCCAGGATGTTAGACAGGATGTGCACATGAGGTGTCCACAGGGTTCAATCTTTACATCTTTATCATTTTCAGCACATATTTTACACAGTTGGAATGTGGAGCCCATCTCACAGTATAATTCATATTGTTCCTTTGATTAAAAAGAAATTAAGAGATTATTCAGCCTATTGCAAATATTTGTTGAATGAATGACTGCAACTGTAAATGCTAAAAACAGGGAAATTGAAAACTGTTACTTTTAATACTAATTTTGCTTGTATAAATGTGTCACAACAGTGTTCAATTAAAACAGAAAGCACTTAGTCTTGGTCCTACTTTTTTTTTTTTTTTGGCCGCACCCTGCAGCATGTGGGATCTTAGTTCCCAGACCAGGGATCGAATCTGTGCCCCCTGCAATGGAAGCACGGAGTCTTAACCACTGGACCACCAGAGAAGTCCTTTGGTCCTATTTTAAGAAGCACAGTTTAAAAAGAAACCACACAGGATTTTCCTGGTCTCGCAGTGGTTAAGAATCTGCCTGCCAATGCAGGGGACACAGGTTCAAGCCCTGGTCTGGGAAAATCCCACATGCCGTGGAGCAACTAAGCCCGTGCGCCACAACTACTGAGCCTATGCTCTAGAGCCAGCAAGCCACAACTACTGAAGCCCACGTGCCTAGAGCCCGTGCTCTGCAACCAAGAGAAGCCACTGCAATGAGAAGCCCGCGCACAGCAATGAAGAGTAGCCCCCACTCGCTGCAACGAAGACCCAATGCAGCCAAAAAAAATTAAAATAAATAAATTTATTTAAAAAAAGGAAAAGAAACCACACACACTTAAATTCACTAATCTAGCCAATGGTTTAAAATTTAAGTGTTCCAATCACTTAATATAATTCTACTGTCAGTTCTGCAAAGTAATATACAAAAGCTTGGCTCTAGTAATATGGTTATAATTTAAAACAAAGTTCACCTGGGTCACTTTGATGTGGTCTTGGGGAGTTGGTTCACATAAGCCTGTCAGGTCTGGATTCTGATTCCGTCCATCAGGGAACAAATAGCTATAAAAAGAGTAACCAATCTTGGGGTTCTATTGAAGCCAATTTATCACTGCTTACTAATATAGACAAATGTTAATCTAGGAATTCTCTCATTCTAAAAGGGCAATTTTGCATAAGTGCAAAGATAAATTTTACTAGTACTTCAAAAAAATTAAATAACACAGATCAGTTCCAAGAAGATACTCTCCAAACACTGATATTCTTTCTCCAGGGCACAATGCCACAGGCTCTATTTTAATCAAGGGATTGACAAACTTTTTTGTAGAGGACCAGAGAGTAAATATTTCAGGCTGTGCAAGCCGCGTTAAGTCTATGTCACATATTCTTCTTTGGTTGTTTTTTTAACAACACCTTAAAAAGGAAAAACTATCTTAGATGCAGGCTGTACCAAAACACCGAGTCTGTGGGCCGCAGTTTACCAACTCCTATTTTAATCTGTGGATGGCCACAAAGTGTAAATTCTTAATTTAAACGACATTTGCTTTGACCAAAGACCTGAAATACCTTTGTTTACAGATTTAACACTGAGAGACACTAATTTAACCACTGGACCACCAGAGAAGTCTGTTAATTTAAAAGAAATGTAACAAGAAGCAAATTAAGCCACCAAGATCAACTACCAGGAAGCTACTAGCATCAAACTGCTCTGACATTTGGGGAAGTACCCCTTTCAGCTCCAATGTTACTGTAGAAGATGATGCATAATGGAAAATGGATTTTCCTAATCACTTTAAAACACAAGTAGTTTTCTGATACCTGGTCAACTGTTAGTATTTTTAGTGCTTACCAACTGATAATCAATTTGAATTCCAAAAGGAATAGCAATTCTGGAATAAATAAGAACTTAGTCATAAATATTAGCAGAGGTTACAAAAGCCCATAGCCTGAAGAAATGCTGCTGAATCAAAACGAAGTTAGGATGAAGGCAGATGAAGGCCACTCACTGAGCCTGCTGCCATCAGGAACATCTAATCATTCTAATGTTGGCTAGTCAAATAACAGGTAACGTTTTCTGCTAATTGGTATATTTTAAAATCTAGTATTGATGTGGAAATAAATTAACATTTAGAAAAAAAGAAAGATAAAATTTACTTAGGGTAACAAGTGAAGTAGTAGAGAAAAATAATTTCACTCAAGGAATCCTTTCAAAAGAAAAACAGAAGTCCTACTGAAGCTGAAAATCCAAACAATATAACCTGTCAATATGTGTACTGAATCTTTATCTGTAGAAGAAACCTGGAATAAAGTCATTAATGATGCAGTTTTACAGCCCCTAAGTTCCTAGACTCTAGCAGATGGAAAACAGTATGTACTCACAAGCCTTCCCTGAAGCCATCAATCAGCGCTTGGAAGAGAGGTTTATTGTGAGGGATTGTCTGGAGAATGTTCCCATCAGCAGTGACATACCCAATAGCCCACTGACCCAGACGAGTACAGCTCAGCCGGAAAATGTAACTGAGAACAGAGAGAGACAAAATCTTTAATATACACGCTTGCATTAGGGTGGAAAGACAAGACAGAGACAAAAATCAAAAGGACCATCAATAATAGATTCTTCAGTGGCTTCAGACCAAAACCAAAAGACATATAAGCTCAATTCTTAAGTGGCTTGAAAGCATTTATCAAATCATAGTATCTGAATAAGTCAATTCCTCTGATAAACAGACATCAATCCTGACACAGAAATGTGGTCACTGGGGAACTAGTAAAAGATCATATTTCCTCTATTTCAGCAAAGGTCACAGGAGAATAAAGTTCAAGTGAATAAACCTCTTTGCTTCATTGCACTGACCTGCCAGGTTTGTGAATGAATTTCTGGAGCCGAGCTTTCACTTCATCATATGTCAGGAAAGCCATGTAACCAGGATGAGTTACAGCAAGACTGTTCCAGTTCCTGAGCAAAGAAGACCAGGGCTAAGGAAACAAGAGATCAATCAGACCATTTGGCTCAAGACATACAACCAGCCTCAGAGCAATGAAGAACAAAAGGAAAAACAACCTGAATTCTCAATTATAAATTCTCCATTTAGTGTCACATATTTTCAATCATGTTGTTACTTTAAGGGAAGACAAACATGTTTGGGAAATAAGAACTCTGAAAAGCTAAGAAGAAAATTACACATGCTTATAGGGAGAAACTTAACTGTACAAAATGAAATTCAGAAAATTTCCAAGCAGCTCTAACCAACAGTAGTGAGGCTAAACAACAAACAAAAACAGAGAAACAGGGCAAGGCCTAGATGTGCAAGTAAGAAGTTTCAAGTAAAGGTTTATGCAAGGTGGCATATACACCCATTGTTTTTAGAAAAAGAAAGAAATGAGTTCTTTGTGAAGCATCAATACATCTCAATATTAACAATCAAGAATTTCAATAGCATAGGAGAAAAAGCTGGAAACATACATAAATGTTCAATAACAGAACTCATTAAATATATTATACCCATCTTTAGGATGTTCTACAACCGTTAAAATGATGCAAAGAAGAATATTTAATAATAGAGAAAGATTATACATGTGAGGGGAATAAAGCAGATTATATAGTTATTCTTTTTACAAAAAAAAATATGTATATATAAAATACAAAGTAGTTTTAACCTTTTTTTTTTTTTTTGGATATAGTTTCTAGAATGAATAAAAATATTTTCATAATAGGCAAAAATCCCAAATGTCCAAATGTTATTTTTTAAAAAGGTTTCTCTTCAGAAAAATAGCAATAACTAGTTTAGCCAACATTTTAGTATCCTACCTGAAAGAGTCGTGTAAAGATGTCAAATTCAAACACTGAAATATAATCATTGCAGGTCAGATCAATAGTGGATTTCAGAGCCATGGCCTCCAGCCCAGAACTGATGGGATGTACTTCATGAAGGGCCTGTCTGAAGCTCTTCCAAGGTACTATTGTCCTAGGATGGGAGTGGGGGTAGGAGAGAAGGCACAGAGTGAGATAACAGATAATTTCAGGCATTGCTACATTCAAGGAAAAGAGAGCCACATTAAGCTCTCAATATCAATTTCAATTTTCTTAAAGAAGCTCAACTATATTTTACATTGAGAACAGAAAGGGCATAAATGATACATTTCTTAACTTTCTAATGAATAAATTAATAATAGAGACATCTTTTTCTACTTTTCTTTGGCAGAATGCCACAAGTTCATTCCCTTTCTCATCTTTCTTCAGACATTTGTTCTATTAGAGAAGCACTGGAAAGAGAGATAAGATTATCCTTTTTGTATAACAGATGTAACCTGTGTCCAGATCTTTACTAACTGAAAGCTTGTGTTTAACTTCTTAAAAGCACATAAAACATTCTGTGTTCTTTTGAGGAACCCACACTATCAAGGACTTCACTAGAGGAATATAGGCTTAAGGTACAGGAAGAACAGAGTTCTGATAGAGATGAAGAAGAAATTATTTAACATAAGAATGATTAAACCCCAGATATGGCTAGCAAAAGATATTGTGGGATTTCTATTTCTCAAGATCTTAAAAAAAAAAAAAAACTCATTGCCTTTGAAAAGTTTATGTATTCACCTGCCTGAAAGTAAGAGAACAAGTGGCGTGTCAAGCTCTTTTCTAATGTAGCTAGTTATTAAGTTAAAGGAAAAAGTTAAACTCATTCCCATTCTCTTCAACTGTTTTTAAAAATCATTAATTATTCTATATTTAATGTTTAAACATGATTTTTTAAAATAAATCAAGCGTTTAACAAACGTCAAATCAATATGTAGTATATACCTGAAACTAACTTAATAGTGTGCGTCAACTATATTTCAATTAAAAAGAAAGAAAGAAAGCATTTAAAGGGAGATTTACAATAGGATCTGTATATTCAACTGAAAAATTTTATTGTTTTCTACCTTTTCAGTTCTTTGAACCAAAATTTCAGAGGATATTCAAGAATATTTATATTAATACTTAAAAACATAAACTTGTCTCATAAAACTGTCTATATAATGTAAGACTTCTGAATATCAGAAAGATGATATAACAAAGTGGAAAGACAAGCCGTAGACTAGGAGAAAATATCTCTAATGTAAATGACTAACAAAGAGTTAGTATCTTACAAGAGGAAAAAGACAAACAACTCAATAGGAAAATGGACAAGTCAGGAATAGGAATAGGAAGGTCAGAATAAGAATTTTGATTGGTGACAAATGTGAAAAGGTGCTCAAGCTCCCTTGTCATTTAGGAATATAACGCAAAATATGATACCAATACATATCATCAGTGTTAGTCAAATTGCAGAGCTACTGGAACATGTGTACACTACTTATAGGAATATAAACTGGTACAACCACCGTGGAAAGCAATTAGGCAATATTTGGCAAAGCAGAAGATGTGAAACCCCCTGACTCAGCAATTCCACTTCTAGGTATGTAACTATTGAGAAACTCTTGCATATGAAGACAAATACAATTTTGCTTTCTGCAGCACTGTTTTGCAATAGCAAATAGTTTGAAATGTAAATGTCCATTAACAGCATAATGGCTGAGCAAAGAAAGAGAAGAGCATTCAATCAAAGAGCGTGGGTTTCAACGGAACTGCAAAGGTTTCTTTCTTTTAAAAAAAATAATCAGAGCAAAAAAGGTTGGGAAGTAGGTACACACATATTATTTTTCTGTTTCCCATGTTTTAAATATTCCATCAATACAAAACTAAACAAAAACCCAAAACACAAGCTTTAGTTCTTCATAGTTCAAATTCATTATTTTGAGTCTTACTTTTCCCCAAAAGCTTTCCTCCAAAATTCTGCAGCATCTGCTTTAGTAATCCGAAATGTGTCTCCCTGAAAGAGTCCACTTGGAAAGATTCCTTTTAGTTCTGCCAGCATGTGGCTGAAGATCAGGGACAGTTTGGTTAGGTTTCGCCTACAAATGATCAGAAGTGCAATGATTAAATGAACACATAAAATTATTTTTATTTTAAATGTGCTGAAATCACTACACTAGGTGTGTAATTATAATGCAAGAAAGACTGCTGCATTCACTAGGTCCACTCCTTTCCCTCTGTTCAATGTTATATGGTAAATAAGAAAAATTAAACAGTAATCTATTTTAAGACTTTTAATCTTAAATTAATCAGACCTAATAACTGAGCATAAACTTACATGAACAAACTTACTTTTTTAGGATGACAGGTAAAGAGGACTCAACAAATAAGTGTAAGAAGTTGTACACTGCTATAACCATTCACTCACAAAAGAAATGTTAGAAAAGCAAAATATATTTTTTCCTGTTTTGCATGAACTAATCTGGATGTTTAAATTACCACAACTCATCTAAATTAAAAATAAAGGCTTCCCTGGTGGCTCAGTGGTTAAGAATCCGCCTGCCAATGCAGGGGTTCAAGCCCTGGTCTGGGAAGATCCCACATGCCGCAGAGCAACTAAGCCCATGTGCCACAACTACTGAGCCTACGTGCCACAACTACTGAAGCCCACGCACCTAGAGCCCGTGCTCTGCAACAAAGAGAAGGCACCGCAATGAGAAGCCCGTGCACCACAACGAAGAGTAGCCCCCGCTCACCGCAACTAGAAAAAGCTCGCGCGCGCAGCAGTGAAGACCCAACACAGCCAAAGATAAAATTAATTAATTTTTTAAAAAGTCAATTTTTGTCATACAAGTGGACTATGAAATTTCAAGTCAATTCATGATCAATTTTATGGCCTAAAAATTCTCTTTAATACAGATAGATTTTTCTCTTTTAATGCTATACTGGAGGGTCACCACTAGTCCCATCTTTGTCTTTCCTGGATAAAATGCTGCACTAAGTCTCTATAGCCCTAACTTTTCTGCAAAACACTGCTGAAATCTTTCTAATCAGCTTTTCAACAAATCAGCTTCAGCTTTTTGATATTTGTCTTCCTGCACTTGTATCAAGTTATATTCTTTCTAGTTTCCTATTTCTGAAAGTATCTACAAAAGTGATAAAATTAATATTCTTTGAAGACAGCCTAAAATAATTCATATGCTAAATAGCTCAAGTAAGATAAAAAATACAAGCACTTATCCAATCCCTAAACTCCATTAACTGTTTTCCTCCTGGTACTTTGAGAGCCTTCAATTATTGCTGGTTAGGACTTTTACTATTTTACCAAAGAGGAAACAAAAATAGAAACTATCGAGAATATATAACAGATAACATGATAGAAAATCTGCAAAGCACAAATTAGTCCCAATGACTTCCCAAAGACTTCTGCAGGACACCAGACTGCACTCAATATTTATATAACATTTTGCCAAATGTTAATCCTTAAAGATAAGCAGGAGAGAGTCCATGATTCCCTTAAGATATGCTAAGCTGTTGAGAACCTACTATGTGTAAAGAGCTATGCTAAACAGTATAGCAGGAAAACATGTATCAGAGAAAATACTGGGTGGGTCAAAAAGTGCCTTCGGTTTTTTAAGTAAAAATAAAAGACACATTTTTCATTTTCACCAAGAACTTTATTGAACAATGTATTCACCCTTTTGTTCCACTACCTTCTGCCATTTTTCAGGCAACTTCATAATTCCATCTTCCCAAAACTTTTTATCTTTTTGAGCAAAGAACTGTTCTAGGTGCCTTTTACAGTCTTTCAGGGAATTGAAATTTTTTCCATTAAGAGAATTTTGTAAAGACCGAAATAAATGGAAATCCGAAGGTGCAATGTCTGGTGAATACGGCGGATGAATCAGAACTTCCCAGCCAAGCTGTAACAGTTTTTGCCTGGTCATCAAAGAAACATGCGATCTTGCGTTATCCTGATGGAAGATTATGCACTTTCTGTTGACTAATTCTGGACACTTTTCGTCGAGTGCCACTTTCAGTTGGTCTAACTGAGAGCAGTACTTGTTGGAATTAATCGTTTGGTTTTCCAGAAGGAGCTCATAATAGAGGACTCCCTTCCAATCCCACCATATACACATCACCTTCTTTGGATGAAGACCAGCCTTTGGTGTGGTTGGTGGTGGTTCATTTCGCTTGCCCCACAATCTCTTCCGTTCCACACTATTGTACAGTATCCACTTTTCATCGCCCGTCACAATTTGTTTTAAAAATGGAATGTTTCATTATGTTTCAGTAGAGAATCGCATGCGGAAATATGGTCAAGAAGGTTTCTTTCGCTTAACTTATTTGGAACCCAAACATCAAAGCGATTCACATAACCAAGCTAGTGCAAATGATTTTCAACGCTTGATTTGGATATTTTGAGTATGTCGGCTATCTCCAGCGTGGTATAACGTTGATTGTTCTCAATTATTGTTTCGATTTGATAGCTATCAACTTCAACTGGTCTACCCGACTTTGAAGTATCATCCAGCGAGAAATCTCCAGCATGAAACTTCACAAACCACTTTTGACACGTTCGATCAGTCACAGCACCTTCTCCATACACTGCACAAATCTTTTTGTGCATTTCAGTTGCATTTTTACCTTTCTTGAAATAATAAAGCATAATATGCTGAAAATGTTGCTTTTTTTCTTCCATCTTCAATATTAAAATGACTACACAAAAATTCACCTATTTTGATAAGTCTTTTTTTAAATGCACACTGATATGACAGCTGTCACATACAATCTAACAAAATTGTTTCGAATGAAGTTAAAGACAACCAAGTTCTACTAGAGCCATCTTACAGAAAAAACTGAACGAACCTTTGGCCCACACAATACATATATCATACTCCCAAGGTTACAACAGAACTCTTTCTGCAAGAAATAGGTTTGAATCTTACTTCTTCCTGAAAATGTCTTTCCTTAGTTTCTCCAATGTCATCCTCTCTTGGTTCTCCTACTTGCTTTTGTTCTTCCTTTGGCTATTCTTTCTATTCTCCTAACATAACTATTTCCCAAGAATTTGCTCTCCATCATTTTCCTTTCTTTCCCCATGTACTCTCTTGACTCTTCCTTTGCAATCTCAAGGCTTCAGAAACTGCTTTGCAAAAGATTCCCAAATTTTAGGCCTTAGTAGCTTTCCAAATGCCTACTGCATTTCTCCATTCAAATGCTAGCAACACATTCAAAATTAAACTAACCTTCCTTGGGGATTGGGGGGGGGGGTGGTAATAACAGATTTTGGGAATTTGGGATTAACAGATACACACTACTACATACAAAATAGATAAACAACAAGGACCTACTGTATAGCACAGGAAACTATATTCATTATCTTGTAATAACCTATAATAGAAAAGAATAGGAAAAAGAATATATATATACAACTGAATCACTTTGCTATACACCTGAAACACTGTAAATCAACTATACTTCAATTAAAAAAAAGAAAAACAAATTTGTTAATTGGAATTAAATAAATCTTTATACCTCTAAAAAATAAATAAACTAACCTTCTTTCTCAAACCTGCTCTTTCTTCATGTTCTCTATTTTCTGTATTTAATGACAACACCATCTTACTTCCCACAAGTTCAGAACCTTAGAGTCAGTCATCTTAGCTGCCTCCATTTTCTTTATTCTCCATATCTGACTTGTCAATTTGCTAATCGTCTGTTGTCAATCCTACCTTTGAATTTGTATTATTATTCTAATATGCACTCCTTGCTACCTGCGTCTACCTACTCCATAATTCAAACTTCCGTCTTCAGTCTATCCCTATGCACGTTCAATCATACCACATATAACTGCCTTTCGGGGCAGGGGGGAACAATTTCTACAGTACCAGTGGGACAAAATCCAAACTCAACTTTGATTTTTAGACTTTCCACTAACCTGGGTCTAACCTACCTTTATAACTAATTTCACTAGTATATTCTACTCAAACTGAACATTTTACCTCTTCTTATACATACTACCCTTATTCACTTTTGCACCTCTGAACCACTGCTTATTTGTTCCTTAGTCTGCAAAAGACCCAGCTTAACTGTCATTTCCTAAGAAGCCAGCTAGAAGTAATAAACCTCTAAAATACCCCCAGTATTTTCACTGAAGTTCTCTTATGTCATCTGAACCCATCTTGAACTACAGTTATTTGTGTACATGAGGGCTGAATTGATTTCTGATATATATTTATATCCCTTTGGCATCTGGCATAATTTCTAACCTTTATTATACCTTTAGAAAACATCTGACTGTATACTGTGTGCTAGGCACTAGGGATGGATACAACAATGCAACAAAACAAAATTCCTAGTTTTATAGCATTCACATTCCCATGGCAGAGTATCAGGTAGTAGGAGAAAAAGGCTTTGAAGAAAAACAAAGCAGGGTATGAGAAGAGAGGCGTGTAAGATTGCCGTTTTAGAGGGGGTGGTCTTAGGAACCTCTCTTATTGTTGATTTTTAAGCCAATTCTGAAGTGAAGGCAGGAAGCGAGTCTTTGGATGACTGGGCCATGTCAGCATCTTTGACTCTTTAAATAATTTTCCACTGAGAATCTACCAGGTATCCAGTACTATGCTAGATCAGAGATAAAATATACATACCAAAATATAATGGAGAAAAAGCTTTTTTAATTTGTGAAGTCAGCCACAAAGAGGTGACAGTCATTGACCGCCAGGACGTAATGGCACCAGGTGCCTAAGAGCAATTTGAAGTGCTGACTGAAATGGTTACTGAAAATCAATTTAAGACACTTTCATACTCAAGGATGCATCCCCCAAAAAGCCAGCTTACATTTCTTAAAACCACCAGAGATGTGCACTGTAAGCATCACACTTCCTAAGACGAAAAACAAGAATCTACAAAAGCCCATGGGTCAGAGTATTCTGTAAGTGGTCTGAGTTTAAATTCTGTTTCAATAACATTTTAAGGCCTTAGGCTTATGGCTCAGTGTCTACAGTGTATAGGGCAGAATTTAATCAGCAAAATCTGTCTGAACACGTAAACTAAGAACAATGAGGCATGATGGATATTTGGGCTTATTACAAGTAAGCAATACATTTCAAAATTCTGTCAGCAGTTACTTCAATTCATACAATATGTTCTAACATTTCTCCAAATATCCACAAAGAAACACAACTGTTCTATTTTTTGTAAATGCCCTGAAGACAAAACTTTTCTTTCTTTGAGTAGCAGCAAGTAGGATCAATACAAGCTTTTCTTTAACTCAGTATTTGAAGAAAGTCATTTTTACTATCTTTCACGCTAACCATTTACATCTAAGCAACTGCAAATTCTACTCTATAGCTTCCATCTTTCCCTTCTCTTGTCCTCTCACAACTTCCCCATAATCAAATGCTGATTCAGTATGCAGTGTCAATTTTTAAAAAGGTTCAAGACTGGTGTGAGTTCTTTTCCCCCTACCTCAGGTCCTACTCTAAAAGCCAATGTACCTTTGTACCTCAGGCCTAAAGTAATGGTATACATTTTCTTGTGCATAATTTCAGCTAGTAAGGGACTAAGATTTATATGTCACTAATATTTAAGTATATAAAAATTAAATGCACAATTATAGCTCCTCTTTTAGCTTCAAAAGTAGAAAGATAAATACAACCTGATAGAAACCACAATCACCATTTCTATAGATCAAGCAAGACAGTATGGGAAAGTAGCCTTTATATGAATATGAGATAAACAGAAAACTCCTCAAATGATGCTAACCAATGCATTTTCTATTACACAAAATACTGAAAAACAAGCTGCCTTGTAACTCTTGGCCACAAAGTACGTTGCAGAGAAAGAGGAAATGGAAAAAAGAACATAGTATGGGGAGATATATTAACCCTCTATATTAAAATGTATTTATTAATGTTTAAGACAAGTACGGGGCTTCCCTGGTGGCGCAGCGGTTGAGAATCTGCCTGCCAATGCAGGGAACACGGGTTCGAGCCCTGGTCCGGGAAGATCCCACATGCCACGGAGCAACTAGGCCCGTGAGCCACAATTACTGAGCCTGCGCATCTGGAGCCTGTGCTCCGCAACAAGAGAGGCCGCGATAGTGAGAGGCCCGCGCACCGCGATGAAGAATGGCCCTAGCTTGCCGCAACTGGAGAAAGCCCTCGCACAGAAACGAAGACCCAACACAGCCATAAGTAAATAAATAAATAAATAAAATTTAAAAAAAAAACCCTCTATATTGAAATGTACTTATTAATGTTTAAGACAAGTATGGGGCTTCCCTGGTGGAGCAGTGGTTGAGAGTCTGACTGCCAATGAGGGGGACACGGGTTCGAGCCCTGGTCCGGGAAGATCCCACATGCCGCGGAGCAACTAAGCCCGTGCACCACAACTACTGAGCCTGTGCTCTGGAGCCCGCGAACCACCACTTCTGTGCCCACGTGCCACAACTACTGAAGCCCATGCACCTAGAGCCCGTGCTCCACAACGAGGGAAGCCACCGCAGTGAGAAGCCCGCGCACCGCGACGAAGAGTAGCCCCCGCTCGCCGCAACTGGAGAAAGCCCGTGCGCAGCAACGAAGACACAACGCAGCCAAAAACAAATAAATTAAATAAATTTAAAAAAAAAAAAAAAGACAAGTACGGAGAGTAGTACCACTCTTTTTTGTTTTAATGAGAATGTTCCATCCCTTAGAAGTACAATAAAAGTTTCAAGAAGAAAAAGACTGTTGAGAAATGAATATTAAGAGATTGAGATCTTCTTGGACTTCCTTGGTGGCGCAGTGGTTAAGAATCCGCCTGCCAATGCAGGGGACACGGGTTCAAGCCCTGGTCCGGGAATATCCCACATGCCGTGGAGCAACTAAGCCTGTGCACCACAACTACGCCCGTGCGCCACAACTACTGAGCTTGCGCTCTAGAGCCCACAAGCCACAACTACTGAGCCCACATGCCACAACTACTGAAGCTCGCATGCCTTAGAGCCCGTGCTCAGCAACAAGAGAAGCCACCGCAATGAAAAGCCTGCACACCCCACGAAGAGCACCCCCTGATCTCTACAATTAGAGAAAGCCTGCGTGCAGCAACGAAGACCAACGCAGCCAAAAATAAATAAATAAATAAATTTATTTATTTATTTAAAAAAAGAGAGAGGTTGAGATCTTCTAGAAAAAAATTAAATGATGACTTACAAAACGATCAGTCCAATGTATTCATAAAGATATTCTCACTTATGGTACTTTTTCTGAAACTCCATTTGGACAGAGATAAATTCTATAACTGACAAGCATGCTCTGTTTATTCTTTCTACAAAGGAGTACCTGAAAATATATATAATAGTCAAGACAACTAGAAATCTAAAATGTATTTCCTGGTCTCCCATTAATTTATTGTGTCCTGTGAGGTTATTTAACCTCTCTGGGCCTCCATTGATTCCAATGTAATATAAGGAAGCTGGAACCAATTACTCTTAAAGATATCTTTCCATTTATAAAAATGTATAAATTTATGCTATATCACTGATTTGAAACTGGAAAAGAAACCTTAACTTCAGCAGTTTAATTTCATAAGATTGAAGAAGAAAGACATGAGAGAAAGAAAGCTAGCACTTTATCCTTATGTGACAGAGGACTAGAAATTATGTCAAGAAATAATAATTTTTAGAAGTATATTTTATTTCTGCCTGCAAAGAATTTAAATGAACTTATATCTTATGGAATTTAAATGAACAGTTAATTGTATGAACCATATATGGGGATAAATTAAAATACTGTTATCTACTCGTAACATTAGGGATCTGGCTAAACTCCAGAATCTGTAGTGGATTATTTTACTCAAAGAATTTTATCATTTCTGAAGAAATAACATGGAAACATCAAAAATCATCTCAGCTATATGAAAATACTATCACATGTGAAAATGGTTCAAAGACTCAGAAGTCGTTTTGATTTTTAAAAAGAGAAGAAAGTGGAGCTTTCCTTTTGAAAACAATAATTTAGTTAATATGTATATAATTATTATAAAATTCTTCCAATTTCTGTTTGACTTTTATAATAAAAAAAATTTTATAATAAAACATTGGGGGGAAACCCCAATAATCTATTTTAATAATATCTGTAGACCCAATGATCCTGTACTTCCCAGCGGGTAAATTTCAGAATGATTAACACAATACAATGATTGACAAACAAACTGCACAACATTATACAATACCATTTTGGAGCTGTAAAATATTTCCCAAATGAGATCACAATATAACTCACTCTTTGCCATTCAGCCATGGTGTGGGCTGTAAAACCTATATAGATGATGATAAATAATTATACTGCTCAATAGTGAAGTGAACAATACTTTTAAGTATTTCATTTACTGGTACTATTTCAGTGATAACTGAGCTGCTTTTTCTATTCATTAACCTCCAAAACCTTATATGCAAACACTAGTGTCATCCAAAGAATGCTGAGTGAGAACCTACTGAGATGACATTTATAACTCAATAGCAGCATTCTCTGCTCACAGTAATCAGCTTTAAAAATAGATACAACGGAACTTCTTTTAACAAAGCTTCACAGGAAGTCAATGAAGTACTGTTTAACTCTTATCTGCTTAAGCTGCTAAAAAAAAAAGGGGGTGGGGCGAGGCAAAAAGCATCACCTATTCAAAAAAATTCTAAGCCAATATATCTAAAAATATCAATGGCCTTTTTCACTAAACATATTAAGTATATTTGATAATATACTAATGGTCCTGCTTCTGAGAACCCCAAGTTACATGGTAACAGATTACAACATTATCATTCAGAGCATTTTGAGCTGTTTCATAGAATTTTAAACCTAAAGAAACACTAATCTAATTCACCAGGTAAAAGGGAAGGCAGCAGCCCACATGAGAATCTCCAGCATGCCCCTCGTACTTCTATCAGATTAATCTTAAAACACAGACTCAACCTCCTTAATCCTTCTACATCAAAATCCTCAATGACTTCCCAATAACCACTAAAAAAGTTCAAGTTGCTATGCTTGTAAGTCAAAGCACTCACAATATGGTCCTGATTCACCTTTCTAGACATATACTATTAAATATTTCCCAAAACATTCTATACTTTCCAGGCCCCAGGCCTTCAGTGATGGTGTTACATCAGTAATATATGTCCTCTCCTTCTCTAATAGTTAACATTAAGAGCTTACTGTGTATCAGATACTTTGTTAAGCTACATGTATACCTCACTTAATTCTCATAATAATGCTTTGAAATAGAAATTACTAATCCTATTTTACAAGGAGAAACAAAGACTTAGTGACATCAAATAACCTGCCCAAGGTCACAGAGCAAATAAGTGGCAGAGCAGGTCTGTGACTCAAGAGCCCAGGCTTTCTGGTATGATACGTATTTCCTTTACAATGACTATGGTTACTTAAGTCCTGCCCATTCAAAATTCATTTTAAATGCTATCTTCTTGGTGTGGATGCTGGGGAGGGCGGGGGGGGGGGCGGGGGGGCGGGGAAGGATTCCCAGTCTTCATTCAATGTCTACTTTCAAACTGAGACACCCCACACCCACATGCCCCACAGCATCTTGCTCACACTCTGTACTGGCTTCATCATGTTCTACTTTGTATCAGTTGTCCTATTCCCCAGCTGGATGACAACTCCTTAAGGGCAGGGACAGTGAAGGTGCCTTACACACTCTATGCCCTGCAGTGGTGAGCACACTGCCTTGCACTTAAGAGACATTCAATACGCTTATAGACTTAAAAAATATTACTTACTTTTTAAATAAACTTTTTATTTTGGAATTTTAGATTTACAGAAAAGTTGCAAAGATAGTACAAAGCATTCCCATATACCCCTCATTCAGCTCTGGTTTCCCTTAATATTACTGTCGTACATTTGCCAAAACTAAGAAACCAACATCAGTACAGTGCTATTAACTATACCCTAGACCTTATTCAGGTTTCACCAGTTTTTTCCATTAATGTCCTTAACTATCCTGGGATCCAATCTAGGATACTACATTATATTTATTCGTCACATCTCCTTAGTCTCCCCTGGTCTGTAATAGCTTCTTAGTCTTTCCTTGTTTTTCATGACCTTAATAGTTTTGAGGAGTACTGGGGTTAGGTATTTTGTAGAACGTGTCTCAATATGTAAAGCCGATGTTTTTCTCATGCTCTGACTGGGGTTATGAGTTTATGGACACAATATCACAGAAGTGAAGTGCCTATCTCAACACATCATATTGGAGGGTACATGAAGTCCACATGACATCATTGGTGATGTTAACCTTGACCACCTGGTTAAGGCAGTGAGTATCTGCCATGCTTCTCCACTGTAGTCACTACTGGAAAAGATTTATTTTTTCACAGATACATTCCTTCTTTCCTAACTCATGTAAAACAGATCACTTACACCCAAGTTAGTATTTTTAAATGATTAATGTGATACATTCTCATTAAAGCACACACCATAGAGACATAATATTTATAAGTTAATACCTTTGGTTTTAGTGTGGTTGAAAAAAAAGAAAAATAGCTTAAAACTCATTGTGAACATTCAGCAAATGTTCACTAAGTTACATTAACTTATGGTACTCTCATCATTATTTCCTAAAGAGTTCAAGAATATAATCAGACTTCTCTATATTTCAAAACAACCTTTGAATTTACTCAACCCAAGTTCTGAAAGACAGCTATGTAAGTTACATACACTGGAGCATCTGTCTGCAGCTAAAAGCCTATTAACCCTGAGAACTGATTACTATTTCTCTATACCAGTTCCTTAAAGAACATACAAACACATCAGTAACATAATACAGAAATCTCCAAAACTTCTCATACCCTCCCCCCAACAAATGACAAAAACCACCAAGTACTTTTCAGAAGTTTTATCCTGTGAACTTAAAAAATAAACTTAAAAGTATATAGATACATAGACAGACAAAGCAAATTATATACCGAGCAAGAGACAGCTCTAATACAATCTAATCAAGTATATAGAAAGTATATCTAATTATCATTAATTATTTAACTCCTGAGTATATGACATATCAGACATCCATTTCCATTTAAATATATTGTTTCTCTGAACAAACACAGAGTAGCTACTAAACTTTGCTATTCTCAAAACTTGGGGAAAGATAATGAAATTTTCTATATCTATCTGCATCTCCTCTGTTTGGAGGCATCAATACCAGAAAAATCTTCATCACTGCCGTTTTCTTCAATATATTTTCCATGAAAAATAATCCTCCTCAAGTTCAAGATTCTATGTCTCTGTACAACTCTGGTATTAGCATTTTACTTATTTAGTTAGTAGTATTTAGTATTTAATTAGTAGTATTTTTATCAAATTCAACATACTTTTATTAAAAAGCTATAAATAAAGACAATGTCAGATAACACAGGAAAGAAGGTGTTCCTGGCCCTGACTAGTTATCAAAGCAGACTCACATTTAGGCAGACTTTGGTGAGTGCAAGAGTAAAGTATCAATAAAAACGAAGAGTCACAAGAGCATGGGTAGGAGAACCATTAATTAAAACTAGTGTAATTCAGGAGGCTTCTTGGATTTTAAAGAGTAGATGGGATTTCAACAGACAATATGGAAGGGAAAGGGATTCTAAGCCAAGAGAATGACCAAAGCAAAGGCTCAGTAGAAGAAAGTTCAGGGACTCGAAAATAAACGGACATGGCTAGAATGTAGAATCATGGTAGCATAGGATAAAACTGAATAACACAGGCAGGACTCAAAATGTACAGATTTAACTACCGGGGTGAGAGATATTACAAACGCAGCAGGAAGTCATTAAGGGTTTGGAACTGAGGAGTGACATCGAATCTGTTTCGAGGCCATAAATGACGGCAAGCAGTATGAAAGATGAAACAGTGAGGAAACGACAAAAGCAGCAAGCTCAATTAGGATGGCACTGCAGTAGAAAGGTAATGGGAGCCCAAACACGGGCAGTAAAATAAGACAGATTTGAGAGATACTGCAGAAGTAAAACCAAGAAGATGAGATGACTGAGTAGGAGGAGATGATGAACCTGAAACTGAGCCTGAGCAGCTGAGAGTAGGGTCTTAAAAAAATATATATATTAATAAAGCTGATACATTTAAAGGGCTTACTATGTGTCAGGCATTTTATATTTTTTATTATTTAATTAATTTTCATTCACAATCCTTTAAGATTGATTCTGCTATTACCCTCACTTTATAGATTAACAAACCTCAGCTGAAAGAAATTAATCCAAGACTCAATCTCAGTAACTCACACCTGTCACCACTACATAATATAACTGAGGGAACTCAGAAGAGGAAGTTGGTTTGCTAATGAAGAGGATACATTCAATGTTCAGACATGTCGAGTGTGAGATGTCTGAAAGATATTAATATGGCATGTCTAGCAGGCAACTTGGGAAAGAGGAGCAAGTAGGGAAACAGATTTGTGAAATCATGTATAAAACTGTTGACACAGTTGGGAATGACCTGTCTGTCTGCTAATTCCCTCACACAGGATAATCAAATGAAATAGAATTTTTATCAAATCAACATGTTGCACACCTTAACCTTAAATAATGCTGTAAGCCAATTATATCTCAATAAAATTTTAAAAATTAAAAAGAAGGACTTCCCTGGCGGTCCAGTGGTTAAGATTCCACTCTCCCAATGCAGGGGGCGCACGTTCGATCCCTGGTCAGGGAACTAAGATCCCGCATGCCACGCTGTGTGGCCAAGAAAAAAGAAAATTAAAAGGAAACTGAAGTACAGTTTTGAAAAGATTTGGAATTTCTCCCTTTGGGAGTAGTGGGGTAGGTAATATGATGGAGTCAGAAAAGGACAGGAGTGGCAGGCTTCTCTTATTTAAAACAAAAACAAAACCATGTGAAAAATATTTGGAAACACTGGGCAATCAATGTTCTAAGTGTGCTATATTCACCTTTATAAGAATATCGTGCTAATTTTTTTAGTTGTTCTCACATGAGGCAGAATTAATGCCATCTCTTTGAGACCCAATCTTTGTTTCTCCGTATCTTCTATGCAGATGAAACACACTGAGTTGATGAAAACGCATTGAGTTTCTTAACACTTCTTCATAGATTCTCAAATGTTAGGGCTTCTAACACCTATTCAGCGGTATTTATCATACTTCCCAGCAGGAAAACTTATATGGAACTTAAGCATTAGAGGCACTGTGCAAAAGTAAACAACATTTACTGTGTTTACTAAACTCAGTAAAGTAAAACTCGTGATAAAATTTCAATTATTGTCAAAGGAGCAGAGGTATAGTCATGAATGGGGGAAAATAAAGCATAAGAATACATAAAAAATGGAGAAAAATCATAAATGTATCTTGACTTGAATACAAGAAATTTAAAAGCTTCATAAGAGTGCCAAATTAAACCTCTCATGACAAATTGGTAAAAATCTTCAGAATGCACAAACTTTAAATCTAACAAAATTAGAGACATAACTAAAAATGTAAAAGGTAATTTAATAACAGAATACAATGAACTCTATTCCAGTAATTTTCACTATTTATTTCATAAACATTGAATGCTTACTATATGGTAAGCACCATACTTAAACTTATTTAGGGGAAATGGACTATTCCAAACCCTGAGTAAACCAAAAACCATTAAACAGAGTAGGTATCAAAATCCATTCCCGGGCTTCCCTGGTGGCGCAGTGGTTGAGAATCTGCCTGCCAATGCAGGGAACGCGGGTTCGAGCCCTGGTCTGGGAAAATCCCACATGCCGCGGAGCAACTGGGCCCGTGAGCCACAACTACTGAGCCTGCGCGTCTGGAGCCTGTGCTCCGCAACGGGAGAGGCCGCGACAGTGAGAGGCCCGCGCACCGCGATGAAGAGTGGCCCCCGCTCGCCACAACTAGAGAAAGCCCTCGCACAGAAACGAAGACCCAACACAGCCATACATACATACATACATACATACATAAAAAGAATGTAAGCAGACAAGAATAGCATTAAAAAAAATAAAATAAAATAAAAAAATTTTTAAAAAAATCCATTCCCTACTCTCACACATAGACACAGTCATACACACATGTGTGTACAAGCACGCATATTAGACCATGATGGTATTACGGAAGAATTTTTGCTATACGTTCCCCATAAAAGCTAACTCTTATTTCTACAAGCTGTTCAAAAATACAGAAAGAGAACTCATTCATTTTGATTACTTCCATAATCAAAGACCATGAGAAAAAAACTATATGCTAATTTCACTTACCAGAATAGATGGGAAAATCCTAAATGATTATTAAATAGAATCCAGTGAAGCATTATATATCACCCTAGATATCTGCCCCAAAGAAATTAAAATATATGCCCACACAAAGATTTGGACATGAATGTTCCTATTAGCTGTATTTGTAATAGCCAAAAACTGGACACAACTAAAATGTACATCAACAGGTGAACAGATAAACAAATTGTGGTACACCCATATAATAAAACTACTTAGCAAACAGAGGAATAAGCTATTCATATGCAATATATATATATGATTATTTCATAGAGCCAATGACTTTATTTCCACTATAGTTCAGTTACCGCCTTAGTCCAAACCACCATCATCCTACCTGGATTACTGCATTTGACTCCTGACTGGTCAGTCATTTTGTTCTTTCTGGATTGCTTGGCAACGAGCTAAATAGGACCAGGGGCTCCTCCTAACATCTTCCCAAGGGACCTCTGCAGTCTCTAGTTACCAGACAGCTGGTTCTTAGCAACTCCTGTAAATAGGTGGCACCCAAGACTCACACTTTTTACCTCACTTATCACATTGACCCCCATAAAAAGAGAGAGTGCAGGGGTGCATTGGGGTAGGTTGAGTTCCTTTCCTGGAGCCCAGTCTCATGATACAGCCAACTGTGCTCAACTCAAGCACTCCTCTCCACAGGACAGCAAGAGAATACGGCATCTCTATACAGGATCATCCTTCCACCTATGAATTCAAGCCTGATGTTCACGTGGAATGTACTGAGAGCAAGATCTCAAAAGTACTTGCTGAATGAATACTTGCATAAAGAAAACTTCAGTAGCCTGTGAACCATGACATTTCTTTTTTAAAAATTATGATAAAATATACATGACATAAAATTTATTACTTCAACTATTTTGAAGTGTATACAACATTTTTCTTAACAATTTGCTCCCTCCCATAATTTTTCAATGAGTATATATCTCTAATTTTTTTAAAAAAAATCAAATACTTTGGTCCTGCTTTTTGTGAACCAGGCATTATTCTAGGTGCTTTCTAACATTAACTTATTCATTATAATACTCACAACAATCCTACGAAAGCACTTTTAATGAGATATCTGAGGCAAAGAGAAGTAACTTGTCTAAGGTCATATACTGAGACAGTAAATGGCAGAGGAGTCCATCTGGCTGATCCAGCTCACACACTTAGCATCTAACGCTACGACTGCTTTAACCTCACTGAGCCATACTACATGTCTACTGACCTGTGTGTGCCACTAAGTGAAAGTCACACTGAGAAACTGTGCAATTAGGCAGTACCTTAATCACTCACCTAGTCTATAAAACCTTAATCCAGTGATAAAAAATAAAATAGATAATATTCAGTCATATGCAGGCCTAAAGAGCCCTTCACAAAAGTTCATGTCAAGAGAACTTAGCTCAAGCTCACTGTTAACAGCAATAATGATGAAAGATTTCCTTTCTTAAGTGGCTTTTTTATCATGCTCTTTGAAGTTAGAACAGAAGAATAGAAGAAAAGGGATCACTATAATCTGGTTCAACGTTACAGGGAAAATAAAACACTCAACTAATTATTTTAAATGTAAATAATATAAGAAAAATACCATAAGAATAAGAATCAAACAAGTTAAGAAATATTAACTCTGAATACTTAAATCATTTAGATATATTTTATTAGACACTAAGCAGGATGAGTGTTTTGCATGGAGGAGTGGGGGGAGGGTTTAAACAAAGAGGAAAGAAAAATGCTAACGAACGTTTTTTATTCCATTTCTTTAACAAATTTAATACACAGGATTTAAGCTTTCCGAAGAAAACATATATTTCAGGTTCAATACACAGTAAGTAAAAGTAAAAAAAATACATTGCCAGGATTCAAGTTCATAATGCTTCTAACATTTTCACACTACTAGGTACCTCTAGCAAGCATTTGCTGCTTTGTATAGTACAGCCTGGCAAAAAAAAAAATTCTTGTAGCCAGCTTTTGAGCTTGTTCTTTAAGATGTTCTAATTTAAATGCAGTTGTAGACTTCACAAGTATTATGGTTTTAGAGCAAGTCTTGGTTGGCTCTATTAGAGCAACGTGATTAGAAAAGGATTTTGCACATTCTACTTGACATTCACTGCCTACTTCTCTATACTGCTCTGGTTTTATAAAAGTCATCACTGATGCTTTGAGGGGAGGCAAGGGAGAGTACCTTCACATTCTCTCTCTCTCTTTATCTGCATAATCAAGCCTATGCTCTATTAGAAATATTTTCAGTGAAATTCTCTTGCTATGTGAATACCTAATGCTGTAGTAAATCACAGTATTGATATTTTTTGTGTTCAAATGACATGTCTATTAAAATGTTTTAACTTCCCCAAGTTTATGTAGTTTACCATTTCATATACTACTTGAAATATGGCCTCCATGGGATCATTTCTGCAATGTGAAATGAAATACACAATCATCATTCCTTTATATTCAAACAAAGAAAACCAAAGTAATTGGTAATAAACATGTGGGAGATTAGCTTAAAAAAAAAAAAAAAAAAAAAAAAAAGGCCCTGGCACTTACTAGCTGTATGTACTTGGGTAACCTATTCTAACTTTCCGAGCCTTGGTTTCCACATTTATAAAGTGTAAAATACATAAAGGCAAAGGCCATGTTCATTTTGTTCAACATAAAAGAGAGTGCCCAATTAATATGTGTGGCGAGGTAGGGAGCGAGTAAAGACTAGACCACATTTGAACTTTTCAGGCATATAGCAAGCACGTAATATTAATGGCATCTGAATTTGCAAAAATCCCGAATTAAATTTTAGACTGAGACTCCTGCTTTCAGCCAAGAGGGCACTGCAGGGACTGGATTTACCCTCCTTGAAAGAACTGAAAAATTGGACAAAACATATGAAATAATGGTTTCCAGACAGTAGACATCATGCAGCAGAGGACTGTGATCCCTAAGAGAGGGGAAACAAATGGAAGTGAACTCTATGACTGACTGAACTTACTGCCTGGAGTTTCTAGTCCTCAGCACTGGGAGGGGGAACTCAGGCAGAGCCTGATAGTCTCCTGAGTTGAGGAGACAGAATTGTGAGTCTGGGGAAACCATGGCAGTTGGAGTCCTCAGTACAGAATACAAGAGAGGAGAGAGCTGCATAGAGAGAGGAAGCTTAGGAGATCTGTAGCTGAGCACTGATGAACACAGGGAAAGAACCACCTGAAAGGAGTGCAGCAAGCACTCCCCAGTTCTCACAAAGGAGAAGGAGTGGGGTGGAAATCTGTAGATGGGTAGAGCACGGGTAGAATCTAGCATGTGGCTAGATTAAAAGCTATTCATATATCCAGAGAAAACTCTAATTTGAAAAGATACATGCACCCTAATATTCACAGCAGCACTATTCACAATAGCCAAGACATGAAAGCAACCTAAATGTCCATCAACAGATGTATGGATAAAGAAGATAAAGAAGATATGTATACACATACATATACACACATAATGGAATATTACTCAGCCATAAAAAAGAATGAAATAATGCCATTTGCACCAACATGATGGACCTAGAGATTATCATACTAAGTGAAGTAAGACAGAGAAAAACAAATACCATATGATATCACTTATATGTAGAATCTAAAAAAATGATACAAATGAATTTATTTACAAAACAGAAATAGACTCACAGACATACAAAAAAAACTCATGGTTACCAAAGGGGATAAGGGGCGGGGGGAGATAAATTAGAAGTTCGGGATTAACATATACACACTGTTATATATAAAATAAACAACAAGGACCTACTGTATAGCACAGGGAACTGTATTCAATATCTATAATGGAAAAGAATCTGATAAAGAATATATATACACACATACATATAGAGAGAGAATTACTGCTGTACACCTGAAAATAACATGACATTGTATTACAAAATTAACTATACTTCAATTAAAAAAAGGTTAATTAAAAAAAACAAAAGCTTTTCTGGCCTTGCCTAACAAAGTTTAAAAGGATCAAACTATTCAGCTGTATCCCAGAACACAGCTCAAGAATATTTATAAGAATACAAAGTATCCAGTACCTACCACAGTAAAATTAACAATGTCTAGCATCCAATCAAAAATTAGCAAACATGCAATGAAGCAAGAAAATATGACTTAGTGAAGATAAAAACAAATCAATAGAATTAAATCCATGAGTGACACAGATGACAGAATTAACAGACAAGGATATCAAAAGTTATTATAACTATATTCTATTTATACAAAAAGGTGGAGAAACTCTTGTACATGTTAAGACATGGAAAACATAAAAAAGATCTAAATCCAACTTCTAGAGATGAAAACTAAAATGAAAGGGACTCGCAGCAGATTAACTACTGCAGAAGAAAAGATTAACTGACTCAAAAACACAGTGATAGAAACTCCCCAAAATAAAACACTGGAAAAAAAGTGAGCAGAGCACCAGTGGCCTGTGGGACAATATCAAATGGCCAAATATATATATAAATGGAGTCCCCTGAAGGAGAGTAGAAGGAAGGGAACAGAAGAATTTTTTTCTGAAGAAATTATAAGATAAAAATTTTCCGGGCTTCCCTGGTGGCGCAGTGGTTGAGAATCTGCCTGCTAATGCAGGGGACACGGGTTCGAGCCCTGGTCTGGGAAGATCCCACATGCCACGGAGCAGCTGGGCCCGTGAGCCACAACTACTGAGCCTGCGCGTCTGGAGCCTGTGCCCCGCAACGGGAGGGGCCGCGATAGTGAAAGGCCCGCGCACCGCGATGAAGAGCGGTCCCCGCACCGCGATGAAGAGTGGCCCCCACTTGCCGCAACTAGAGAAAGCCCTCGCACGAACCGAAGACCCAACACAGCCAAAAATAAATAAATAAATAAATAAAGTAGCTATACAATTAAAAAAAAAAAAAAATTTTCCAAAACTATAAATTTTGGATTAAAATAGTACAAAGAGCAAATTATGACATTGTCATATCTCTTTCCCAAGTCCAAGGAAGACATTTCTATTCCACCCAGGAACCCTTATCCACTGAACCCCTCAAGACAACAATCTAAGCAGCTACAACCTATCCACAGCACCAGCAATTATTAAAATCTATTTACCAGTCTTGATATTCTGTTCCCTTGAAATGTACAATGGTTCAAACATAAAAAGGGGTAAGATTAGCCTGCCTTGCGCCAGAGTTATAAAGCAGTATTGGAACAGTATAACAAGTCTACTCTTTAAGAGATTAGAAGGAACTGTACCAAAATGACAGCAGCATTAATCACTTTCAAAAATGGCTATAGCATTTTTGAAATGTGGACATCAATATAGCAGTTCTTAAAGTGTGTTATGCAATCCCTAGGAGTCCTTGAGACCCTTTCAGAGGGTCTGCAATGTTAAAATTATTTCCATAATAATATTAAGACACCACATGATTCATCTTTTCCACTGTGTTGATACTTGCATTGAAGGCACAAAGTTGGGTTGAGTCTGCTGGTGCCTTAGCTGAATCAAGGCAGGAGCACTGAACTGTACATGTAGGCACTGTACTCTTCACCATGACTTGCAGTAAAAACGAAAACAAAATGCTAGTTGCACTTAAGAATGTCCTTGATGAAGCAGGAAAGACCATTAATTTTATTAAATTTTGAATATTGAGGACATTTTTAAAAACATTGTGTGTGACAAAATAAGAAGTACACGAAAAGCACTCCTGTTGTAATAACATTTGTCCTCAGGAAATGCATTTGTACAATGTCTTTTTTTTTTAACTATACTATTCCTTTTTTTTTTCTTTTTTTTAAATTAATTAATTAATTTATTTTTATTTTTGGCTATGTTGGGTCTTCGTTTCTGTGCGAGGGCTTTCTCTAGTTGTGGCAAGCGGGGGCCACTCTTCATCACGGTGCGCGGACCTCTCACTATCGCGGCCTCTCTTGTTGCGGAGCACAGGCTCCAGACGCGCAGGCTCAGTAGTTGTGGCTCACGAGCCTAGTTGCTCCGTGGCATGTGGGATCTTCCCAGACCAGGGCTCGAACCCGTGTCCCCTACATTAGCAGGCAGATTCTCAACCACTGTGCCACCAGGGAAGCCCCAATGTCTTTTTTTTCTTGTTGTTTTTAAAAAAAATTTTTATTGGAGCATAGTTGATTTACATGTGCAATGTTTAAATAGTTGAAGTAGTCGCTCTTTTGGTGGAATACCTTTTTTTGTAAACCACTTAAACCATTTTTTAGTGTACAATTCAGTAGCATTAAGTACATCCACACGTTGTATAATCATCACCTCTATCCATATCCAGAATTTTTCATCATACCAAACAGAAATGTTAGCAGTAACTACCTACTCTCTCCCGACCCAGCCTCCTGGTAACCTCATTTCTAACTTTCTGTCTCTATGAATTTGCCTAGATATCTCATATAAGTGTAATCATACAATATTTGTCTCTTTGTGTCTGATTTATTTCACTTAGCACAATGCTTTTAAGGTTCAGCCATGTTGTAGCATGTATCAGAACTTCATTTCTTTTTATAGCTGGATAATATTCCATTGTATGTATACATCACATATTGCTTGTCCATTCATCTATTGAGCGACACTTGGGTTGTTCCTACCTTTTGGCTACCATAAAATGCTGCTATGAACACGGGTGTACAAATATCTATTCAAGTCCCTACTTTTGATTCTTTGGGGGTAAATACCTAGAAGAATCACTGGATCATATGGTAATTCCATTTTCAACTTTTTGAGGAACCACTAAACTTTTTAAACAGTGGTTGCACTATTTTACATCTCCACTAGCAAAGGATGAGGGTTCCAGTGTCTCTTCGCCAACTTTTGTCAGTTTCCCTTTTTTCATAATAGACATTCTAATGGGTGTGATGTGGTATCTCGTGGTTTTGATTTGCATTTCCCTAATGACATTGAGCTTCATTTCATGCACTTATTGGCCAACTGTATAACTTCTTGGGAGAAGTGTCTATTCAAATCTTCTGCTCGTTTTTGAATTGGGTTTTTTTTTGTTGTTTGTTTTTAAGGAACCATTTTGAGATATGTCAGAGCACACGGTTCTTTTATTTTATTTTATTTTATTTATTTATGGCTGTGTTGGGTCTTTGTTTCTGTGCGAGGACTTTCTCTAGTTGTGGCAAGCGGGGGCCACTCTTCATCGCGGTGCGCGGGCCTCTCACTATCACGGCCTCTCTTGTTGCAGAGCACAGGCTCCAGACGCGCAGGCTCAGTAGTTGTGGCTCATGGTCCCAGTTGCTCCGCGGCATGTGGGATCTTCCCAGACCAGGGCTCGAACCCGTGTCCCCTGCATTGGCAGGCAGATTCTCAACCACTGCGCCACCAGGGAAGCCCTGAATTGGGTTTTTGTGTGTGTGTGTTTTTCTGTTGAGTTGTAAGAGTTCTTTACATACTCTGGATTTAAACCCCTTACCAAATATACGTTTTTCAAAAATTTTCTCCCAATTTGTGGGTTGTCTTTTCATTCTCTTGTTAGTGTCCTTTGATGGATAAAGTTTTAAATTTTGAAGAAGTTCAACTGATCAATTTTTTCTTTTATTGTCTATGCTTTTGGTGTCATAACTCAAGAAATCATTGCCCAATCCAAGATCATGAAGATTTTCTAAGGGTTTTTATTTAGCTCTTAAATTTAGGTCTTTGATCACTTAAACTTAATTTTTGTATATAAGGTAAAAGTCCAACTTCATCCTTTTGACTGTGGTTATCCAGTTTTCCCAGCACAATTTGTTGAAAAGACTTGGCATCCCTGTTGAAAATTAATTGACCATATGTGTGAAGGTGTATTTCTGGGCTATTTTATTCCATTGGTCTATATGTCTGTCCTTATGCCAGTACCACACCATCTTGATTACTGTAGCTTTGTAGTAAAGCTTTGAAATCAGGAAGTGTGAGTCTTCCAATTTTGTCGTTTTTCTAAATTGTTTTGTTTTTTTGAGGTCCCTTGAGATTTTTTTGGGGGGCTGCATTGGGTCTTTGTTGCTGCGTGCAGCCTTGCTCTAGTTGCGGCAAGTGGGGGCTACTCTTCATTGTGGTGCATGGGCTTCTTATTGCGGTGGCTTCTCTTGTTGTGGAGCACAGGCTCTAGGCGCGCGGGCTTCAGTAGTTGTGGCACATGGGCTCAGCAGTTGTGACTCGCGGGCTCTAGAGAGCCGGCTCAGTAGTTGTGGCACGCGGGCTTAGTTGCTCCGCAGCATGTGGGATCTTCCTGGACCAGGGATCGAACCCATGTCCCCTGCACTGGCAGGCAGATTCTTAACCACTGTGCCACCAGGGAAGTCCCAGTGAGATTCTTAATGAATTTTAAGATTAGCCTGTCAATTTCTACCAAAAGGGCAGCTAGAATTCTAATAGGAATTGCACTGGACCTCTAGATCAATGTGGGGAGTACTGCCATCTTAACAATACTAAATCTCCCCAATCTATGACATGGAATATCTTTCCATTTATTTGGTTCTTTTTTAACTTCTTTCAGCAGCATTTTATTGTTTTCAGTGTACAAGTCTTTAGCCTCTTTGGTTAAATTTATTCCTAAATATTTTATTCTCTTTGATGCTATTATAAATGGAATTGTTTTCTTAATTTCATTTTTGGATTGTTCATTGTTGGTATGTAGAAAGAATACAATTGAGTTTTGTAAAGTTTTGCATTTGATCTTGTATCCTGCAACTTTGCAGAACTCAACTACTGGTTCTAGTAGTAGTGGTTTTTTTAGTGGATTCCTTAGGATTTTCTACAAACAAGATCATGTCATGTACAAATAGAGATAGTTTTACTTCTTCCTTTTCCTTGTGGGTGCTTTTTACTTCTTTTTCTTGCCTAATCGCTCTGGCTAGAACCTCATATGTTGAATAGAACCTATGTTGAATAGAAGTGGTGAGAGCAGACACCCTTGTCTTATTCCTGACGATAGGTGGAAAGCTTTCAGTCTTTCACCATTGAGTATAATGTTAGCTGTGGGATTTTCATACACGGCATGGAATACCATTTCTACTTAAAAGAATGACTAATAGACAAAGTATGGTTACTCAGACTCGAATATCTGGCAGACAGTTTCTCCAAAATAAACAAAGTGACCTGTCACCTCAAGGAAAACAACTGATAGTTTTTGTTGTCAATAATAAAACTCAAGCTTTTAAGCAAAAATCAGAATTTTAAAAAAAGCCTATCCTCCACTATGAACTTAACAGTTTCCAAATAAAACTTTTCTAATGATATTTAATTAATGAATGTGATTGTAAAATGATGTGTCAACACTTGAAAATCTACATAACCTAGTGAACCAATATTTTCCAAGTGACCAAGGTATGATGCTACAAAATCGTGCATGGGTAAAAGATTCATTCCAAATGCAAGATAGACCAATGAATGTTAATGTAACAAGGTATAAAATGTTCATTGAGGCAGTTTAAGAGATTTACAAAAATGTAAAACTACTTATTTTTTAAAATATTTTCCAGGGAGTTCCCTAGTGGCCTAGTGGTTAGGATTCCAGGCTTTCATTGCCGTGGCCCGGGTTCAATCCCTCCTCGGGGAACTAAGATCCTGCAAGCTGTGCGGCGTGGCCAAAAGGAAAAAAAAAAAGAATTGAAAAAAAATTTTTTCCATTAAAATGTCTTCACTTTTAAAAAAATGTTTTTATGTCAACATGTAATGGACTTGTTACTGTTATTATTAAATGTTAATAGTTATTTTAAATATTTAAATATTTTTCAATTTCTCAGTTTTAATATTGAATATAGTAAATATTGATAGATATAACCCACATACATGAAAGTTCTTTGAGGTCCTCAATGATTTACAGAGTGTAAAAGGGTCCTGAAACCAAAAAGTTTGAGGAAAAAACTGTATTAATTAACAAAAGCTCTACACAGCAAAGTAGATATTTGGTTTAAAGCAAACAAACAGTACTTTAGGCACTCATTCAGCCAACCCCTACATTAGAATTTCAGCCAACACCTACATTAGAATTTCTTAAGATCTTATTATCACATATTAACAAACCATAGTAACTTATGATTGACTGGTTTGCAAGCACTGTCATATTAGAGTTGTACAGGATGGTTTTGAGAACTAAATGTGACTTCTTCACTGTCATGAAACTTCACCTTCTCCATTTTAGCCCAGTTTTCTAGCCTCTTAAGCTGGGAACTTAGGACTTTGTCTGACTAGGTTCACTGAACTTAATTGAATCTACCAACCATGTTACTACAAGAAATGGGAAGTTTTCCAGGATTGTCCTTGTGAATCCAAGCTGTCACCTAAGAGGTATCACATCTTTTTCTTCATTTAAAAAATAATTTGGGGCTTCCCTGGTGGCGCAGTGGTTGAGAATCTGCCTGCTAATGCAGGGGACACGGGTTCGAGCCCTGGCCTGGGAAGATCCCACATGCCGCGGAGCGGCTGGGCCCGTGAGCCACAACTGCTGAGCCTGCGCGTCTGGAGCCTGTGCTCCGCACCGAGAGAGGCCCGCGCATCGCGATGAAGAGTGGCCCCCGCTTGCCACAACTGGAGAAAGCCCTCGCACAGAAACGAAGACCCAACACAGCCAAAATCAATCAATCAATCAATCAATCAAACATACGCATCTGATTCAAGATCCTCATTAAAAAAAAAATAATAATAATAATAATAATTTGGTTGATTATATATTAATTATAGAAAATTTAGAAAATACATAAACAAAGAAAATTTAAATTACCTCTAATTCCAGTACCTAGAAATAAGTACTGTTGATATTTTGGTATCATTCCTTCCAGGTTTTTTCTATATTTCTTAAATACTTTTTATAAAAATGAGATCTTATTAGTTATACATACAATTCTGTGGTCTCTTTTCTTCTCCTTTATAGGAATATTATAGTCATCATGCTGTACATTATATCCCCAGGACTTACTCATCTTATAACTGGAAATTTGTACCTTTTGACACCTTCATCTATTTCTTTAATACATTGTTTGCCTATCATTAATCTTTATTGACAAAAAATTTTGTGTCTACATTGTACACCATATCTTCTCTTGTTTATGTAATTCATCTTATGTTGGACATTTAGGTTGTTTCTAGGTTTTGCCTTTCATATACAGCATCTAAATGAATGGCTTTGTAATTGTATTTTAACCCAAATCCCTTTTCTGTTCTTTCTGATAAATTTCTAAAAGTGGAACTATTGAGCAAAATTCTAAATCTTTCTATATAAATCACCCTCCAGACAGAAAGGCTAAACCAGTTTCATTCTACCACAACCAGGTATGAGAGTACTCACATTCCTATACCCTCCTTTTAAACACTAATTATAAGTAGATTTTTCCTTTTGTTGTATTTGATTTTTCCCTTTTTTTGCCAATTTTGCAGGTCAAAAGAAAATTATTTTATGACTAACAAATTGGACTGTTCTTTAATATTCATATTTGGTCTTTTACGCTTCTTCTTTCATGGATTATTTATTTCCTTTGCTAATTTTCTATTTAGACAGAATTTGGAGAGGGGGAAGGGAGGATACTTATTTATTTTTCTTTCCTTTTTTTTAAATTGAAGTGTAGTTGATGTACAATGTTGTGTTAATTTCTGCTGTACAGCAGAGATTCAGTTATACATATACATACATTCTTTTTTATATTCTTTTCCATTATGGTTTATCACAGGATATTGAATATAGTTCCCTGTGTTATACAGTAGGACCTTGTTGTTTATCCATTCTACATATACTAGTTTGCATCTGCTAACCTCAAATTCCCACTCCATCCCTCCTCCACCCCCCTTCCCTTTGGCAACCACAGGTATGTTCTTTAAGTCTGTGAGTCTGTTTCTGTTTTGTAAATAAGTTCATTTGTATCATTTTTCTTAGATTCCGCATATCAGTGATATCATATGATATTTGTCTTTCTCTGACTTACTTCACTTAGTATGATTATCTCTAGGTCCATCCATGTTGCTGCAAATGGCATTATTTCATTCTTTTTTTATGGCTGAGTACTATTCAATTGTATATATATACACACACACACACACACCACATCTTCTTTATCCATTCATATGTCAGTGGACATTTGGGTTGCTTCTATGTCTTGGCTTTTGTGAATAGTGCTGCTATGAACATAGGGGTGCGTGTATCTTTTTGAATTACAGTTTTGTCCAGATATATGCCCAGGAGTCGGATTGCTATTATCATATGGCAACTCTATTTTTAGTTTTTTGAGGAACCTCCATACTGTTTTCCATAGTGGCTGCACCAACTTACATTTCCACCAACAGTACAGGAGGGTTTCCCTTTTAGAGAGAATTTTTTGTTTTTGTTTTTTTATTCCTTGCCTACTACTTTAATCTATTCTCTCCTTTCTTCCTTTGTTGTGCCTCCTTTTAAATCTCCTTTGCTGACTTCTCTCCCCTGCCAGATGATTTTGCCCACTCTCATGGCTTTAAATACTATTCTTGAACATCACCAAATTTCTATCTCTATTCCAGATCTCTCCTTCTGAACTCCAAACTCTAATATAGCCAACCAATTGCCTGCTTGACATATCACCTTAGATGGCTCATGAGAATATCTCAAACTTAAAGTTGTCCAAAATGGAACTCTTAATTCCCCTCTCTCAATGTACTTCTCCCCACATTTGTACTCTGAATTCCCCATTTTAGTAACTGCCACCACCAACTGGCAGAGTTAATGACCACAAACCTACATCCTTGATTCTTCCCTGTCATCTTTTCTCACCCTTCTCTTGTCCAATCCACCACCAATTCTTATTGAGTCTAGCTCCAGTCCACCTCTTATTGGTCCATTTTTCTTCCTTTCAACTTTTTCATCCTTAGTCTATACTATCTCATCTCTTATCTGGTATACAGCAGTAACCTTTTAACCTGTCCCTCTACTTCCATCATTGCTACTTCCACAAGCCTAATCCATTTCCCACACAACAGCCAATACTATCACTGTAGAAGAAAAATCAGATCATGACTTTCCCCTGTTTTATACCTTTCCATGGCTTCCCATTACACCATCTATACACTGGCTCAAACCAGAAACCTATCCAATCCATTAGCAAATCATGTTATGCTAGCTTTAAAACACAGCAAGTTCTGTCCATTTCCTTCCATCTCTACTACCACCACTTTGTTTCAAGCCATCATCATCTCACTCCTGAACCAAAAAGATACAGGAGCATGGTGCTGCCCCCTTCCCAGTTGTAAGAAAGGCATTCCTAATGTAAGTGGGAATCTTTTCTCACCAAGCCCAAACTCCTCAACAAAAAGTTCTAAGCCACCATTATCTACCAATAGGATTTGGCACACTTGTTGAAACCTATTTTCAGGGTGCTAGGGAAAAACTATAGCAGTATGAATACTACTGTTAGCTTGTGAATCACTACTCTTCCACTGGAGGATAATCTGGAAACCAAAAGAATATTAGTTTAGTGGTTATAGCTTGGAAACTAATAGAAAACGAGAAAACATAAGGTTATAAGCATCATGAGAGCTGTTTACTGCTCTATCACTGTTCTTAGAGCAGTGCCTACCACAGAGAAAATACTCATTACTATTTTTTCTTTAATGAATGGTTAGCACATAAGCTTTTAGTTATTTCTGAATTATTCCTGGCTAAATACAACAAAACCAAATTTTGACAATTTCAGTTTATAACTACCTCTAAAAAGACAACATAGTTACAACAGAAAAGTTTAATCTTACTTCCAAAATGGATACAATAAGACAATGACAATTTAAAATTAACTGCACTGTATAACCCCATTCAGCTTCTACTATAACATCCTGCGCTCTAACGAAAACAGGCGCAAAAACGAGAGTTAAAGATAAAAGGCAAGAAAGCAGCTTATGGTTTTGCTGAATTAATTTTTTATAAAGTCTAAGAAGAATGAGGGCAAATATCTTTAGAGTAGTTAATTTACCTAATATCCTCTCTAAAACAAAAACAGGAAGCAACTATATTATATACTGATAGATACACTTATGTACACTCTTCTAGAGAATATTTAAGGGATTAGCTCCTCAACATCCAGTCTGGCAACAAATTCCCTCACGTACATGGCTTTGGGGGAACAGATATGTCCCCCAAGCCATAGCAGGTTTGTTTAGAGATGACACCTTGCCCACGCTGGACTAATCACAGCATTTAGCTTTTCTTTCCAGAGTTGATTGGTCCAGAGATAATCAATTGATCTATACCAAGCCTAAGTCAAAACTGGAACCAAGAGGTAGATGCTCTGTTACCGTAAGAAACCCGTAAGATGTAAATCTTGGGTGTAGCAGAGGCCAGATTTCCCCACAATTCAGACATTAATCTGCATTAAGCGAATGCAGATAGTGTCCTGGTAGCATTTTCAACCGTGGTTTCAGTTATTCCTGAGGCTTGCTTGCATTCTTGCCCTTAGTGCAACTCAAGATATTCACTTTTTCTAGAATATTACAAGTCTACAAATTTTCCTCTCCCAAGAAGAAAAAGCAGGAACAAAGCATAAAAGGCCTATAACATTCTTTTGTGATAAAAAACAAAAACAAAAACATTGAGTAAAAAAGAAATAGAAACTTTCTCAACCTGATAAAGGGCATCTATGAAAATCCCACAGTTAACATCATACTCAATGGTGAAAGACTGAAAGCTTTCCTCCTAACATCAGGAACAAGACAAGGATGTCTGCTCTCACTACTTCTTTTCAACATAGGTTCTATTCAACATATGAGGTTCTAGCCAGAGCGATTAGGCAAGAAAAAAAGCATCCACAAAGGAAAGGAAGAAGTAAAACTATCATCATTTGCATACAAATAGAGATCATGCAAGATCATGCAAACATGATCTTATTTACATAATATTCTAGGGAATCCACTAAAAAAACGACTACTACTAGAACCAATAGATGAGTTCTGCAAAGTTGCAGGATACAAGGTCAAATACAAAATTTCACAAAACTCAACTGTATTCTTCCCACACACCAGCAATGAACAATCCAAAAATGAAATTAAGAAAACAATTCCATTTATAATAGCATCAGAAAGAATAAAATATTCAGGAATAAATTTAACCAAAGAGGCGAAAGACTTATACACTGAAAACAATAAAATGCTGCTGAAAGAATTTTAAAAAGAACCAAATAAATGGAAAGATATTCCATGTCATAGATTGGGGAGATTTAGTATTGTTAAGATGGCAGTACTCCCCACATTGATCTAGAGGTGGATTGCAATTCCTATTAGAATTCCAGCTGCCCTTTTGGTAGAAATTTTCAGGCTAATCCTAAAATTCATTAAGAATCTCAAGGGACCTCAAAAAGCCAAAACAATTTAGAAAAAGGACAAAATTGGAAGACTCACACTTTCTGATTTCAAAGCTTTACTACAAACCTACAGTAATCAAGATGGTGTTGTACTGGCATAAGGACAGACATATAGACCAGTGGAATAAAATAGAGAGCCCAGAAATATACCTTTACACGTACGATCAATTAATTTTCAACATGGATGCCAACTCCATTCAATGAGGAAAGGACAGTCTTTTCAACAAATGGTGCTGGGAAAACTGGATGATCACAGTCAAAAGAATGAAGTTGGACCCTACCTTACACCATAAACAAAAACTAACTCAAAATGATCAGAAGTGTAATCTTCATGACCTTGGATTAGGCAATGGTTTCTTACCTATGAAATCAAAAGCACAAGTACCCAAAGAAAAAATACGGGACTTCATCAAAATTAAAAACTTTTGTGCTTCAAATGATACTATCAAGAAAGTGAAAAGACAACCCACAGAATGGGAATAAAGTTTTATGAATCATGTCTGATAAGAATCTAGTACCCAGAATATGTAAAGAACTCTTACAACTCAACAATAAAAAGACAAATAAGGACTCCCCTGGTGGCGCAGTGGTTAAGAATCTTCCTGCCAATGCAGGGGACACGGGTTCGGGCCCTGGTCCGGGAAGATCCTACATGCTGCAGAGCAACTAAGCCTGTGTGCCACAACTACTGAGACTGTGCTCTACAGCTCACGAGCCACAACTACTAAAGCCCGCGCACCTAGAGCCCGTGCTCCGTGGCAAGAGAAGCCACTGCAATGAGAAGCCCGCGCACCGCAACAAAGAGTAGCCCCCACTCACAACTAGAGCAAGCCCGCGTACAGCAACAAAGACCCAAAGCAGCCAAAAATAAAATAAATAAATTTATTTTAAAAAAAAGACAAGTAACCCAGTTCAAAAAATGAGCAGAGGATTCAAACAGACATTTCTCCAAAGAACATATACAAATGGACAATAAACATGTAAAAAAACTGCTCATTATGTTACTCATTAGGGAAATGAAAATCAAAACCACAAAGAGATATCTACTTCATACCCAGTAAGATGGCTATAACCAAAATAATAATAATAATAATAAGTATTGGTGAGAAGTTGCAACCCCCATACATTGCTCGGGGAATGTAAAATGGTGCAGCTGCAGTGGAAACAGTTTGGTGGTTCCTCAAAATGTTAAACATAGAATTACCATATGACTCAGTAATTCCACTCCTAGGTATATACCCAATAGAACTAAAAACATAGAGCTTCACAAAAAATTGTACATAAATGTTCATAGTAGCATTATTAATAATAGTCAAAAGTGGAAACAACCCAAATGTCCATAATCAAAATGTCAATACAATAAAATATTATTTAGCCATAAAAAAGAAAGAAGTACTATTCTATGCTACAACATGGATGAACGTGAAAACATGCTAAGTGAAAGAAGCCAGACAAAAAAGGCCACATGTTATATGATTCCACTTAAATGAAATGTCTAGAACAGGCAAATCCGCAGAGATGGAAAGTAAATATTAGTGATCACCAAAGGCTGCAGGGAAGCAGGAGTGGGGAAAGGGGAGTGACTGCTAATGAACATGGGGTTTCTTTTTGGGGTGACAGAAATGTTCTAGAATTATATAGTAGTGATGGTTGCACAACTTTGTGAACACACTAAAAACCACTGAATTATACACTTTACAAGGTAAATTTTATAGTATATGAATTATATCTCAATTTTTTAAACTGAATACAAAAAAAGCCTCCAAAGAACCAAAATACAGATCACAAAGATGGTACAGTAAAGCCATATATTTTCCTTTACTGGAAAAAAAAAATGTATTCTCACCTCAAATTTATTTATTCTCACTTTATGTATAATTTGTACAAACCTGGTTGTATGGTCAAAGCATATAGTGGATTAAAAGCTTCATATTAGGGGAAATGAAATTGATACGGACAGACATACTGACAGTAAGGTTTTGTTAAAAAGGTAAAAGAGGGGCTTCCCTGGTGGCACAGTGGTTGGGAGTCTGCCTGCCAACGCAGGGGACACGGGTTCGAGCCCTGGTCTGGGAGGATCCCACATGCCGCGGAGCAACTGGGCCCGTGAGCCACAACTACTGAGCCTGCGCGTCTGGAGCCTGTGCTCCGCAACAAGAGGGGCCGCGACAGAGAGGCCCGCGCACCGCGATGAAGAGTGGACCCCGCTTGCCACAACTAGAGGAAGCCCTCGCACAGAAACGAAGACCCAACACAGCCAAAAATAAAAATAAAAAAAAAAAAAAAAAAAAAAAAAAAAAAAAAAAGGTAAAAGAACTTACAAGCACTGTGTGAAGCCATTTAGTAAGGGCAAATTGGTCTACGCATTTCATTAGGTTCTGGCAGTACCAATGATAAACAGCCTGATACAACAATCTATACTTATAATAATGAAAATAATGAAGGTGATTAACATAATAAGAGCTAACCCACTTATCACTTTCAATGTGCCAATCACTGTTGTAAGTACCGAACATTTAGTTACTTATTAAACTCCCAACAATCCTACAAGGAAAGTAATACTATTATCTCATTTTACAGATGAAGAAACCGAAGAATCACACAGCTAAGTTAAGTGGAAAAGTTAAGATTCAAACTAAGGCAGTTGGCTTCAGAGTCCCTCCTCTTCTTAACCAGTAGACTATTCTGCCTCTCAGTGACGAACTGTCAGTCATTAAAAAAAAAAAAAAAAAAAAACAAAGTCAAACAATGTTCAGTGTGCTCTAAGAAGACTGAAAAATCTACAATTTTTATTCCACTATTTAAAAAAAAAAAAAAAAAAAACCTGTTCTATGGCAGCCTGTTATCTATAGGAGAAAGTCTTGAGGTCAAAAAACAGCTCTTTACAATCTGACTCCAACCCATATTTCCAGCTTATCTATCTCCCCTAATTCTAGCCAAACCAGACTGCTCACGTTCCTTAAACAAACAGAGCCTGCATTTTCATGCCACTGTGTTAAAGGCCTTTTCTTCACTTCTCTGCCTAGAAAATTCCTACTTACCCTTCAAAATCTAGCTCAAATAACACTTCCTCTGTGCCACCTTCCCCGATGCCACTAGGTAAAACTGTGTTCGTACAGCATTTTGTACACATCTCTATTAAAGTATTTATCACATGACATCAGAATTGAATACTTAACTCTTCTTTTCACCTCCTAGAATTAGAACCTAGTACACTGTGGATAATGAATAAAAATTTTCAGTTTTGGTACGTAATAAAGTCCAAAATTATTTTTTAATTCAGCAATACAAAATGACAGAAGTCATGAAATTTAAATAATTAAAATGGACAAAGTTCATTTTCACATAAATGAGATGTTACAAAGGTCCCTACAGATTGAATTCAGTTACCAGAAACCTTTTTAAGAAGAAAATACTAATACTCTGGACCAAACCTGAGTAATCTGTCACAGTAAAGGTAACACGAATAATGATGTGGGTAAAATTTTAAGTGAGAGATGAAGGTTCCCAGAATCTAAGCCAACAGAGTCAAACGCTACAAGGATACCATTTAGTAAGTTACTGCTCGGCATGCTAACTGAATGCCCTCAGAAATTACTGTCCCTCCCAATTCAAGTCACTTCTCAAGAGTAAGTTATTCCCTAAAAATTATAATAGAATTTACATTTATTACTTGTTCCAGATGAGTTAATATTTAATTCCAATTAGACAAAACCAAACACAACTATACCATGCATACAATCAACCTGTTTCTCTCCCAGTGCATAATATACGACAACCAAGCCAATAACATATGGGACAGTCAGTATAGTTTTTAGTATTTAATAAGTACAAAGGAATACCTATTGGTCCTTCAAATGTTTATTGAATTAACTGCATTTTGCCAATTCTATTTGAAAAGTATTCTATTCTATCCTATTTGAAAAGTTACTTTACTTATAAGGAAATGTCATTTTACTTGGCTTTATTAAAAAAAAAGTTATCCAAACTACTGGCTAATTTTTTTCCTATGATCCCATACTTATAACCTACCTAATATGCTACCAGCTTGGGCAAAATCCTCTTACTGTTTACTGCCAACCCCAACTTCTTTCTTTCAAACTCTCACCTATCCACAAACTTTCATGATCTTCAGGGCCTCTGAAAGACCTACTGCCTCCAACTCATCTTCATGACTGCAAGTCACTGACTTTTCAGAGGTAAACAAATAATCAGAGCTAGGGATGGATCAATACCCTCCAAGGTAACCTTTTATACAAAACACAGCTTTAAGTCAAATGTCAACTTTGCATTCTATTCTTATTGACATAAAATTAAAACCAACTCAACTATTTCTATGTGTTACCTATTCGGGCAGTCACAGACCTGAATAAATATTTGTGTAGTATTCTCCATTACCTAGGCTGAGAATTCTCCTCATACATTCTTTCTTTCCCCTCCTTGAAGAGGCTTATGGTCTGCTTAGTTTTCTTCATCAAATTCTCCATGAACACCCTAAAATACTCATTTTCTCCAAGGGTCTCCATCTTCCCCTCATATCTTGACAAGATAGTGCGGAGATGCTGGTAGGTGTCTGGCAGCAGGTCTAAGATATAAGGTGGGCTATTCTTTAGCGCCAGCTTTGGGTTCTGACACAACCGCACCACCTGCAACAAATGGAAAAGAAGGGCTATTACTTGGAGGATCTTAAGGGCAATTTCCTTTTTTAAGTTTAGAAAGTTATAAAATATGTCCTCTTTTGCGGAAATACGAAAAATGCACAAGAATATAAGAAATGATCCATAACCCACACACACACCCACAGGCAATCACTTTACATTTTTAGTAGTCTCCCTAGAGGGTGGGTTCTCAAAACCATATCTAACAGTTCAGACAACACATAGAAGACTAAACAGTTGGGGTGGGGAAGACATCCACATACATGCCTAAAAAATGCTAGATGAAGCATGGCGAATTCCTCTGAAATGCATGGCTCACGCCACAGCAGAATAAAGAAAATTTCCAGGGGCAGAAATAAAGAACGTGGCTGCCCTGGGAGGTAAAGCTGGTAACGTAGGAGCCTAGAGCTTTAACAACCACTAGGGGACAGGAGCACAGAGGCCTTGGACCCAGCAAAGAGTTGAACTGAGAC
Organism: Balaenoptera acutorostrata; assembly: GCF_949987535.1. Taxonomy (NCBI): domain Eukaryota; kingdom Metazoa; phylum Chordata; class Mammalia; order Artiodactyla; family Balaenopteridae; genus Balaenoptera; species Balaenoptera acutorostrata. The sequence goes on along the minus strand of NC_080072.1, from coordinate 99,226,317 downwards.
ACCATTCCTTCCCATATAAATGCAGAACTCTCAGAATTTGCCTGGTTAATTCATTTTACCTTCTTTTACTTTCAACTTTTCTCAGTTCTTAGTTTTAAGTAGGTCTCTTTTAAAGAACATATAGTTAGACTTTTTTAATCCAATGTAACAATCTTTGTTTTTAAACTGGTGAGTTTATATTTGTTGTAATGACTAATAATTTGTATTTATTCTTACCATCTTATTTAGTACTTTCCATTTATGTGGATTTTTGTGTGTCTGGAAGATACATAAATTAGTGGGACAGAAATAGACCCTTGACATCACAAAGGAGTGATCTTTCCCAAAAACAGTAGTGGAACAATCCATATAGGAAAAAAAGAAAATCAAACTAAACCCTTACCTTACACTATGCAAAAAACAAAACAAAACAAAAAACCTAGATGGGCTCTAGACCTAAATGTGAAAGGCAAATAAAGCTTTAGAAGATAAGAAAACTATCTTTCATTACTTCATGATGGAGAAAAAATTCTTAAACAGGACCATAAAAAACATTAATAAAGGAAAATATTAATTAAATTCTACTATACTCTGAAAGAACTTCTAAGATACCACAAAAGAGTAAAAACATATGTACAAAATCAGAGAAGATATTTACAATATGTATATATCCAGACATACATATCCAGAATATATAAAGAACATCTACAAATCAGTAGGATAGGGACGATCTTTTTTTGGCTACACCGCGCAGCGCACGGGATCTTAGTTCCCCGACCAGAGATCAAACCCATGCCCCCTGCAGTGGAAGCATGGAGTCCTAACCACTGGACCACCAGGGAATTCTCAAAAATGGACAAAAGACTTGAATAAAAACTTGACAAAAGAAGATATCCAAACAACCAATAAACATGAAATGGTGCTTAATCTCATTAATCATTTTAATTTCATTAAAATGACAATTGTAAGCTCTCAATTAGATACTATCACTACACACAACAAATTGGCAATGCCAACCACTGGCAAGGAGCAAGGACCTTCAAATACTGCTGGTGGGAATCTAAACTACTAAAACCACCTTGGAAGATAGTTCAGCACTGTATTGTCAGGCTAAAGACTTATATGCCCTACGAACCTGCAGATCTCCGCCTGGAAAGGTACACTGGGATACACATACAAAAATGTGTAACAACTAACAACTGCAAACAACCCAGATGTCTATCAACAGTAGAGTGGATAAACTGTAGTATATTTATTAGCAACAATACACTACCACATGGATGCTCCTCTCAAACAAAGTAGATCTAAAGAAACCAGAAACAAAATATATATATTACAATTACATGTATATGACTACATTACTATTACAAAGATATCCCTCTAAACTATATTGATGCAATATGCATACATAGGTGGTAAAAATATAAGTAACAGAAAGAAAATAATTTTACTTTACTTGTAGCTGATATAATTGTCCATGAATAAAATGAAAGAGAATTGACAAAACGTTAGAAACAAAACAGTTTAATAGGTTGCTGGATTCAAAATTGATATACCAAAACGGCATTCATAAAAATTTTATAGGGGCTTCCCTGGTGGCGCAGTGGTTGAGAATCTGCCTGCCAATGCAGGGGACACGGGTTCGAGCCCTGATCCGGGAAGATCCCACATGCCGCGGAGCAACTAGGCCTGTGAGCCACAATTGCTGAGCCTGCGCGTCTGGAGCCTGTGCTCCGCAACAAGAGCGGCCACGATAGTGAGAGGCCCGTGCACCGCGATGAAGAGTGGCCCCCGCTTGCCGCAACTAGAGAAAGCCCTCGCACAGGAAACGAAGACCCAACACAGCCATAAATAAATAAATAAATAATTTTAAAAGAAAATTTTATAAATAATTTTAAAATATAATTTTAATTGTTGCCATTTTGAATGGCATAAATAAAAATTTAAGGCTCCTAGGCATATATCTAACAAAAAATGTGTAAGACTCTTATGAAGAAAACTATAAAACTTCACTGAAGAACATAAAAATAGAAATTAATGAAGAACCCTATCATGTTTAAGGAGATGTCAGTTCTCCCCCAAATTAGTATATAAATGCAGTGCAATTCCTATCAAAATTCCAAAAAGCTTTTTCATGGAACTTAACAAGTTGATCCCAAAACCCACATGGAAGAAAAAGAGACCAAAACCAGCCAAGCCTATTTTGAAAAGTCACAAAGTAGGTGGTATTTACCCAATGAGTTATCAAGACTTTTTAAAATCTTATAATTAAAATAGTGTGATGTTGACCAAAGACAGATAAATGGCCAAATGGAAAAGAAGAGAGCCCAAACAGAGACACACATGTATGGAAATTCAGCATCAGAAGTGGCATTACAAATCAGTTCAAGAGGAATTCCCTGGAGGACCAGTGGTCAGGACTAGGTGGTTTCATTGCAGAGGGCACAGGTTCGATCCCTGGTAGAGGAACTAAGATCCCTCATGCCGTTCAGTGTGGCCAAAAAAAGAAAACACACACACACACACACACACACACACACACACAAATCAGTTCAAGAGAAAAACTACTGGAAAACTGGTTATCCATATGGGAAAAAAAATTACATCCCTTACACGTTACATGAAAAGTAAATTTCAGATGAATTAAAGATCTTGTGTGGAGAAAAAACTTTAAAGCTTTTAGAAAAAAATTTGGAAAATATTTGTTGAACTTTATGATCTCAGAGAGGAAGTATTTCTTAAGACACAAAAGCAAATCATAACCATAAACAAAACAAAATGACAACCCACAGAAGAGGAGAAAATATTTGCAAACAAAGCGACCGACAAGGGATTAATCTCCAAAATATACAAACAGCTCATACAGCTCAATATCAAAAAAACAAATGACCCAATCAAAAAATGAGCAGAAGATCTAAATAGACATTTCTCCAAAGACATATAAAAGGCCAAAAAGCACATGAAAAGATGCTCAACATCACTATTAGAGAAATGCAAATCAAAACTACAAAGAGGTATCACCTCACACTGGTCAGAATGGCCATCATCAAAAAATCTACAAATAATAAATGCTGGAGAGGGTGTGGAGAAAAGGGAATCTTTCCACACTGTTGGTGGGAATGTAAATTGGTACAACCATTATGGAGAACAGTATGGAGGTTCCTTAAAAAACTAAACACAGAACTACCATATGATCCAGCAATCCCACTCCTGGGCATATATCTGGAGAAAAACATAATTTGAAAAGATACATGCACCCCAATGTTCATGGCAGCACTATTTACAATAGCCAAGACATGGAAGCAACCTAAATGCCCATTGACAGAAGAGTGGATAAAGAAGATGTGGTACACATATACAATGGAATATTACTCAGCCATAAAAAAAGAACAAAATGATGCCATTTGCAGCAACATGGGTGAACCTAGAGATTGTCATACTGAGTGAAGTAAGTCAGACAGAGAAAGACAAATATCATATGATATCACTTTTATGTGGAATCTAAAAAAATGGTGCAAATGAACTTATTTACAAAACAGAAATAGAGTCACAGATGCAGAAAACAAACTTATGGTTACCAGTGGGGGAAAGGGGAGAGAGGGATAAATTGGGAGATTGGGATTGACATATACACACTACTATATATAAAATAGATAACTAACAAGGACCTATAGCACAGGGAACTCTACTCAATACTCTATAATGACCTATATGGGAAAAGAATCTAAAAAAGAGTGGATATATGTATACGTATAACTGATTCACTTTGCTGCACACCTGAAACTAACACAACATTGTAAATCAACTATACTCCAATAAAAAAAATTTTTTTTAATCATAAATGCAAAGACTGATTAGTTTGACAACACTAACATTTTAGTAATGATAAATCATAAGAACTACTGAACTTTTTCCTTTTTTCCATTTGTTCAAAAAAAATCAATGCAATTGTAATACTGTATTATTTTTTTCAACATCCTTTTTATTTTCTTCTTGGTAAACTGCACTTTCATCAACGAAATATCCTTCTTTAGAAACACTTCTTGCCTTAAAGTCCCCTTTAATGTATCTAATATAGCTAAACCAACTTTCCTGGGTTGGTGTTTGCATGGTGTATCTTTTTCCATTCTTCTACCTTCAAACTTTCTGTATTCTTAAATTCAATGCATGACTTTGTCATGCAGAATATAGCTGGTTTCCTTTTAATTCTGATAATCTTAGATTTTAACCAATTTGACCTGTTTACACTTCAACTATGAAACTGCTATTATTGTAGGTCAAATACTGGCAATTTCATATGGTTCACTTAATAAGTACTGATCCTATAATAAATAATATAATAATTTACTATTTGTTTCCTATGTATCTCTCCTGTTTCATCTTCCTTTACCTCCCCTTTCTTGCCCTCTTCCGGTTTAAGCATTTTTTTATTGTCCCAATTTTCTCCCCCATCAGCTTGCCAAATATATATTCTTTTACTACTCCTTAAATGAATACCTTAGTAATTATAAAATGCATCTCTGACTCATTAAATCTTATATAAAGTAGTACTTTTACTACTTCCCAGACAACGCAAGGAACTTGGGACACTAACTCCATTTACTCTTTTTTTTTTTTTTTTTTTAATTAATTTATTTATATTTATTTTTGGCTCTGTTGGATCTTCATTTCTGTGCGAGGGCTTTCTCCAGTTGCGGCGAGCGGGGGCCACTCTTCATCGCGGTGCGCGGGCCTCTCACCGTCGCGGCCTCTCCCGTTGCGGAGCACAGGCTCCAGACGCGCAGGCTCAGTAGTTGTGGCTCACGGGCTTAGTCGCTCCGCGGCATGTGGGATCTTCCCAGACCAGGGCTCGAACCCGTGTCCCCTGCATTGGCAGGCAGATTCTTAACCACTGCGCCACCAGGGAAGCCCTCCATTTACTCTTTTCAAGTTATGTGCTATTACTATCACACATTTTAATTCCATATATCATATAAAGTCCACAAGTCATTATTATTACTATTACTTCTGTTATTACTTTATACGGCCAATATTCATTCACATTTACCCACACAACCCCCCTTCCCAATGCTCTTCATTGCATCTGAAATCATTTTCCTTCAGCCTAAAGAACATCCTTTAGTATTTCCTTTAGGGAATGGGCTGCTGGCTACAAATTCTCCTCAGTTTTTGTTTATCTGAAAACATCTTTATTTTGTAACCACTTTTAAAGGCTATTTTCCCTGGATAAGGATTGGCAGTTATTTTCTGTCATCACTTTATAGCTACAGGCATACCTCGGAGATACAGCAGTTTCGGTACCAAACCACTGCAATAAAGGGAGTATGGCAATAAAGCAAGAATTGCAATAAAGCAACTCACACAAAATTTTTGGTTCCCCAGTGCATATAAAAGTTATGTTTACACTATACTATAGTCTATCAAGTGTGCAAGACATAGTATTATTAAAAAACAATGTACATATCTTAATTTAAAAATGCTTTATTACTAAAAAATGCTAATCATCAACTGACAACACAGGATTGCCACAAACCTTCAATTTATAAAAAAATGCATTATCTGTTAAGTGCAATAAAATGAAGTGCAATAAAATGAGGAATGCCTTCTAGATGCCACTGTCACTGTTGAAAAGTCAGGCTGTTAGTCTCACTGTTGCTCCTTTGAAGATAAAATGTCTTATTCTGTGGTTGCTTTTAAGATTTCTCTTTGCCTCGGGTTTTCAACAGTTTTACTACGATGTGCCTAGGTGTAGTTTACTCTGGATTTTTCCTGGTGTTTATAGAGCTTCTTTAATTTGGAACTTGATAATTTCTGTCAGTTTTGGAAAATTCTCAGCCAATTTCTCATCAAATATTGCTTTTGCCCCATTCTCTTTCCTCTCTCCTTCTGAACTTCAAGTACTTGTACATAAGACCTTTACTCAATATTCCATATGCCTCTCATACTCTTTTCTGTATTCTCCATCCTTTTGTCTCTCAATGCTTCAGTCTGGATTTTTTTTTTTCTGACTTACCTTCTGCCTCACTAATTTTTCCTTCAGCTTTATGCTATTAAACCCACCCACTGAGTTAACAATCAGTTCTTGTGTTTTTCAGTTCTAGAATTACTATTTCATTATTTACCACTTCAGATCTCTGACAAAATTATCTATTTTTCCAATGTTTTTTGCAATTATAAATAGCTGACAATTTCTGTATGATAAATTCTTAAAAGTAAAGAGTTCGGGCTTCCCTGGTGGCGCAGTGGTTGAGAATCTGCCTACCAATGCAGGGGACACGGGTTCGAGCCCTGGTCTGGGAGGATCCCACATGCCGCGTAGCGGCTGGGCCCGTGAGCCACAATTACTGAGCCTGCGCTTCTGGAGCCTGTGCTCTGCAACAAGAGAGGCCGCGATAGTGAGAGGCCCGCGCACTGTGATGAAGAGTGGCCCCCGCTTGCCGCAACTGGAGAAAGCCCTCGCACAGAAACGAAGACCCAACACAGCCATAAATAAATAAATTAAAAAAAAAAATACCCAAAAAAGTTTAAAAAAAAAAAAAAAGTAAGGAGTTCTCTTACACATTTTCAACAATTTCTCTGGGTAGCTCAGTGAGTCTATTGTTTCATTCTCCTGACAAACTCAGTTTTTTTTTTTGTTCTTGTTTTTGTTTTCACACACACACACACACACACACACTGTATTTTATTTTTACAAGAGATAAATAGACTGACACCAAGCATTGTACATGGATGACCACAACAAAAGCAACAATGATTGCAATTACCAAACATGAAACACACTCATACTATGTCATAATATTGACATTCAGTCCAGTAATCCTCCACTGTAACAGCTCCTTTACTTTGCAGTGAAAATTGATTTGTATATTCTTTGCCTCTGAGTCCTTGTGGGATTTTTTTTTTTAATTCAAACAAAAAACATTGGAAATTTATTTATTGCCCAACAGTAAGGGAATGCTTAAATAAATTTTGATATACTCAAAAAAAAATTATCTATTTTATCTTTAGTTCTTCTAACACATTAATCATAGATATAAGTCCATGACTGATATCTCAAATATCTGTATCCCCCGTAAGTATGTATCTTTTATCAATCTTTCCTGTTGGTTTTCAGTTGTAGTTTGTTTTTTCATAAGCCTAATTATTTTTCATTGAGTGCTGAACACTGTATATAAAAAATTATAGAGACCATCTGAGGCTACAGATGGTGTTATTCAGAAAGGATTTACTTTTGCTTCTAGCAGACAGATTTGGCTAGGGACACTAGGAATTCCAGGTCATCTTAATCTAACCCAAAATTGAGAAGATTAAAAAGCTGGGCTTCAGTCTTCAGTGCCCTGTAAAGACTGGTTTACTTCTGTTTCACCCTTACTCCTACAATTCAGGCCCTCAGGGACCCAACCCCAAAACCTAGAGTGTTTCCCAAGGCCCTCAACCTTGGCAGGCCCTAATTCCAATTTTTTGTCCTCCTTGACATGAGCATTTTGAAAACTCTATTCAGCCTCTCAGCTATCACTTCCAGAATCAGCAATGACCTCATGGAAAAGGCGGCCTCAAAAATAAGGCTTACCTCTCAGAGCTTTCCTTATCTTCCAGAACCTGGCCTCTAATTCCTCACTGCCTTTACAGCTCTTCAACATCTTCTAGCTTTTCTAGTTGCCAGCAGTATTATTTGGTTTGAAACAACCTACTCTAACAATGGTAGAAGCAGAAGTCTGACTTCTTACTCTTTATTTAATATTTTAAAATGCCTATTTTCTTGCATCACCAAAAGCTCATTATAAACTTTTTAAAGATGTCTAAATGGTTCCACTCTATAGACATACCATATCTTAAACCATCCCCTCCACTTTAACATTTATACTGTTTTTAAGTCTTCGCTATTACAAGTATCACTGTGATGAACATCTTTGGGCATTTTATTCTTCTAAACATCAGATTATTTCCTTAGGATAGATCTCCCAGAAGTGGGATCACTAGGTCCACCTGGAACAATTGCAAAATTCCAATTTAATTACTAATGTCTCTTCAAATGATGTAAGACAATATTAAAATTTTTAAACTAAATATTTTATCCTCTGTACATCATTTCCTGTACTCTTGAAAAAGAGCCCTATATAAGCCTGGCAAATAAAGACAAGCTGAATCAACAAAAATATCTGATTTATGAATATTTTAACAGTGTTTTAGGAAGCTGCTCATCCTATCAAGGGTTTCAAGCCAAAAGGGAACAACACAGCCAAGAAAAAAAGACTCTACCTCAGAAGACAGCTATATTCTAAATGCAACAGAGTTAAGAACTCATACTAATTAAAATAAATAGTACCCAATTTATAAGCATTACATTCCAAAACCTCATTTGGAACACAGGTATTTATGATTCAGAATATATTTTTACAGAATATATATTTATAATAAAAATATTAAAATGGTAGGTTCTTAAATTAGTCCATGGAGGGAGTTAGGGGAGACTGACATTGAGACTAAGATATCAAGATTCAGCAAAGACTACAAGAGGTATATGATCGAAGGTTTTTATCTTCAGAGAATACTGAGCATATTTTATATGGAGAAAGAACCAGAAGAGAAAAAGATAAATTAAAAGAAAATGGAAAACGGGATCTACAACACAGCTAGAACACTAAACACCCAATACCATTAAAAGAAGGGACACCTCCTTCCTTTAAAACAGGAAGAAAGGGAATGAGGACAGGTTTAGACAGACACAAATTCAGAGATATGAAGGCAGTACGTTTAAGAAGATTGCACCTGGTTTTGATTTTTCTCAACATATCCATTCAACAAATATATGTCAGGCACTGGGATACAGAAGTAAAAATACCATACCCCTGAATCTGAGAGGAATCAGGCAATAAACAACAAAAAGGAAATCAACAAGAAAAATATCAGGTTCTATGCAGACAATTAAAATAGAATAATAAGAAAATGCTGGATGACTACTTTAGCACAGTGAGTAGGGAAAGCTTCTCTGAGGTGAATTTAGGCTAAGAGTTAAAATTACAGGAAGGAGCCCATCATGTAGAATCAGCAGAAGAGTAGCCCAAACAGAGGGAACAACTAATCCAACAGCCCTAAAGTGAGAATAGGTTTGGATGTGAGGAATAGAAAGGTCAGTGAGACTACAGTGTAGAGAGCAAGGTGAAGAGGGTCATTAAGGGAGAGATGTGGAGTATCAGGGAATTAACAAGGAGACAGTATGATGAAGACTAAAATATAAGCTTTTATGTGTTGAATTAAAATTAAAGTGTTTTAGTATCTTGACAAGATTACACCAAATAGCCACATCAGAATGTCCTGTTTCAGTCATTTACCTTCAGTAAATTTCTTAACCTCTGAGCCTCAGTTCTTTTACCTTTAAGACAGCGGTAATACCCACCTCATAATAAATGTTTATGAAAGGACTGTACAGTTTCCAATAAAGTAGACATTCAATGCTAGTTCCCTCCCCATTTCCATACAACTCGACCAGGTTTATCTGCAGGTTAGGCAGGAATTATCTATTGAAGACAGAATGTTAGACCTCACATCACCCTTTGTTGACTCCCAGAAACTGACACCCTTATTCCTACCACCTGGCCATGACACAGCTACCCTTCCAAACCTGCACGGTCTCTGACTACTTGGTAACCAAGGAATAGAGAGAAAAGGCAGCAGGCCACCCAAGAACAGGGTGACCAACAATCTGCAAACACTACAGTAACCACTCCTTCAAAGGTCCAAACCAAGCAGAGCTCCCCCCAAATTATTTACATTTATATCCAGAGCTACACATGCCAACCCATAATATATTCTCCCTATTTAAAGGCAAATGCATTAACATTAAGAATTCAGGTTAAAATGCATTATTTGCCTAATACCTCTGGAAAAAAAGGTATACTTCCTTTCAACAACAACAAAACTAAACTAAAATTGCTCTGCCCAACCTATAGTAAGCAATTAATAAACGCTGATTAATGACAATGACCTGAAAAAACATATTACCCCTCATAACAGATTTAAAATATCATGAGTTTTTAAATGTCTCCCAAACACTTGATTAGTTCACATTTTCAAACTACTATCATGTACGTTCCACAAATGTTATCAGTCCCTCCGTAGAATGTGACCTTGTAAAGATCAATTGTAGATTAAATATCTGCTTTTCTCAAGATCTTTCAAAGATAAATCAATCACATGACCAGGGAAATCAGCACTCCTTAACACTAACACAGACCATAAAGTAGGTATATAGGTAGAGCAACTCTTTTGACATTAAAATCTTCTGTAAAGAAAAAAAAAAAAAATTCCCTAAATATTTATAACCTCTAGGGAAAAAGTTTCCAAAAGGCTTTGTGAATAAGTCAAGTCAATAGTTAACAAACATCAAAAGCCAAAAGAACCTGCCTTTATTAGTGAATATTAAATTGGCAGTTTTAGTTAACCTCTAAAGCACAAATGTGCATTCTGAGCTTAAAAAATTCACCAAAAAATTTCCGAAAGATATTTTCCTGCTTAGTCTGTTCTCAACTTTATTTTGCTTTCAAAGTCTTACAATAGCAAAAATGGCTTCCTTTTGTTTACTTCTGCCTGTACATTTACAGCATCACTCAGAACAATGTCAAAAAGAAACATGCTTAGCTCTGGGAAACCAACAGTATCCTTGTACAGCTGCCATATACTCCATTCATAATAGCTTCCTCACTGGCCTAGCTCCTCCCTTTGCTTCTGCCAAGGGCTCAATGGTCAATAGAAAAAATTTGGAAAGTGCTATGATTACAATAAAGGGGAATAAAATTATGTTTGGAAATTGCTAAATTTTTAAAAACAGAAAAGTTACAGAGAACAGTGCCTATGCCTAATTCTGTTCTGAACACAGAATCTTTCCTAACACTAAGGAACTGTATTTCTAACTAGGCAGAAAACTATAAGCATATATGATTATGAATGACTAAGTATTTTTATCTCTGTAGACCTTAACTTATCCATAGAAGCATTTTTCATTTCAAACTTTTTCATATGTTAAAAAGCATGATTAAAATAAGCACTAAGCTTCAAAAGCAAGTATTCAGTATGGTGAGCTATACATAAAACACATAAAATTTGATTACAGTTTTAAAAGAATCAGTTGCTCAAGAGAACAGGAGGTACAGCAGAAAGGACACCAGGGTAGGAGTCCAGAGACCTGGGTCTTAGTCTGGTGACTGACATTAACTGGCTATGTGACCCTGGGCAAGTTACTCATCTCTCTGGGTCTCTCTCCCTCTATAAATTAAGAGTTAGATCAATTAATTTCTTTTCTTAAAGCTTCAAGTTTTAGAAGCTAATCAACTCAGAAACTTGAAGAGATTTAACAGTTCTCCAAGTGTAACTACACAGTGAAGCTTTTAAATGAAAACTTATGACTGTTTTTCAAAGAGAAATCAGAAACCCATACTTTTTTTAAAAGAAACATATCACCACTAGATAATGGCCCCAAGAAAAAAAAGTCTTTTACTTCTAATTACTCTTCTCCATTACTGATTTATCAAAACCCATTCAGGGACTTGAACTGTAATTACTACCCAACACTTCTCAAATACCTCCCAACACTATTTATTAAAAGCACTATGTCACTTACAACTAATTACCAATCTCATTACTTTCATTTATCACATTAATTGCAGAAAAAAAAAAAATACAGCCAGTACAATGTAGGAAATTAAATAACCGACATGTGCTAACAGCTTAACCATGCAGTTTTTATACAGGGATTCTGTTTTTAAAAGGAAAATATAATTCTCTTCTCAGACTTATCAGTGCAACTTCAAACCAATACTTAGCATGAACTAGAGATTAAATGATTTTACCATCATTCTTGGATGTCAGACCCTAATTAAGGCACAACTGTGAATTAGGATATTGTGGAGTTCTCTGCTTGGTCTAGTCCCTCCCCAGTCCCAATCCTTTTTCTGGTCTCAAGGATTAAGTAAAGATTTGCCTAATGATTCCCACAGGGGGTTCCCTGATCCCTTTGAACACCTTCAGTTATATCCCCAGTTTGCAAGTATGAGGACTGAGTCATCCTTAACTCCCTAGCACCCAGCAAAAAGTTCATGTTCACTGAAAATGTGATGGTGGAAAAGGTGCCAATGTAATTTTCACCTGAAGTAACTAGGAATCAGCTACCATATTTAAAATCAACAAACTAGACAAGGATTGTGGATGAAAGCAGACTTTTTGGAAGGCAATGTGCCAATATATACTTTTCAAACTTTAATGTATGATTCCTTTGACCCAGTACATTTCATTTCTAGAAGTTTATTCTAAAGAATGTTTAGCAACTGCATAATAGATAGTCACTGCAGCATTGTTTCTAGTATTAAAAACCCGAAATAACCTAGAAGACGATCAATATGAATTTGTTAAATAAACATATATATCCATATTATAAAATCTTATACACCCCTTAAAAAAAGAATTCAGGACTTCCCTAGTGGCGCAGTGCTTAAGAATCCACCTGCCAATGCAGGGGACATGGGTTCCAGCCCTGGTCTGGGAAGATCCCACATGCCGCAGAGCAACTGAGCCCGTGCGCCACAACTACTGAGCCTGTGCTCTAGAGCCCGCGAGCCACAACTACTGAGCCTGCGTGCCACAACTACTGAAACCCGCCTGCCTAGAGCCCATGCTCCGCAACAAGAGAAGCCACCGCAATGAGAGAAGCCCACGCACCGCGACGAAGAGTAGCCCCGGCTCACTGCAACTACAGAAAGCCCGCGCACAGCAACAAAGACCCAATGCAGCCATAAATAAATAAATAAACAAACAAACAAACCTATAAAAAATAATTATTCAGGGAGACCTACATGTAGTATTAACATGGATAATCTCCATAATGTAGCAAAAAATTTTTTTAATTCTAGAAGCATTTTTGTTTAAAAATCCCACTTTTGCTTAAAAACGTGTAATTTTATAAGTATGTATTACTTTCCAAATTTAAGAACATAATAATTAATACCTTAAACATAAATAAGATACTCTACTGTCATTTCTTTTTTTTAAAATAAAATCTGTCACACTTATCTATAAAATAAAAGCAGCTGTGGTATGGGGCCTTGCTACCTGAAGTGTGATCCCTGTCAGCAACACAGGATCTCAGGCCCTACACCAGATCTACTCAGACTCTATGTTTTAACAAGATCCCCAGATGATCTGAATTCATGTTCAAGTCTGAGAGGCACTGGCTTATAAGAATCACTTAGAGGGACTTCCCTGGTGGCACAGTGGTTAAGAATCCACCTTCCAACGCAGGGGACACGGGTTCGGGCCCTGGTCCGGGGAGATCCCACATGCTGCGGAGCAACTAAGCCCGTGCGCCACAACTACTGAGGCTGCGCTCTAGAGCCCACGAGCCACAAGTACTGAGCCCGCGTGCCAAAACTACTGAAGCCCGCGCGACTAGAGCCCATGCTCCGCAACAAGAGAAGCCACCACAATGAGAAGCCTGCGCACTGCAAAGAAGAGTAGCCCCGCTCACCGCAACTAGAGAAAGCCCGCGTGCAGCAACGAAGACCCAAAGCAGCCCAAAATAAATAAATAAATAAATTTTTTAAAAAAGAAAAAAGAATCACTTAGAGTCTGAACAGCAGTTCAAGATCCACATAAAAAAACAAAAGTATTAGTTGGGTGGCTTAGGTTACTTAAACTCTCTGAATCTGTTTCTTTCTCATAAGACACATTATTTTGAAATTTTTGCTGTATCAGCAGATGTGAAATTGTAAACTGCTCAGCAATATAAGGAATTATTAGAACTCAGTTATCAGTCTTAGTGAGTAAATGCTAAAAAGGCAACAACTTGCTCAAGTCATAAATCTTTCAAGGGCAATGCTATCCACCTGGCCTTCTCAGAGCTGCTTAGAACAAGGGACTGGAGGGATGGACCCCAAACAGCAGACAGTGGTTACCTCTGGAGAGGGTAGTCATTTTGCAGTATGAGAGTAAAAGGAAACCTTTACATTTTGTTCTGCATATTTTATGGTTCATAAATTGTTTTTCACAAAGAGTGCTACACCTGTGTACTGCTATTCAAAGTAGCTCTAAGAAAGAAGGAGGCAGGAATTAGTATCCCATCCCCCTCAATGAAGTAGCAATGAGTTGGCCTCATTTTAAGATTTCTTGTGGTTGATCCCAGAGCAAGAGGGAAGGTCAGTGGTGGCTGTAAGAAGGCGCCCAAGGCAGAGGAGTCTGCTAAGCAAGACTCGCCATCCATCCCAAAAGTTGCAGAGGGGAGACCCAGGGTCATTGCTGATTTAGGAGTTTCTATGGCAGTGACATTCCATCTCCTAGGACTTGAATCCCCAGTGGGTGTGTACCACCAATACCATCACTGCACCCCTTTCCCCTCCTCCTTTTGGAAGCTGCTGCAGGAAGGAACATTGTGGGGACAGAGCTGAGGCTGGCTTCCAGTGCTCCTGGTTGACTACTCCCACCTATTTCCTTCCAGCACAAAATGTGCTAATCATGAAAACATTTCACAATGACTTGCTTGTTATAATCCCCCTCTTCCAACAAACCTAATGATCAGAATTAATTCTAAGATCAGAATTAACAACTTCATTGGAAAATGTGATTGAAATTTAGGCTCAGTTTTCAAACTAATGCTTAGTCCATTTTTCTTTTAATGCCCTAGGTTAGTCATTAGGGGGGTGATTTTCATAGTATAAACATTATCCGTATGTTTGACTATAACATGAACTCCACTGAAAGTGAAGACCTGGGGACCAATCTGCCCATGTGTATACAGCCAACAAACAACGTATTAAAAACGGGTTGTACTACAGCAAGGGTCACCAAAAACTTCAACCAAAGCCACGAAATGAACAGAGCAGATTATGTTCTTCCCTGGCCTAACCCTACTTTTATCCCATATACCCTTCAAAATTTCTATCATGAATCACATGAAATGCTCAGTGAGCTCACGATTCATACGGAACTAGGGAGAATTTTACATCCCTTGGGGGAATTCTTAATAGGCATGAAAACAACACAACTTTTTGTTTACAATGACTGTATATTACCCTTATAACCAAAAAAGGTAAAACTACTTTTAGTAAATGTTACTTTAATTCAACACTCAAAAAAAAAAAAAAGATTCCCTACCTGATCCTCCTAATTAATCACATAGAAAATGAGGGAACATGTTTTGATCCCATTTTACTTTGTTAAAATGTTTGCACTTCATTCAGCAAGTACTATGTGTTAGGCACAGGAACTGATGTTAAGACAAAGCCTTGGGACTTCCCTGGTGGCGCAGTGGTTAAGAATCCGCCTGCCAGTGCAGGGGACACGCGTTTGAGCCCTGGTCCAGGAAGATCCCACATGCCATGGAGCAACTAAGCCCGTGCGCCACAACTACTGAGTCTGCGCTCTACAGCCCACAAGCCACAACTGCTGAGCCCGCACGCCTAGAGTCCGTGCTCCGCAACAAAGAGAAGCCACCGCAACGAGAAGCCCGCGCACCACAACGAAGAGTAGCACCCGCTCACCACAACTAGAGAAAGCCAGTGCACAGCAACGAAGAACCAGTGCAGCCAAAAAGAAATTTTAAAAAAAGACAAAGCCTTGATCCTAAAGAGCTCTAGTGGAGGGAGAGACAGATGAAATAAAAAGTGGTAAATGCTATCACTTTTTTTTTTTAATGAATCCCAATACCTTTATTTTGAATCACAAATTCCTGGGTGACTAAAATTCCTAGAGTTAAAATTAAATTGGGAAGGGGCTGACTACCAGAAAATAAACACCTACTTTATTAATACAGTAGCAACAGAAAGGGTTTCCAATTTTTAGAAGAAAAATAACATGAACCAGCACCACCTGGTGGGTGCTACAAGATGAAATGCCCACATTTATTGTTTTGAGAGCCCCCCACCGCACTGCAGATGTTTCATCAAGGACAGCTGCCATCAGAGCTGAATGGCATGAATTAAGTGCAATGGGAGAATAATGTGTACAAACCTCCATGATAACCATGCAAAGTAACCAGTCCACATAATTTGAAGAGACACAAACCCTTAACTTAAAAGAAGATATTTCTTTTAATAGTACTAGCTAAACACCACATTAACATCATTCAAGAGAACATCTACTTTGCCTGCGTGTGTGAATGGCGGGTGTGAGAGTGTGTGTGTGCGTGTGTGAGAATTGCTGTCATATACCTACACAGGTCACTTTCCGAAAAATGACTTTTGTTATTGAGACTTTGTTGTATACCTGAGAAGTTACTGTATGGAGGAAATAACTAAGCCTTAGGAGTTGCGTAATCCTGGATTCCAAGTCAAGCTCCCTTATTAACTAAGTTACATAACCTCTCTGAGGCTAAGTATCCATAAAATAGGGATGATACCGCCAAAAAACTACTGAAAGAAATAAGTAAGTTTAATGTAATTAAAAATGATTCCCACCCCCATACCTTTTCCTTTCAGAATTCCTTTGGGGCACACAAAGCAGTTTAATTTAACAAATATTTACAACGCACTTACTATTGTGTAAGGCCTTGTGACTGGACACTGCAGGAGATAAAGAGATTATAGCTGCTGTCCTCGTGGAGTTTACAATCTTCAGAGGTTAAGATAGAGAAGAAATATGTACATGATGTTTAAACTTAAGAGATCCCATATCACTTTGAACATACAGTCACTTATTACTATAATGTAATCTCCTGGAATGTAAGAATTTACACCTAGCACTACTGTGCTCCTGATTTAGTGAGCATGCAAGCATAGGAAGAAAGGTAAGAAGAAAGGGAGAAAAGAGTTCAATGAAATATACTGATTCATAAATTCTATTAAGTGCATCTTACTTCCAAAATACAGGAAGTTACTTAAGGTGCTTTTTTGAGGGCAAGCAGGAGAAGGTAGGTAGCAGAAGGATTATCTTTTTTAAATGCTTTTTTAAACCCGTGCTTTAAAGGAAAGCATTTTTCCAATAAACTATAGCCCATTAAATAAATGAACACCTTAAGGTTTTACTAACATAAGCTAATTTAAAATAAAAACATAGCATGGACCTAAAATACTGCCAGCATGATGCTCTATTTCAGAGGTGGACAAACTACAGCCTGCAGCCTTTCTTGTACACCTGCAAGATAAGAATGGCTTTTACATTTTTAAAGAGTTGTAAAAACAACAATAGGAAGAATATAGTGGGCTTCCCTGGTGGCGCAGTGGTTAAGAATCCGCCTGCCAATGCAGGGGACAAGGGTTGGAGCCCTGGTCTGGGAAGATCCCACGTGCCGCGGAGCAACTAAGCCCGTGCGCCACAACTACTAAGCCTGTGCTCTAGAGCCCGTGAGCCACAACTACTGAGCCCGCGTGCCGCAACTATTGAAGCCCACGTGCCTAGAGCCCGTGCTCCACAACGAGAGAAGCCACCGCAATGAGAAGCCCGCGCACTGCAACAATGAGTAGCCCCTGCTCGCCGCAACTAGAGAAAGCCCACGTGCAGCAACGAAAACCCAACACAGCCAAAAATAAATAAATAAAATAAATTTATTAAAAAAAAAAATAAAAGAATATAGGACTGCATATGTGGCCAGTAATGCCTAAAGTATTTACTATCTGTCCTGTGACAGAAAGTTTGCCAACTCCCACTCTACTTCATAACAGAATTTTGAGTCTCTCACTAAATTAAGTACCTTGATACTTCTATATTTACATTCAAGGCAATTTATATGATTGCTCTCTCCACTCCCCTGCCCTGCTGTCTCTCTACTTACTAGCCACTTTCTTCACATACAAGTATCTTCACAAATATTAATTACAATATACCGGGGTGGCAAAAAAAAAACCTAGAGGCTGACCACGTCTTCTGTTTAATAACAAGCATTCTAGCACAAGCATTTTTCCAAGAATGAGTTTAGGTTCTGCAATGGAATAGTAAATTGGGCCTAGGTTGACCAGAACCCATGACTTATGCCAACTTCTCCATCCATATACATCCAATATTGGAGAAGAGGAGACAGTTCCCAGGGCTAAACCAATAAACTGATTAATAATAGGCTGGGATAATAATATTCACCTAGCTTCAACGACAAGGTTAAAACAGATATGAGATGGTGACTTAGAGCTAAATTCAATAAATGTGTGGGACATCTATAGATTTGACACTAAGTTCTTCTCCACTTATATCATATGGCATAAAGTCAAGAAGGGTTAGTGATACATTTAAGACTTTCAACAATAAAAATAAAGTGAAAAAAGAGAACATCTATGCTCTAAACAGCAAGAGTAAAATAGACAGTGCAATCTAACAACACTACAGAATTAGTCAGAAAATCTGGAAAGCAGTACGAACCTACTGGACTAATACATCAGAAAGAACTATTTTCATTTCAGCACAACCAGTAATATGTGATATGGGGCAAAAAGTACTAAAAATCATTTTCCAAAACAAGCAACACAAGAATAAAACATTCCTTTCCCAACGCTAGAACGGAAAAGCCAGAAGCCTACTTTCCTTGAAACTACCGAAACCTGAAAAGCATTGACTCAAAACTGAGAGGTCTTTATACTTCCCCAATAATTAAACATTCTGCAAAAGAAATCATAATTTAACACACACTCTTTAAAGAGATGAATGAGAAAGACTTAAGGGGAAATCTTATTTTAAGGACTACGTTACACAGACTCAAAAGTTTGATAAAAAGTTTATTATTTTTAAGGAGAGGTCTCTAATCAATACGATTTTGATACATCGCATGTTGATACAATGAGAAACTAACTAGAAATGCAAATGTTTTTTCATTCCAGGAGAAACTTTTTAAGTCATTAACTCTAACTCCCTAAAATGCAAACCTACAATCTTCGGATTTTGAATATATTCCATATATATTTTCAAGGTGTCAATACATTTAAAATTTCCTTTATGCCTAACTTTCTTTAATGGTTTTATTACAATTTCTAATAATGAAATTAGCATTATAACACCAATATAATCAACATACAAATACTTGTTTATTCATTACCATACCAATTACTTAACATGAGAAGAACCAGCAGTGAAAAAGTAGCTTCTGAAACCACTGGTATGCACTACAGGAGCGCTAACACACACACAGGACTTATTAAGCATTTATATAGCACATTTATATTTGCCAAGTGCTTCATAGTCACTTTTATTAGCTGTTTCTAGTCCAAAACAATCCATGAAGAACTTTACAGAAGAGGAACCTAGGCCCAGAGAGGAACCAAAGAAAATTTTACTCTGGAGGAAATAACACCATTCTCTTACAATACACGCCTGATCCTTCAAGTCACCTTCCATCTGCAGAATGAATTTTGCAAAAATAAGTTATTAATAAATGTGAAAAATAGCAAGAAATATTGAATTCTCTGGAACAAACCGTTGGACTGTTTAAACACTCTTAAATACTTGGGACTAACTACTATGTTTCATTATACAGACACAACTATAAGGAAGTAAAATTCTCTCCAATGCCAAACTTAAAGTGGGGTTATTTTTCATACTTGCTAAAAAAAAAAAAAAAAAAGTAACCAAAGCAGCTCATCTAACAAGTTTAAAGTCAGGTTCTGTAATAAGGAGTCAGGTTCTGTTACCAAAAAAAGTAGAACCCAACGAAAAGCAGTGTGTGTAAGGAGGAAGTTCTGGAAGAAGTCAGAATCTACTGCCTAACCCGCTCAGTCAATATATCTCTCCTAAAATAATGGTTATGACCAGAACTTGTGGTTTAATCAGTGCATATCTATCTCAGCACCAGCAATGGATCCCATTCAATGTTTTGGAGGAGAAAAACTTGAGCCAGAGCTAGATGTGGAGGAAAGTTCCTTCCTTGGCCCATTTAAACACCCCCCCCCATTTATTTTCTCTCGGTGTTGCATCTTAATGAGAAGAAAAAACAGAAACAAAAACTATACGCTCACCTAGAGCGCAGTTTGCCTGCGGAGTTGTCAGGACCCCAGGTCTCTCAATCAGAGCCCGTAAACCTAATTCCCTAGTCAGAGCTCATCCAGCTAACAGTCCCAGCCGGTAAATCAAGCGCTCTTCCTCACCCCCTCCCTCCTATCTCCCGGGGCCAACTCCGTGACCCACATCCCTACACCCTGCACAGAGCCGCAAACTCTGCACCCCCATTATACTTCCTCCCTGGTGGCTCCCCAGTTACCCTTCACCCCAGCCGCCACCCCATCTTTGTCTCGCAACCCCAAACACACACCTCAACGTTCCCTCACTCCCAACCGCAGCCCTTCCCCCACCGCCGACCCCCATCCTCCCGGTCTCCTCCCCACCCCCATATTCCCCACCCCTGCGCCCCGTCACCCCAGCTCCTCGCCTCCCCAGCCTCGCATGACCCGTCCCCTCCCCCAGCTTCCTCTGTCCCTTCCTTTCCGTCCCTCGGCCCCTCCGCCCACGCCCACCCCTGCTCCCGCGGGTCCTCTGCAGGCCTTTCACCTTGTCCATGAGCTTCCAGCACTTCTCCACCATCTTCTTGTCCACGGTCCCCGGAGGGTGGGGGCTGAGGTGGTGGTGGTGGTGGTGGTGCGGCTGGAAGGCGTCCTTCATGAGCCCGATCAGGCCGCCCGAGCCCGAACCCCCGGAGCCGCCGCCGCCCCCGGCCCCAGAGCTCTTTTTCACATTGCCGGCCATAGCCCGGGGAGGGTTAGGGGCCCAGCCGCGTCCGCCGGCTCCGCTTGGCTGCGAGTGAGGGAAAGAAGGAGGGCGTGAAGGAGGGGCCTCTCCCGGCCGCCGCCGTCACAGCCGCCGGCCGTCCGGGCGGAGGGAGGGGCGGTCGCGGGGAGGGGAGTGGGCGGCGCCGGGAGCGTGGGTCCGCGCGGGCGCGCCCCTTCAGAGAGCGCGATCCCGGGGGCGGAAGGAGCGCGCGGAGCGGGCGGCCGCGTCCGGACTGAGGAGCGACCCCTCCTGTGCCACCCCCTCCCGAGCCACAGCTCCCGGAAAGCTGCGGCCAAGTTTCCGCGCCGTCTCCCCCGCCCCTACCGTGAGTGGCGGGGTGGGGGGCGGCGGGGGGGGGAGAGTGCTGCCCAGGCGGAACCTTCGTGCTGCGCCCCCTGCTGGAGGAGCGGGGAAAGGGCGGGGCGGGGTCTAACGTGGAGCCTGCGCACTAGGCAGAAGCCGAGCCCTCTGTGTTCCTTGTGGGTTGTGGGATGACCCTCCTGGAGGCGGTCATTGGGCTATTTAAATTAAGACAGGTGGCCGTAGAAAGAATCTGAACTTCAAGTCTTTACCCCACACCTGACAAATGAGGAAATTGAACTTAAAGTTGTTTGCTTCTTAACACTGTGGGAGAAAAAGGGAAATTTTTTCCCCACTCCCTAGTGTTTTAAACTCCTAGTTAAGTCAGGACCAAGGACAGGAATGTGAATGCTGCAGATTGTTGCATCCTGATTAGATCCCAGAAAGGCTTGAGACACTTAGGCCTCGAGCTCTTCTTCTAGGCCCTTTGACCCTTCTGAAAACAAAACACTTCCCCCTTTTTTTGCTTTGAACACAAGTTACTTTTCTGGAAATTGAATATGTACTTAAGATTCCCCTGCTCAGCGCACTGCACCACAGGTGGGCACCACCAGCGTCGAGCCCTGACCACAGAAACCTTGAGCTTCAAGCCCTGGCCTGAGGAGTCCTCGCTCCTCCCAGGGAAGAGCAATGCAGTTCCCAGTCACTTCCACTTTTCTAGTCTCAAAGTTCCGCTGGAAGAACTTTGAAAAAAAGAACCTCTCTCCCAAAGAAGGAAGTGCCCTGCCCTAATTTGCTAATTCTGAGCCTCAGCTTTGGGAGCATGCAGGCCCTGGTGTCTCAATAAGTACTCACTTCCGCCTTATATACCCCACCTGGCTCTTCTCCAAACTCTTGACTGATTAGGGAATTAAGCTTATCAAACAGTCCTGTAAGAGGGGAAAAAATATCCTTGTCTGCAATTCAATGGCCTGTATCTAAGATTGATTGCGGAGTCAAAATTATCATTTCCTATCAGTAGAATTTCCATTCGTCAATTCCTACCTAGAAAGAGTTAAAATGTCTAAAGAAAACATATAGACAAAGCTCTTAGATAATTGTCAAAACTTCCCATCCCTAGTGCGTCCACCCTTAGTTGCAGGCTCTCCTTTCCTCTCCCTTGGTCTATTGAAACCTTTTCCTCACTGATTTCCCTGCCACCTCCAATCCATGCTGCCACCAGACCAGTGTTCCTAAAGCATAGGTCTGACAGCATAAAGCAAAACAAAACAAAACAAAAAACTTTAAACGCTCCCCATTGCCTCCTGAATGAAATTAACAGTTATGATCTAACTCCAAACTACCTTGCAGTTTTATACTATTCCAGTACATATATCCTATGCTGGGTGACTCACCAACTCACAAAATACCACAATTCTTTCTTTTTTCATCACTATTACTCAGAGCATTCCCTCTGCCTAAAGAGTGCTACTAAAGTCCAATCCATTTTTTTATACTCAACTCAAATATTGTCCTCCTTACCAGACAGTCCTCCTCTAAATTTCCGTAATCATCTATTTCTCACCTGCCACACATTAATTTATGCTATATTGTCTTATCGACTTTGGTCTTCCACAGTACTTAGCACACTGTAGACATGCAAGGGTACTTTTTCCCCTCGTAGTCAAATCCTAGATTTTATGGAGTATAGGTTAAGGAATTAACCCTTGGAGCTGTGTATGAACCTGTAGGTCATCTTCACAATGTACATCATCATTGTACATCTCTGGCTTGGTTTAAGGCTTCCAATTTGCATTATGTTCAGTATGGTCTGTATAGAATGGAATTGTAAAATTGGCACTCTGTTTCTGCTGCAGTAAGCCATATTTCTTTTTTTTATTATTTATTTATTTATTTACTTATTTACTTATTTTTGGCTGCGTTGGGTCTTTGTTGTTGCGCGCGGACTTTAGATGCGGCGAGCAGGGGCTACTCTTCGTTGTGGTGTGCGGGCTTCTCATTGCAGTGGCTTCTCTTGTTGCGGAGCACAGGCTCTAGGCGCGTAGGCTTCAGTAGTTGTGGCACGTGGGCTCAGTAGTTGTGACTCGCGGGCACTAGAGCGCAGGCTCAGTAGTTGTGGCACACGGACTTAGTTGCTCCGCGGCATGTGGGATCTTCCCGGACCAGGGCTTGAACCCGTGTCCCCTGCTTTGGCAGGCAGATTCTTAACCACTGCACCACCAGGGAAGTCCCCATATTTCTTTTAATATATGATGACCTATATTTGTCTCACATTTGAATGAAGTAGAGAGGGTGACACTTCTCTCCTCTGTATCTCTTTAAAACCCCCAGAAGGGATCCTATTCAAAGGAAGACAGAGTTCTGCTGAAATGATCGTTCCTGTCTTCATTTATGAACTGAGGTTAATGAAGAAAGAAAGATTGACCTTTCTTTCACAATTTTCACTTGGCTTGTTTTCAAAATGTGCTGGAGATTGAATTGTTGATCACAATGTCGTTCTCATTCCTGGATTATTCTAGAGCTGGCTCAGTTTGTATCACATCATGTGACCTGTGGCAATTTTCTTATTCCATTTCACCTTCGCCCCAAACCACATCCTCTCTGCACCTGAAAGTCGGTTGACTGAATATATTTGAAAAGTAAATGCTCTTCTGAGACACGATATGTTGTTTATACTCTGTAATTTCTGTCCTCAGTATGGGACTCCGTGCATCAGCACAACAGAGACACTAATTATTCTATTCAAAAGTCCTCAAACAGGCTTCTGGATGAAGGGAGGGACCAGGACAGGAACCTCTACTGCATTCCTTCTCAGGGAGAGAGGGTTCTGGGGGGAGGGGGAGGGGAATAAACGAAAAACATGCTTCAAGATTAGAAGAAAAATCTCCAATTTGGGAGATGTGCACAAGGTTATCTGACACTGAGGTACAAGAAGAGTAAGCAACGGGAAGGACAAGGCCAGTTCTTCTCTTTACTCTGTAAAATGTCCCCGGGGTCAGAGAGGTACCCTGCAGCCACGAAGGTGACAAATACATATCGTCAGCCTCTGCCTGAATCTGTCTGCTCCCTAGAGGAAGGATTTTTTCCCCCAGATCTCATGGCTATTTCTTCAGATCTGTTCCTGACAACAGGCAATTGACCAAAAATGACCAAAAAATGTTGAGGAAGACAGAGATAGAAATATCTAAAGAAAGAGTCAGCAGTTCCCTTAATCCGCAAGGGGAAAAGCCCTGAAGTTTCTGCTGTTTTCATTCTAGCCAGTATGGTGTCCAGAGATCCCAGTGACAGACAGACAACAAGGCTCCCAATAGCACAGGGCTGGAGAGAGGGGGTGGGGGACGAGGGCTGCTGACCAGGGCAAACCACTCGTCATTGTCCCTTCCCCAGATTTATTTTTCCAACTCTTCATGACTCCAGCAAGAAGCATCCCTAAGGGGGGGGGGGGGTACCCCCCCCCCCGCAACATTGCTCAGTAAATAATTTAAATAGAAAAATGCAGGACTCAGTAGAAGGTCAAGTAAGTCCGCTAGAGGGAGCCCCAACCAACTCAGTACGGCAGGGAGCCAAGCAAGGTATTTTCTCAGCACCTGTCTGCAAGTCAACCACAGACCGGAACACAGGAAAAGAGGCAACACATTAAGTCACAATGAGAGAAGACAGTCCTGTAAATACCCAGGGAAAATCCAGGCCTTTCAAGATTTACAAAATCAAAGATTTCTTTTTTATTTTTTGGCCGCACGCTGTGGCTTGCAGGATCTTATTTCCCCAACCAAGGATCGAACCCGTGCCCCTTGCAGTGGAAGCGCAGAGTCCTAACCACTGGACAGCCAGGGAATTCCCCAAAATCAAAGATTTAAAGACCAGGAAACTGAGGCTGAGCAAGTTTAAATGGCTTGCTCAAGTTTACATATCCGGACGGAGCGGATAAGAACTCACAGCTCCTATCTCTAACCAGTGCCCTTTCTTCTCCATTTGCATCTCTCTATGTCAACACCCTGGGGTCCTGGGTCTACCTCTCCTTTGCGTCTCATTTCTCTGAAAAGGGAAACTCTCTCAACCACCTTCTTCTGCACTTCTTTCCTTCATACACCACAGAGTGCCTTCCTGAAGGAGAGCTTCCATTTTAAACCTAATAATGTCATTTTGTTGATGAGACCTTGGGATGTGTAAATTGCCCAAAATGGCTACTGTCAGTCCTTTTCCTCTGTATCAGCACAACAGCATTATTTCAGATGTGTAAATCTGTAATTTGTAAGTCTCCAAATTGCAGGCTGTGCTACAGAGAAGTGAATCATAGATGATCGGCTCCAAAGCCCTTTCTCCTCAAACTACACTTAGGATTTGGGGATAAGGAGAGTATTGGCCCTCTGAGACCTTGGTATTTTTAAGCTTTGTATTTAGTCCCTTCTACCTTCCTATGAACACCATGTTTCCCAGTTGCCCGGACAACATGCAGCCTCCAGAAACCCAACCCTCCAGTTCTCAGTCCCGCCCCCGACGGAAATTTGCCACTCTGGATTGGTTCCCAGAACCCAGTCTCCTCCTCTGGCTCCTAGATCATTGGGCCTTTTCTCTGCCCCTCCTCGTGAGTGGGTCACACCACAGGGAGACACAACAGAGGCAAGAGAAGGTCTTGCAGGAAGGAAGAGGCAGGGTAAGGATGATGGGAAGAGGAAAGGGACCAGGTACTGAGCTTTGTTTTCTCTGAAAGAGGATTGAGAGGAATGATTTCTGTACTTAGAACCTGACCGGTAGAGAGAAACAACTCCATCCTTCCCAGTGGCCTCAGCCTTGCCTAAGTTTCCAAGGAAACCAAGAACAGAAGCTTCTGAAAAGTATAAGAAACAGAGTTGGAGACTAGAACACTAATTCTCCTGGGACTCCTGGTTCAGTGTAGGGATCAGGAAAGCAGCTCCATGTCCAGACCTAAATACGAGTCCCCTCTCTCCCCCAGGACAGCAAGGAAATACGACCTAAGACCAAAGAAAAAGGGACAAAAGCTGGGACACAGAAGAAGAAAAGGAATGCAGCTGTTGGTGAGTCAGGCTGGGTGGAGGTGAGTGCCCCCTGCCTCTCCACGTTCTGGCTCAGAGACCGAGCAGAGGTCCTCCAGAGAGAATTCAGCCCTCTGCATGATAAGACGGAGCTGTCTTGACCCTCCTCCTTCATATCTGCATCCAGGTTCCATGGAGCTGGGGAAGTGGGGAAATCAACACCCATGCCCATCTGAACCCCCTCTGGCTCTGTGCCTTCCTTATGTATTCATTACACATCTTTTGAGTACCTGCCATGTGCTGGGCAGTGAACTCATTAGACTTTGCCATCAGAGATCCCTCATTTAGTGGTCCTGAGATCTGCAAAAAAAAAAGTCCAGGGTGTGGGATGAGGATGGGAGGGGAGTAGGTAAGGCTGAGATCCTGACAAGCTGAGGCTCTGCCATCTTGCCAGGGCAGATGTGGAGACTGAATCCATGCACAGGCTGGCACTGCTGGAAAAGGAGCTGCTCCAAGACCACTTGGGTAAGAAGGGTGGAAGTTCTGGGGGCAATAGAGGTGGGACAATGGGCATTTCTGTATCCCTGGGAGCTTGAAGGGTTGGAGCTATGGTGGAGGGCTGAGCTGATCTCTAACCATCCCCTAGTGGAAAAAGATTGTCAAGAGTTGGGGTTGTGAGGAAACGGTGGGCAGTAAGGGTTGATAAAGGCAGCTATTTTTTTCTTAATTTTTTGTCCACACCACGCGGAATGACGGTTCCCTGACCAGGGATCGAACCCTCACCCCCTGCGGTAGAAGCACGGAGTTCCAATCACTGGACTGCCAGGGAAGTCCCAAGGCAGCTGTTTTTCATAGCCAGAACACAGAGGGAGTTTGCGCTTCTTAATAGCGAAGAGCCTGTAGGATTCTAGGGGGGAAAAAAAACAAACACCAGAATGACAATGAGAGGCTGGCAGCCTGCTGCCAGGTTTCCAAATGTGGGCAGAGTCCATCAAGGCCATGGGGGCTGATTTAGTGGGGTCCCCAGCCAGTCCTGAGGGCTGCTCTGGGACTGTTCACAGCTCTGTGGAGGGATGAGGCCCGCCGAGCCAAGGCTTCTGAAGACCAGCTGAAGCAGAGGATACAAGAACTGGAGGCTGAACTGGAGGAGGCCTGGAGTGAAGGGAAGGCCATATATGCAGGTGTGCAGTTGATGAAGCAGGTGGGCAGGAGACAGGGGCCTGGAAGAGGACACCCAAGGGGGCCAGAGGATGCTGGGTAGGGAGACAAGGAGGACTCCCATCTGCCATGCCTAGTCTCAGCCTTCCCAGCACACACAAGAATCCTGAAGGAACCAAACAAAGGCCTCTGGGATCTTGGGCAGCGACCTTCCACGATGGCCCGTGCCACACGCTTGATGCTGTGTGGGTTACAAAACGCAGCCACAGCCTTTATCTCATTCATCCCGTGGGACTGAGTGGGGAGAAGGGCCTGAATCCCCATCCTGAGTGGCAGGGGGAAGGGGACCTTGTTTCCTAGCTCCTTCCCCAGCTTCTCAGAATCACCACAAGAAGAACCAAAAGGCCTTTATGCACCTGCCCCACTGGACCAAGCAGAGCCCTCCCCACTCACAACTTCCCATCCTTTCTCCATCGCTCTGTCCCCACCTGGGTCCCTGGCCACCCACCGTCCCCACCACAGAGATGAGTCTTCAGTGCTGCACCCTGCAGGAGGCGATGGAGACCCACAGCAGGCAGCTGGCGGAGGAAGTGAGGGGCCTTTGGGAGCAGTTAGGTCGGCTTCCCCACCCTCGAAGCCCTTTCTCTCGGAGGATCACTGCTGCTGTCCAGACTGAAGAGGTGGATTTAGGATGGTTCTTCTCTAGAAGACTGCAATCTAAGCTCTCATACTGCTTTCCCCACTGACTTTCCCACCATTGAGAATTGCAGCAGACGGTTCAGGACGGCAAAAAAAAAAAAAAATCTTAAGTTATAAGAAGAAGACCTAAGTCTGTCACCCCATTTCCCTCTCTCAATGGTGTCTCCAAATCCAGTTCTAACTCCCCACCACCGCCATGTCTCCCATAATCAAAACATATTCCCGGGCTTCCCGGTGACACAGTGGTTGAGAATCTGCCTGCCAATGCAGGGGACACGGGTTCGAGCCCTGGTCTGGGAAGATCCCACATGCCGCGGAGCAACTGGGCCCGTGAGCCACAACTACTGAGCCTGCGTGTCTGGAGCCTGTGCTCCGCAACAAGAGAGGCCCGCACATCGCTATGAAGAGTGGCCCCCGCTTGCTGCAACTAGAGAAAGCCCTCGCACAGAAACAAAGACCCAACACAACCAAAAATAAAATAATAAATAAATAATAAATTAATTTTTTTAAAAAAACAGTACAAATAATTTTTTTTAAAAAACAAAACATATTCCCGCTTAGTTTGGCTGATTTTTATAATGAAACCAAACTTAAATGAAACTGTTTAACTTACTTATTTCCTTATCTTCAAGGCCTAATGCATGGTAGGTCCTAAATAACTATTTGCTAACAAATGAGTGAGCTTCTAAATAAGCATATACATGTATGTGTGTATATATATATATAAGCTTTTGCTCTCTTCCCTCTTGGTAACAGGATACAGTTGAAAAATTTTAGCATGGTGCACAGATTTTCCACAATTTTGGCCTCAAATTTTCTTATCCTAAAATATCTTTAGTTTAGCTATAGATATCCAAGAGCTGCTTATCTGCCATGCAGGCCCTGAGCCCCTTTCCTAATCTTTGCCTTATCTCAAATTTAAATGCAGTCAGCATTTATGAAGCACTTCCTGCATACTAGGTGCTTTCCCATACATTATCACATTTAACTCTCACGGCAAGCCTGTGAAGTATGGGTCATTTTCTCTATAAAGATGAAGAAACTGAGTCTCAGAGAGAGATATGTCAGACATTACACAAGCAGTAAATGACAACCAGATTTGGGACCCAGATCTCTTGTCCCAAGCCCACTCTCTCTACTCTACCTTAATATGGTATATTTCAGCTCTTTATAGGAACTATGGGAAAGTTGATGGCTCTGGGGAAGTCTGGAATGATCCCACTCAAGTTCTGCTCTTTGGGTACCTTTGGAGACTCTGTTCAAGGGTAGAGTGTCACCACCCTGTCCTCTTTCATCCTTCTGCCCCCGTCCCCAGAAATGTGCCACAGGGAGGCTGCGGCTACACAGAGAGAGGCCGTGCAGGCCCTTGGAGAGCGGGACTGAACTCTGGCTCAGCTTCGGGCCCACGTGGCAGACATGGAGGCCAAATATGAGGAAATCTTACATGTAAGCCCTACCCTCTGAAGGCCAGCCATCCCGATGCCCAGCACCCCCCCAAAATCCCAGCTAGTGTGACAATGACAGACCAGGGGGAAAGGAAAAGAAACATCTCCATAGGGGACTCTGCTCTATCTTAAGGGGATGCAACCATGCCTACCACTAAGAATAAGAGCTCTGAGAAAACACTGGCTAGGAAAGCTTACAGACCAACCTGGGACACCCCTCATCCAGCCCTCTACCGTCCTGAGATCTGAAGCTTGGTGTCTGCAGGACAGCCTGGACTGGCTCTCAGCCAAACTGAGAGCCGTCAAGCCTCAGTGGGATGGGGCTGTGCTGAGACTCCACGCCCGGCACAAGGAGCAGCTCCGCCAGTTTGGACTCAACCCCCTGGATCTTTGACTGTGAGCCTCTAGTCTCTGGGGCCCTCTGAGGCCCCAGCAATAAAGCTGTCTGGATGTAGAACTCAACAGGACTGTGGGCTGTGATTTTTGGCAGAGATGAGTGCCCCTCATGGGAACATCTCAGTTCTGGGCTGACCCATTACCCTGAAGACTGAATAAGAAGAGAGAAATTTGACAAGGTCTCAACTTCTCTCCTAGAGAAACTGGGTCCCACCCCTTGAGCCTGAGGCCCTTTTGGTCACCCTACCTCCACCAACACCAACAAAGGCAGCCAGATTTGTGGGGAAAGGCCATTTCTATAATAGGCCAACAGTGTGACCAGGCACCAGCTCCCACAATCCTAAGGTGCCCACAGAGGGAAGGTGCAGCCGGTCTCCAAATTCCTGCAATATACCCAACAGTCCTGGAGTCATGCTTAGGGCAAATTCCAGGTGGCTTCAATCCTAGCCGGCCCCACAGCCCACCGGGAAAGGGAAAACTCTCTGTTTCTCCTCTATTTTACTACAACGTTCTCAGTTCTACTTCATTTCTGGTGAAACATGGAGGAGGGAGGTTTCCCACACCAAGTAATTCTCCGTAGACACAATTTAACTTTTGTGTTACAATTTAACTCAATTCCGACACTTTCTACTTGGAGGTACCATCAGATCCCCGCAGGTTAAGGGCTCTGTCCCACAGACTGCCCTCGACCTCAAATACCAATCTCAAGTCCAGGTTGTCACTTGTGCCTCTGACCTACTAGCTATCACTCAGAGGTTCCCACAACCCCCTCCTTGGGTTCAAACATTTGCTAGAGCGATTGAACTCAGGGAAACAGTTTACTTACTAGATTACCAGTTTATTATAAAGAACACAACTCAGGAACAGCCAGAGGGAAGAGATACACCGGCGAGGTATGAGCATGGAAGCTGCATGCCCTCTCCAGGTGCGCCACCCTCCCAGCACCTCCACGTGTTCAGCAATGCGGAAAGCTCTCTGAAACTGTCCTTTTGGGTTTCTATGGAGGCTTCATTATGTAGGCATGATCCATCGATCCATTGAACACTGGTAATTAACTCAACCTCCAGCCCCTCTCCCCTCCCAGGAGGTTGAGGGTAGGGGTGGGGGGTGGGCACTGAAAGTTCCAACCCTCTAATCACATGACTGGTTGCCCTGGAAACCTGTGCCCCATTCTCAGGTGCTTGTCAAGAGTCATCTCATTAACAAAACTAGGTGTAGTTGAAAGGGGCTTATTGTCAAAAACAGAAGACAGCTTTATCTGTCTTACTACTTAGGAAATTCCAAGGGTTTTAGGAGCTCTGTGCCAGGAAAGGGTATGAAGGCCAAACATATATTTCTTGTTATAAATCACAAAATCATACCACTCATCTCAGGCAGATCATCATCCTTGGCGCACAGCTCCCAAAGATCCCACATGACTTCCTTTGGAATCAAAGGGGAGGCTCCCTCGTGGGCCCACCTGAGGCCTCTGGCCACACCCTCTTCCAGGAGGTGGGCCCATGGGAAGGGAGGGAGGCCGAGGACTATCCTGTGATTGGAGGTAACCGGAGTCCTAGAGCTGCAGCTTCTAGTTTAAAGAGAGCATCTCAGCTCCCACCACCTCAGGCTGGAGAGTGGAGACAGGAAAGCTTGGGCAGATCTGTGCCAGGCATAGGGGGTGCTACAGTAGATCTGAGGCTACAGCCCAGTCCTAAGCAGAGAAAGAAGGGAAGAGGTCATTCAGAGACGAGAAGAGTTCCCTTTCCCTGCGCCCTCCCCCCTCACTGGGATGCCCAGGAATGGGGCTTCTTCCCTGGGTCCTTCTGTCCCCACCTACCATGGCCTAAAGTCCCAACCTGAGTGGCCCACACTGCTCCACGCTGCAGCCTCCCGCTCTGCCCTCTTCTCTGGCTACCCTCTGTCCTCTTCTGGCAGCTCACAATCCATCCGCCTCTCCTTCCTCACCTCTCCAGACCCTGGGGGAATCCAGGCTTCCAAGCCCTGCTGAGATCTGGCCGCCAGCTTCAGGCATAGGGGTGGCTCTGCCTCAGCCAGCTGCTGAAGTCTTTCCAGGTCATTCTCTCCGCCCATGGGATACCCGTTCACCTCCAGAATCACATCTCCCATTTGCAGTCCTGCCCGGGCAGCTGAGCCTCCTAGGGTCACCTGGTGGAATGGGGGGATGTAGAGCTTGGAACACCACAGAAAAGTCTGCTGGGTGTACTGAGGCTCTGGGAGGGAAGCAGAGGAAGACTTGTCAAGAGGCAAATGATTGAGAAGATCCAAGGTCCCTGGGGCATCAGTCACCTGGGAGATGAAGAGATGAGGCCCACTGGCCACACAGCTGAGTCGGAAGCCATAGCCACCACCAGGCCCAGGGTACAGGAAGCACTGGCGGAAGCCGCAGGGGACGGTTGTGTCTTCAACTGGTGGGTCCTTGGTCTCAACCAGAGAGGCTGAGCCGGTATCCTGGGGAGAGTCGGGAGCCTCTGTGCTCTCCAAGAAGAGAAGTGGGGACAAGCGAACCTGGAAAAGAGGAAGATAGGACAAACCCTGCTGCTTCTCCCCCCACCCAAGCCCTGCTCTCTTCCTGCCCCCTCTCCAGCCCCCGCCCCTCAGCTCGCACCATGTTGAAGAAGCGGTCAGCCTCAGGGTCAACGACAATGAGCGAGACGCAGGAGCCCTGCGCCCGGATCTTGGACACTGTCTCTTCATGGCCCAGCCCTTCCACGCTCTCCCCAGCCACAGCCACCAGCCGGTCCCCAGCCTGCATCCCGGCCTTCTCCGCTGGCAGTCCTGGGTCCACCTCCCACAGGAACTGACCTGGGATGCAGACATCCTCACTGCTCCTTCCCACTGACCCCCAGTGCCGGCCCAGGCCACTGTATGCACACCGGGGGGCTGACCCGGGGCTGCACAGGAGGAGGAGGCCCGGGATGGGGTTCAGCCAGGGCCACCAGTTGTGTGCACTGAGAGGTGTATATATACACTTGTGTGCCCACCCCAAGGCCCACCTTCCAGCCCCGCCCCCAGGGCTCCCACTCACCGAGCCGACCGTCAAGGCCCTTCTCCTCTCGGAGCATGAACCCGAAGCCCTGGGGCCCTTTCTCTAGATGCAGATAGCGGGGCTTGGTGGGCAGTGCCCAGCCCTCTGCCAGGGGTGCAGCCAGGGGCATTCCCAGCTGGCGACACTGTTCCTCCACCTCTGGCCCTGCCACCAGCAGGGTCACCTGCTTGCCACTCTGCCAAAGCTGTGGGGACACAGCAGGGCATCGGCATCAACCTCCTGGGTAGGGAGGGCAGAGGCAGGCACCTCCTCACAGCCCCTCTTCCCAGGCCCAGGAATGAGGCACTAGGGAAGGGAGGGGAGGGCCTAGCACAGAGTGTAAAGGGAAGGATGGTGACAGAGGTACAAGATCGGATCAGGCGATTAGGCGCGTCGAGGAGTCGTCTGCTTCCCGAGGCAGGGACCAGGCCCAGAGGGGTGAGGACGGATGGGAAACAGTCGTACCTTCTTGCTGAGTTGGTTATGCGTGAACTTCTCCACGCTGACCCCATTCACTTCTAGCAGTCGGGCCCCAGGGGGCACTCCTGCCCGCTCAGCTGCTCCTCCAGTGCTCAGCACTAACCAGAAAGGACCCCGATGTCCTGGAAGCCCAAACAGCAAGATTCTGCCTGCTGCCTGCCCAGAACAGGGCTGAGATCCCCCTCCTGACCCCTCCCGAGCTCTAAGCTCACCTTGGGTGATACTGAAGCCAAAGCCACCCTCGTCTTTCACTACGTGGCACAGCCGAGGCCGGACCCCTCGGCCGAGAGTGGGACAGAGGTGGGCATCGTTCCCCCGCTGAGCTAGGGCCACCTCATGCACGTGCTGCGCCAAAACCGTCAGCAATACCCGAGGACCGCTGGCCCGGATGCGGCGTATCACCTGAACGGTGGGCACACGGAGCGGGCTTGGGCTGGCCCCTCTTGCCAGCTTCCCCTCCCTGGAAGCTACACTTTTCACCATGGGAACCAGCTCTCTGGAGGGTTTCACGCAACCATTTGGACCTGGGCATCCCTAAATTCTGGGAGATGGGGGAGGTTGAGGCTTGGGTCCTGCCCCCATATACCCAGGGAGGTGACCAACCGGCTTCTGTCTCCCTGAGGTGCTATAGAATGTTCTCCTGTAACACAGGGGTCCCAGCCCAACCTCACCACTGAATAGTCTTCATGTTCCACGACATGGTTGTTCACCCCCAGGATCCGATCTCCTTCCCGAAGACCCTGGCGCTGGGCAGAGGCGCCTGGCTCCACCCTGCACACCACATGCCCAGCCCTGCCCCGCTGCTGCTGCAAGTGGAAGCCAAAACTCCTGCCCTCCTCTCTGTTCAGCAGATAGAAGCGAGGTCGTTCCAGGCTCCAGAGATCTGGAAGGGGAGGTGGGCAGCAGAAAAGGGGGAGGAGAGGGGACATGACCCAAGTACCAGTCACCTTGTGTCTGGCAGACCCTGCCCCTGTGATAGAACACCAGACAGGCTTCTGCCCAGTTTGGTATTGGGGAGCGGGGCTGAACACGGCCCAGGCAGAGTGGGGGGGACAGAAGGAAATGCCTGGCCCCCTTCCACCTCCACGCGGTTACTCCCACCAAGGCTGTTATCAGAGGGAGACAGAGTGAGTGGTTACCAAGGAGACGGGAAGCTGTGTGGAGCCCTGGTGGCTCTGGGGAAAGGAAACGGTTGCCCCAAGTGGTGGGGGGTTACCAGAGGGCTCGTGGTCTTCAGCCAGGGAGAGCACAGGATTATCAATGCCCAGTTTGGGGTTAAACTCAAACTTCCTGCAAGGAAGCAAGTCAAGCAGGTAGGAGAAAACTGACATCCCGACTTGGGTCCCAGGCTCGCCTTGAGGTGCTAATGGCAGCTGAAGAGCTTCCCCACCTTCAATCCCTCCTCCCCTTGCCCCAATCCTTCACAGCACGGCACTTACGGGGCCAAGGAAGCTGTGTCCTGAAGATCTGCTGGGAAAAGAAGGGGTGAGGGGAGGAGAGGCATATTCTGCCCCCCGAGACTCCTCTTACACGGTCATTAACTGAAAGGACTTTGGGGAACCCCCAAATTCAGGACTCGCTCCAAAAGGGTCTTCCCTTCCCCTTCCTTCCCCTCCCCGGCCAAGGCCTGATATGCGCAGAAATCTGAGTGTTATCAGTACAGGGCGTGGACCAGGAAGGCAGACACATCCACCCACTCACCTCTCCCCTCCTGACTTCCAGTCTATTTGCCTCAGGGCTCCAAGCCCCAGTACCAAGTGTGTCCTGGTCCCAAAGCCTTCCAATCTGCCCTCTGCCCTAAATTCCCCCCCCCAGAGGATTTCTCCTGGCCTCTTACCTGCAGCTGCCTCCATGGTTGGATCAGCGAGCCAGGCTCAGTGTAGGGACAAGGTCCATCGAAACCAGCTGACCCTCCCACCTACCCCGCCACGTCCCGCCTCCTCCAAGACGCTGCCTAGGAAGCAGTCGGTAATGGTTAACGGGAGGAGAGTCTTGTCCTCTGGGGAAGTGTGTATGTCCCTCCTGCCCTATTCTTGAGCCCCGACTTCCTCAGGAGACTCTGCTGCCGTCCCAGTTCCCCCTCTGCACGGAGAAAGGTCACTGTAATTGCTGGGCACTGTAATTCCAAGCCTGGGATAAGTGTATGAGAAGGGTGACAGGAGCCCTATGGCCCAACATGGCCTACCCCCACGCTGACATCTTGTTCTTGCGCCACCCTCACCACAGCCCTCAGGGCCTCTGAAACTAGTGCCCAAGAAACATTTGCAACAGAACGTGGTCAGTGGTTTAACCAGAATGACCAAGAACAGTACCCTTTCTTGAAAGCAACAGTCAAAAAAGACTCCACAGTAGTTGGAAGACACAGCTCTTTAATAGCAGCAAGTCAGCACCCATGCCCCTAGGGGCCACCGAGGTTGGGTACCATTGTGGTGAAGGGGAAACAAGGGTGAGGACACAGCACCAGTGAGAGAGGAAAGTGGCTGCTGGCATCCTGGGGGTCCCAGGGTGTCCCAAGAAAGCATAAAGGCAGGACGCGGAGGCCCTCCAACACATCTGGATGGCAAAGCCCCTGGCAAGGCCGACGAAAGAAGTGTGCCCCCTGGTGGCACAATCCAAGAGGAGATTGGTGGTGGTGCTACAGGACAATGTGGCCACCAAAACGCCACATCTTTCAGTCCTTCTAGCCGAAGGGAGGGGAAGCATGTTCCGTGACCCTGAAAACTCCAGACTTGGAAGCACTGGTTGGACATGCCCCAGGAGAGCAACTGGCACAGCTGTGCCCATTCCTTTGCCTCCAGCCCTGAAGGGATCTTTCTGGAAGTGGTAGTGCAAGCTAGGAGGCCACAGACAGAAGCGGCTTGGGGCCAGGGGACACACACTGCTGCCACTGTCTCAGCTTCCAGGGCCTCCCAGCTGCTCCAGGAGGGCCCTGACCTCGCCCTCCACTCGAAGCAGCTGGGCTTTGCGCCAAGGATTAAGGGTGCCTCCTCGATTATCTTCCAGATCCCGCAGCAGAAGCTCCAGGTGGCGCCGGACCCGGCCCCGATCCCAGCTGTTGAGGTTCCGCTGGACTTCACCCAGGATCACTGACCAGTACTCAGACACTGCTGTCCCCTCTGTCAGTGACACCACGACCTGGGCACTGCCCTCAGTGGTGCTCCCCAGGTCCCGCAGGGCCTGGCGGCACTCTGAGCTCAGCTCGTTGAAGTAGAGGCTAGCAGGAGAGAGAAGAGTAGATGCCGTTCAGCTCTGAGAAGAAGGGGCAGAGGGTGGGTGCACAGAGAGTAAGGGGTCTCATAACTGTTCCCCTGGCTGTGAAATGCAATGGGGTAAGTGTTTGCAATAAGCCAGAGATGGAGGGTGGTGGCCACTGGGAGGCAGGGATGACGCTAGAATTCAGTGGGACCAGGGTCAATAGAAATGGGGCCACTAGGACCCTAGGAGAAATGGTGGTGGAGAATCAGGGCAGGGGAAGGGCCAATCACCAAGGGTGGGTGGGGAGATGGGAGTGGAGGGCAAGACTCACTGCAGCAGCTCCAGGGAAGGGTGCTCCCGGGCAGCCTTGGCTAAGGCCAGGGCCGCTGTGTCGCCAGCGCCGTTGTAGGCCACATTCAGCTCCTGTAGCTGCTGGTTACGGTCTAGCTGGGCAGCCAGCAGCTCCAGGCCCTCGTCCCCAAGGCCCGTGTGCAGCAGAGACAGGTGTTTCAGCGAGGTGTTTCCCGCCAGCCCCTCCACCAGCAGGGCCACACCCGCCGCCGTCAGCGGGTTGTTGGACAGCCTAGGGCCACAAGCACCCCAAGGTTATGAGGGCCCCTAGCAGATGCCCTGTGCTAAGCACTGGGACTTGGGCCAAAACGGTGCACCAGTTGGGGCAGAGACCAGCCTGGACGCAGAGAAATGCAGTCCCAGGAAAAGAGGATGGAGAAACGGTGGTGAGGCTCACTGTAGAGGAGGGAGAGTGGGGTGGAAGCCGGCTTCTCCCTCCCCTCCTCCCGCCTTCCATTCTCCTTTGAGATGCCCCTCTTCCCTCTCCCCTTCCTCGTTACCATGTTCCTTCTTGCTCCTTTTTTCACCCCCTTCCAGCCCCTGCTTCACCCTCCCTTCCTGTTTCCCCATCCCCCTCTCCCTCCCTCCTCATTCATCTCCCCTTACTCCAATCCAAAATCAGGAACCCAGGCGTCTGGGTTGCTAGTAAATCAGTCAACACTTTAGGAGCATCTATTGAGTGCCCAGCGTCAGGGTCATCCTTGTGAGGCGACAGGGAAAATCCTGGGAGGGAATCAGTGGCGTTGTTACCAGGTAACCAGCCTGGGTGTTATTCCACCCCCCACCCCCGGCTGATTTTAGCCACGCAAGAGGCTTTCTTAGCACCTATTTATTGCTGGTGGCATCTTTTCCTCTGCCTGGCTGCTTGTACTAGACGTCATGGGGTGGGGAGCCGGTCAAGGTCTACACTCCCGTCTTCTTTACTACAGCATGGGTGTGCCTGTTCCAGGCATGTTGGGAGGTGGGGAGCTCACTCTTGACCTTAGCTGGCCAGCAGGATGGAGCCCCCTCCCAGGGCACTCACCGCAGGGTGGTAACTTGGCACTGGTCATGCAGCAGCAGGTCTCGGAGGTCCCTGCAGGCCTCGGGGCCCAGGCTGTTGAGTTGCAAGCTGGAGCAGAAGGTGGGCAGAGAGCAGGTGAGAAACCAAGGAAGGAGTTTGGCATGGAGGCTGCCCACCCCCCGGGCCCCTCCCTCACCATCCTGCCTCTCGTAGTCCACAGCTGTGTCCCCTTCTGTAGCTCTTGTCACCTCCACCCGTACCAGATTTCACCCCACCCCCTGGTCCTTCCTCACTCCCTTTGCTTTCCCAAGCACCTTCTCTTCCACCCGTGCACGAGGACAGGGCCTCACCCCAGCTTCTGGGCACGCAGGAAGACAGGCCTGAGCGTGCGCAGCCCGGCAGGGTCCAGTTGGCAGGAGGCCAAGTTCACCTCGTCCAGGGCATGCCTTCCGCTGCCCAGTACAGCTGCCACCACCGTGCACTTGAGGGGCGTCATGCGCACGCCCGCCAGGTTGAGCTGGCGCAGGGAGCCGAGCACCTCGGCGGAGAAGCGCTGATTCTGGAACTCATAGTGGAAGAAGAGGTGGTCAAGGAGCTCCGAGGGGGGCAGCACCTGCCGGCCCAGCTTGCCCAGCTTCCTCTTGATGGCCTGGGCATTCTCCAGGGCATCCAGGGTCTTGATGGGGCAGCCGAGCTGAGCCAGCACTACCCGGTTATGGGCAGAGAGAAGGCCGCCCATGAATATGGGGAAAAGCTCAAAGACCTCATCCTCTGTGGGCTCGTCCGGGTGGCACCGCGGGCCCTCCACACCCAGGATACTGGCACCCATCTGGTCCAGGACGTCGTCGTTGTAGTAGTCCTCCTCTCGGAACATCTCCAGCACCATGGCCTGGGCCACTGCCTCGCGGCTCTTACCTACCACACGCCAGAACACACGTGGAACCACCTGGAAGGGAAGAAGGGAGAGGGCGCTGCAGCCTACTGTGTGCTGTTTAGCCTTCTGGCCTAAGCTTAAGGTGCAGTCTTCCTGACTGCTCCAGCCTGGTGATCTCCCTTAAACTCGAGCACGATTTGTCTGATCATACTACTCCCCCTGCTGCAGCACCTTCCGTGGCTCCCCACTGCCCATGTGGAATATAAAACTTTGCATAATTTGGCCCCAATTTGACCTTTCCGGAGTCACCTCTCAACACTCGTCTCATGTACTCCAGACACTGGGAAATTCTTTCTTTTTCCCAGACACCCCGTACATTCTCAAGCCCAAGCATGGTGGGAAGGAGTTAGCATATATTATGCATTCAGCTTGGTACCGGGCTAGGTGGTATAAATACATCATCATCTTCAACATCATCACCGTCATCCCAGCAGCGATGACGGATGTTGCTCCTACTGCTTCAGACCCTGCACGATTTGGCCTCGTGAAATAAAATTCATATTTTAAGGAAAGACAAGATAAATTTAAACATAAAATTTTTCTCTGCCCATTTAGGCCTCCTCCCTCCCCTCCAGTGTGCATTGTGCATCTGCATTATGCATTTAACTAGACCTCCCCAATGGCAGAAATACCCGCTCAATCATAAAGATCAATTTTTCTCCTTCTGGCGCCAGCCATGTAACTCCTTAGAAGATAACATTCCTTTCTCAATCCTGTAAGGGGTCACAATGACCCACCACTCGCCTTGTATATGCAGACATCTTTGGTGAACTTTATGTACAATGCCAATATATCATTTTCCTTAAAGACAGAGATTGGTGCAAAACAGACTGCTGAGAGACCTGAAGAGATACTGGGCCTCACCTTGTGGAAGATCTTAGTTTCAATACTTACTTATGATCCTATTAATACTACTAGCTATATTACTTGTATTTGCCTATTTTATAAGATTGTTGTTTCTTGCATCACCAAATGTGTGACTAAGCCTCAGATAAAATTAACGATGATTAGGTGACTTGAAACAATTGATCAAATATATAGTTCTGTAAGATGAACGATTGTAATAGTGTAACTCTGGATAAGGGAAGAAACAACAAGAGGGAACCGTTCCTTGGATCATAACGGACTAGTAAGACTGGGGGTCCAGAGGATTTTGGCTACTGTTAATAGGGTCTAGTCCACTAATAGCACATTGAGTGACCTATCAATGAAATCCTTGCCTGACCTGGGAATGAGCATTCCTAGTGCTGTGGAACAAATTGGTCACGAAATGCCTCCCAAACCTTGGCTGAAACTAAGACTGAAAGGGAAGGGATTGTAAAATAAAGAATGTTGCCCACCACCCAATTCTACAAAGTCAAGCCATTAGCCACTGCAGTCACTGGCTACAATAACCTCGAAAGGAATTCAGGGCAAAAATCAGGATAAGGCACTTTGTGCTTTGAGAAAACTGACAGAACTGGTCCTTAGATATTTCAGGAGAAATTTTTGTGAACCCAGATTCTTGCATCTTTCCATACTTAGAAAAGCACTAAAACCATTAACTGAGATGTCTGTCCCTCGTAACCGGGTGCAATCTTCTACTGCGACGTATGTTTGATTACACATACCCCCGTTGCCAAAATCACACATATTGAATACGTTGGCCTCCCTCTTTATCTCTTTGGAATAGTTATCAGAACTCTCTGAGAGACTGTCTCCTGGGTTATAATCCTCAGATTGGCTTGAATTAAAATTTCCATTTCTTTCTTAGATGTGTTAGGGAACCGTTGACTAAAACCACCCGCCTTGGCCAGGCACGATGATGACCACTTGCATGAGTTGTCTCATAACAGGAGGTCCCGATAAGGAACATGGTGCTGCCGTCAAAAACTAGAGAATTCAGGAGGGGCCAAAAAGAGGGAGGAGACGCCAGCCCCATAATATTGTCCTATCAACCTCCCAGAATCCTTGTTGCTGGAATCCATCTTGGCTGAGACATGCGTGCCACCAGGAAGTACCCTGAGTCAGACTAAATATGGGCCAAGCAAGATGACTGGCCAGAGACAGCCCAGAAACTAACCCCATTACCATAAAACCTGAGACTACAAGCCATGTGGCAGAGCAGTTCTCCTAGGTTCCCTTACCCCACTGTCCTCTGCTCGGGCGGCCCTTCCCAATAAAGTCTTTTGCTTTGTCAGTACGTGTGTCTCCTCAGACAATTGATTTCCGAGTGTTAGACAAGCGCTTGCTCTCAGGGACTTCCCTGGTGGTGCAGTGGTTAAGGATCCGCCTGCCAGTGCAGGGGACACGGGTTCGAGCCCTGGTCCAGGAAGATCCCACATGCTGCAGAGCAACTAAGCCCGTGCACCACAACTACTGAGCCCGCGTGCCACTACTACTGAGCCCATGTGCCACAACTACTGAAGCCTGTGCGCCTAGAGCCCGTGCTCTGCAACAAGAGAAGCCACTGCAATGAGAAGCCCACGCACCGCAATGAAGAGTAGCCCCTGCTCACTGCAACTAGAGAAAGCCTGCGCGCAGCAACAAAGACCCAACGCAGCCAAAATAAATAAATAAATAAATAAATAAATTTATTTATTTAAAAAAAAAAAAGAGCTCGCTCTCAGGCCCTGGAAGGGGTCCCCCTTCCAGGAACAGATGGACTATTGATCAATTTTTCACTGACAGGCCCCTGTCAACCATGGCGCCTTCATGACAGCCTCTCACCCTCGCTCGCTCTGCTCCTGTCCTCTCGGCTTCTCTCTCTCTCTTTTCCGTTTTTTGTTTTTTGACGGTGCCAAGATTGTTCCTCCTTCAAAGC
This sequence comes from Balaenoptera acutorostrata, assembly GCF_949987535.1. Classification (NCBI taxonomy): domain Eukaryota; kingdom Metazoa; phylum Chordata; class Mammalia; order Artiodactyla; family Balaenopteridae; genus Balaenoptera; species Balaenoptera acutorostrata. The sequence goes on along the minus strand of NC_080072.1, from coordinate 99,184,891 downwards.
TGTGCCCTCTTCCCGGAGTGTTCCCCCCCCCCCACACACACACCCAGTTCTTCTCCTGGCTAATCCTCCAGGGATCAGATTAAAAGCCCTTCCTGCAGAGAGGCTTTACTTATCCCCCCAAACCAGGTCCCCCCCCTCCCCCCTTACATACTTCCATAGCACCTGGAACTTTGCTTTCCAGGCACTTCCCAGAATTTTTAATCACATGGTTATGTTGACATGTTTATGTTGAGACCATATGATCAGAAAAGGCAGAAACCTGGGGTTCTGTTGCTTTTTCCTCCGAATCTAACACATTGCCTGGCACACAGCAGGCACTCAAATAGCTATTGAAGAACTGAATGTTTGGGAGGTTGGTGACATCAGCTGCCATCCTTGCAATGGTTCTGAAAGGAAAGGAGAGGTCCGTTCCTCTGCCACGAGCCACCAGGTTGTTTTGTGGCACCTCCTCTCATGTGTTTTCTTCACTTTTTACAGGCGAGGTTCCCACCATGGAGGGTATAGTGCCCCTCCCCCAACAAGCATCTGGAGACAAGACACAAAAACTGTCACTCTGGGAAAATGAATCAATAGGCTCATGAAGAAACAGATGGTACCCATCCTCTGCTAGGCAACCCTCCCTCCGAGAGGGCTTGTGGGTGTGGTGCCCCCTTAAGTAACTGAGTGGCTTTCTGAACCCTGTCAGGAGACCACAGCCTCTCCCTGCAATCCAGATGAGGCAAGCACATCCTCAAAGGGGTGGGGGGCCTCAGCAATGGCCATTACCTCTCTGCCTGAGGCAGTGGTGTAAGAAGGGATGGGCTGCCTGAGACTGTTTTTGTGTTTAACAAACAATTAAATAGCGCTTACTATGTGCCAGGTCCTGCAGATGAAGACATTTAATCATAATATTGGGCCAATTATATAGATTCTATTATTATCTATTATTATTCATTTAACAGATAAGCACCTTGGGGCACAGAGAGATTAAGTAACTTGTACAAGGTCACATAGCTAGTAAGTGGCAGAGCCTGGATGTGAACCAGGTAGCTGCGTTACAGAATCCCTGTTTTTAACCCTGAGGCTTTGCTGCCTATAAAAAGGAAAACTTGTTAAAATGTTGTCAGCTCACCAGGGCTCTGCTTCCCCAAGACCGATTACTGAAACATTGCTATAGCGGACCAGGGTTACCTAGCAAGGCGCCATAGCTTCCTAGAAATATCCATAGTACATCAATAAAGTTTGGCGGAAAGAGCACAGGATTCAGAACCACAAAACCTGCACTCAGACCCCAGTTATTCTCCTTACTATCTGAGTGACCTTAGTCAAGTTACTTAGCGTCTGTGAGCTCCAGTTTCCTCATCTATAAAAGGGATCATAATTATATTTCATTTACAAGGCACCCGGGCAGACATCAGCCGAGAGTGGCTACTTCTTCCCATCAAAAACTTAGTACATCCGCCCTGCTCACAGCACAGTCCTCAGGCCTGTAATTTGGTTTCCGGAGCAGACCTGCACCCAAGACGGACTGTCCTAAGCCAATTACCAATGCCATTTATCCTCCTGGTATAAATGAATAAAATGGCATCTGCTTTATAAACCTGTCTCTGGTGATTAAGTTAGGATGAGACATCACTCCCAGAGTCTAATCACCTCTGAGGAACAGATACAATTGGGTTTCTGGACCTGCAAAGCACAGGACAGACCCTGGACAGTAGTGACCCCTGCCACCCAGCAACAAAGACTAGGAGGAGAGAGGCAAAAAACAAAAAAAAACAAAAACAAACAAACAAACAAAAACCTATCATTAGAGTTATGGGATTGTTATGAAAGTCCCTGCACCCTCAGATTCCCCTCCAAGCCTTCCCCAGCCTGTGGCTTCTCTCTCCCCTTTCCTTATGCCCCATTCCCACTAAAAGCCAGATTGCCCAAATCTGAAACAGAGCCAAGAAGAGGATTCACAGTCATGCAGGAAGAAGCAGTTTCCTTCTGGGGAGGAGCAAGGGTGAACGAGGAGGATGGGGGCCGGCAGCCTGGGATCCTAGGGCTGTTACCTTGAGCAGGTTGAAGAGCAGGGGCAGGGCCCGCAGGGGCAGCAGTTTGGCCATGATGCCCAGGACCAGGCTGATGTCCTCCCCGACACGGCCCACGAGCTCGGCCACTTCCTTGCCCACTCGCTGCAGAGTCGTCTTCCGCAAACCCAGCACAATGTAGAGGGCAGCCAGGTATTCCTGCATGGCGGGCACAGTGAACACGAAGGTACCCAGGTGCCCTGGCTCCACGCATGGGGCCAGAAAAAACCTCAGGGCATCCCGGCGGAACACATGCAGCAGCTGAAACTCCTCTTCCGTCTGGATGCCAGCTTCCAGGCAGCCACGGACATCCTCTTCAGAGAAGTATGTCTTGCGGGAGGACACCCCCTCGTAGGCCAACTTGCCCATGGTTCGGGCTGCATAGGCCATGAGGGACAACTTGGAGGGGTCAGTGCTGTCCAGCATCTCCCCACTGAAGTTTAGATGCAGGAAGCTGGTGTAGATGCTCGTGAGGGTCTGGCCGGCTGGTGTGGGAGCGTGCAGGAAGTGCAGGGTGGCACAGACAAGCCAGCAATACGAGGGCAGGAAGCAGGCAGCAGCAATCTGGTGGTGCCCCTCCAGGTTCCGGGAGAGCATCTGCACCAGGTGGTCACGCTGAGCCGGCGTGGCTGAGACCCCCCCAGCTCCGTGCCTGCAGTCTGGCTGGTTGAGGCGGAGCTGGAAGTAGAGCTTCTGTAGGTTGGTATCAGAGAAGCCACAGATCTTGCCATAGCGGCCCACATACTTGCTGGGGATGCGGCCGATGGCAGAGGGCCGGGTGGTCACCAGAATGCTGGCCTGGGAAGAGCATGGTTGAGAGTTAAGAAAGACACTTGTGGGCTTCCCTGGTGGCGCAGTGGTTAAGAATCCGCTTGCCAATGCAGGGGACACGGGTTCGATCCCTGGTCTGGGAAGATCCCACATATCATGGAGCAAGTAAGCCTGTGAGTCACAACTACTGAACCTGCGCTCTAGAGCCCACGAGCCACAACTACTGAGCCTGCACGCCGCAACTACTGAATCCCATGCGCCTAGAGCCCGTGCTCCGCAACAAGAGAAGTCACCTCAATGAGAAGCCCGCGCACCGCAACGAAGAGTAGCCCCTGCTCGCCGCAACTTGAGAAACCCGTGCACAGCAACGAAGACCCAACACAGCCAAAAATAAATAAGATAAACAAATTTATAAAAAAATAAATAAAGACCCTTGTGTCCTGATTGGCTCACTTGCCAGGGAGTCCCTGAAGACTGAGTGTTCAAGGATGAAGATAATGATGACCACAGTAATATAACTCACACTTACTGAGCACCCACTATGATCCAGGACACTGTGCTAAGCACTTCATATGCAGTATCTCATTTGTTCAGTACAACTCAAGGAGAGAAGGAAACAGAAGCCTGGAGAAGTTACTGACTTGCTCAGTCCCACGGCTTGGAAGTGGAGGGGCAGGATTTGAACTAACCCAGAGCCTACGTTCCTACCCATTAAACATGCGGACTCAGGACACGAAAATCCTGAGGGGGCAAATTGGGGACAGTGGAGGCAGAGCAGGATGCACTCACCTCGGGCAACATGTATTTGCGTAGCAGGTTGACGATGATGGCAGCTGGCGCCTCTGACTCCTCCGGGTCACTGCAAAGCCCTGTGCCCACCAACCGGAAATCAAGGTTGAGGTGCTCCAAGCCGTGGAACACAAAGAGCAGGCGGGAACCGGCAGCGGCCATCAGAGGCAGAGTCTCCTTCAGGGCTGTGTAGCGCTGGGCCACAAGTTGGCACAAGGAGGCCGGCGCAGGGCCCAGGGATGACAGGTCCTCGCAGGAGAAGGGGATGAGCAGCTTGAAGGCTGGCAGCCGCCCGTGACACCAGTCCAGGACCATCTTGCGCACCAGCGTGCTCTTGCCTGTGCCCACTGTCCCGTAGAGCACCACCGTCTGCACCCGGCGCCCACTGGCATCTGGGTCAAAGAGCTGAGACAGGGCCAGTGGAGGGAGCCCAGCAGAGGGCGGCTGATGCTCCAGGGCCAGCTCAGCCAGTGGGCGAAGCAGCTCATCAGGGCTGCTCTCGCGGATCACAGGGTCTACATGCACCGTGTCTAGTGCAAAGGTTGGGCCGAACTGGCGCTCTTCCCTAGGCAGCCGGCTGAACCACTCGGCCAGGTTCTGGCGGTGCCGTTGGATAGCTTCTGGATGGGAAGGCAAAGGGAATGTGTCAGGGAGAGGGGCTGAGAAATGCAGGAGCTTAAGGAGGTGGTAGGGTCAGGCTGCGGAGTCAAGACACAACACCAGGAGATGCCAGGACCCAGAATGGTGCTGGACACACAGGACTCCCTCAGACTGTCCAGAAAGTTTGGACCCCTGTGGCAGAAAGTGGGAAGCCATGGAACGAGTGAGGGTGAGTCTGGGCTGACTGGCTGCATGATTATCTGTGTGTGATCTTCACCTGACAGCTAGAGGCAGTGTGTTGAAGGTAGGGATATTATATCCCTCCCAGTGCTTTGTACATCGTAAGTGTGCACTGCATGAATGTTGCAGGAAGGGATACATGGACAGATGGATAATGGGGCCAGGGAGAGTGGGTCCACTGATGGCTGATTGTAATGGGTCCTCTATACCTCCTTCCTGCTTGTTTCTCTCTCCAAGCCCTTCTTCCCCACGCTCCCTGAACCCACCCCCGCACTGGGAGCCCAGCAGCCCCTCTCCTCAGGCTGACTGAGGAGCCAGTCCCTTTACCAGCTGCAGCGATGCCCTGGAACAACTGCCCGTGTCTCCCTGATGGGGGACCACTGCCCGCTGAGCTTCCATGATGGCGTATAAAGGCCCTGTGAGCAAGGAAAAGGGATGAGCTGGGGCTTGGCTATTGGGCTCAGGCTCTGCACAGGCTCAGAGTCCAGGCCTGCCTGGACTGATGAACTTCTGGCTTCCTGAGATCCAGGCCTGACTCTGGACACCCAAGTCCAGAGCCTCATCTGACTCTCATACCCTTCCCAGGGCCTGAGGTCTTGCCCCTACCCCTCCAGCCCCCCACTGCTGACTGCCTGCCTGGAACTCAGACTGACCACTGCCAGACTCCACCCACTTCCCACCGGTCCTCCCTCTGGCTGACCACTGTGACTTGTACTATGGATGATATAAGCTAACTTCCTCTTAGGCCTGGTAGCTGAGTCTGTACCCTCTCCAGCCCCGGAAGACCAACTCTCCCCAGGAGATCAAGCTCTCTCCAAGTCCTGACCCTTCCCAGGCTACTCTGCTGTGCCCAGATGTGTCCTAAGGTATGACACTGAGGCCTCACCTAGGGGGCCCAAGGGGGCGCTCCCCTTTAAGGGGCCAACTCCAGTGGATCAGGAAGGGGATACGTTCATCTACAGAGAGAAAGCAGAAGGAAGAAACAGCATCCAGAATTCACCCACATTAGCTCAACAATACACAGATCCCACATCTACATCAAATCCCCATCATTTGCTCTCATAGCATCATGTACTGCCCCTTTGTAGCAGTTATTATGAAATTTTATATTTCATTATGTAATTATTTGATTAACATTCATTCACACACTCACCCCCATTCCTCCATGAGAGCAGGGATCACATCTGTTTTGGTTCACAAGTACCTACTTAGAACTTAGCACGGGGTCTGGCACATAGCAGGCACTCAATAAATATTCGCTGAATGCAAAATGAAATCAGACAATTGTTCCTGGACTTATGTAGCTACAGGGACACTCAAAGATCATCTAATCTGACTCCCTTAGTTTAGGATGGGAAAAAGGAAGCTCAGGGAGGTGCGGTGACTTGCCCAAGGCCAACAGCTAGTAAATCACAGAGCTGGGACTGGCACGCCTGGTGTCTGGATCCCTTCTCTCTTGGAGGTGCCATCTGGACTCTGGAAAGGGAGAAGTGGCAACAGAAACCCCTACTTCCTGCTCACCTGCTGGCTGGAGTACTCTTCCCAGACCAGGGCCCCAAGAGGCCCTGGGCAAATGGCAGCCCCACCTCATGGCAGGAGAGAAGGTCAGGGCCTGGGGGACTGAGCACACCACCTTCTATCCTGTTCCGCTGCAGGAAGAATGGTGTGAATGGACCCCACACACCCCCACTTTCCCACTCCACCTCTCACGCAGGCCAAGGGAGGCCCTTCCTCCTCAGGAGAACATCAGCCTTTCCTTAAATGCCAGCATCACCAAAGCCCTGGCTTGGCTTTCAGACCTCTCTCCTCTACATTCCCCACCTGAGTGATCCTACCACCCACTGGTTCTCCCCTGAGGCTTCACGATCCCCTTTCTCCCGAATTCCAGCCTAGTGAACTGTTTTATTTAGGTGTCCTTTTTTTTGCTTGGCTGCCAGCAAGCTCCTATGAGTCCTGTGTTCATTTTCAGTGGCTTTTCTGAGCCAACATTTTTCCAGTAACAATCATCCACTCTCCTCTGAAGTTTTTCCTTAGCTATCAGGTCCTTTTAGCTGAGTTTTAATGGTTTGATCATTTTATCTTCTCTGTGACTTTTATGTAACCTGCCTTTGAGGCTGGCATAAATAATAGATAAATGAATGAATGACTTCCTATTTGATATCTCCATATGGACATCCTGCCAATGCTTCGAGCCGCACGCTCGCAGAACTGAACTCAGCATCCCTCCTCCCCTTCCAGTTACTTTATTGCAAATCTTCCCCATCACATGATTTCTACTTGAAATCTGACCTCTTTGTCTTCAAATCCTTCCCCCCTCCTTCACACAGTGGAAACAGCCCTGCCGGTTCCTCAACCCAGTACTTTGCCAGCCTGTTCCTATTGCATAATCCCTACCACCGTGTGCTAATTTAGACCCTCCTCCTCCTTACTGGCCTCTGCCTTCAGTCTCATTCCATTCCCATCCCTCATCCCAGCCACCAATCGCCTCCCTAAAATCCTAGGTTATGTAGCGTCCAAACACCTGGCCCACACCAGCTATTTTCCTGAGTTTCCCCCTGACCCGTACCTCACCCGCCAGGCTCACTGAATTCTTGCTCCCACTTTCCTAACTTTGTTCATACTCTTTCATCAGCTTGGAATGACCTTTCTCCCCTGTCAGAAGTCCTACCCAATCTTTTAAGAACCTGCTCAAAGGTCCTCTCTCCTGGGAAGTCTTTCCTGATCCCTCTGAGCTCCCTTAAATGAAGCATACAGCTATCTGGCACCTGGTCTCCACTGAGATGTGACTCCTTAAGGGCAGGGCACCCTTAGGGAGAATTGGGTGCATTGGGCCCTATTGCCAGCAGGGCCAACCAGTGGAGGCGCAGCCTGGGGCTCAGACCAGGAGTCCCGGGGTCGGGGTCGGGGAAGAAGGGTTAAGAGACGGCCCTGGAAGGCTGGAAAAGCTTGGGGAAACTAGCTCAGTGGGATAAAATCAGTTGGAGGGCCTCTGACTCAAGGTGCGACTGGCGGTGGGGATAGGGGTAGGGAGGTCAATTGTCGGAAGATCACCGCTGGTCCCCAGGGAAGTGAGAAAAGGAGAGGGCACAGCAGGAAAGGTACGGGGCCTGTGCTCGCACAGGTCCAGAGCTCCTCCTCTTAAACTGGGTCCCAGCTTTCCTAGTTCTACTTGGTTTCAGAGCCCAAGAGTAAAGCCCGCCTGAATGCCCACCTCTCAGAGCACCGGCTGCGTCCCACGCGTCCCCAGCCGCTAGCTCCTAGTGGCACCAGCCCAGCACCGCCCCGCCCCTGCTACTTAGACCTTTACAGCCGCTGCCCGGGCCCGGGAGCCGATCGCCGCCAGAGTCTCCCGCTTGCTCCCAGAGGCCCCGGCGCGGCGCAACGCTTCCTGCACGCCCCGCCCGCCTGCGCGGAGCCCTGCCAGCCCTGGCATACGGCCCGGCAGCGGGCAAGCGCCAGCACGAGCCCAGGCGCTCCGGGCCGCCGGGTCCTGGGAGGAGGGAGATGGCGAGAGGGGCTAGTGTCCCGGAGAGCAGGCCCGGGGCGGGGACTTCTTCCCCATCTGTCTCTCCTCCCCCCACCCTCAGTGGTACAGCCCTCCATCCAGGCGGGCCCTGCCGCTGGGACTGCCCTCTGCAGGTCACTAAGCGCCAATTCCATCCCATTACTCACCACCTCCCAGGCAGGGCTTCTTGTTATGCCCATTTTACAGATGCAGGAACTGCAGCTCAGAAGGGTGAAATGACTTGCGCAGGTTGACCAACTAGGAAGGGGAAGAGCCAGAACAAGAATCCGGGGCCTGGGTCTTCCTACCTCACCCCTGGACCTTCCCGAGGCGACCCCCATCCCCCATCCCCCATCCCCAGGGCATTCTTCCCTCTGTGCCTCTTCACCGCTTCAGCCTGCCTCCTAACAGAGATCTGAGTCAAGGTCTTCTTGGGTCCTCCCTCTGTACCTGGCTCTCTTCAGACCCCAGACCCCTGTGTATGGCTTCTGGTCATTTGGGTCAAGGCAGGCACAAGAATGGGGCTGAGGGACAGCTCCCACCTCAACCTGCTCCTCTTGTCTGGCACCCAACCATAGCCTGGCCCTGGGGCTTCCTGGTCCTCAAAGCCCCCAGCCTCATCCCTGTGCTTCCATACCGGGCACACCCAGGACCCACGTAACCGATGGAGGAACCACCCACCACCCACAGCCAGGGCATGCCTCCACATGCAAACACAGCTTGCACTGAACGGAGGTGTGCAGTTGGGAACTGGTAGAGAGGCGCCTTGGGCAGGGCTGAGAAGAGGGCTTTATGATCTCTACCCTCCGTCCAGACTGAGGACAGTGTGGATATTTCACTTATACATGTAAACATCTGTTCTTTCACTGAACACGTGGTATTGGGCTAGTATCCAGCAACCAGAACAAGGTGAACAGGGACCAGACCATAGCAGTTCCCCTCCAGGGGGCCCAAATGATGGTACTTCAGAGGGAGACAGAAGCCTTAGGAAAGCCTGGGAGAGGAATTTACTAACTGCCTCTGGCACAGGAGGTGACATTTGAACTAGATCTTAAAAAATAAGCTGGGGGACTTCACTGGTGGTCCAGTGGTTGAGAATCTGCCTTCCAATGCAGGGGATGCGGGTTCGATCCCTGGTCAGGGAAATAAGATCCCACATGCCGCGGGGCAACTAAGCCCACGTGCCGCAACTACAGAGCCCATGCGCTCTAGACCCCCTGCACCGCAACTAGAAGCCCACGTGCAGCAACTAAGACCTGATGCAGCCAAAAACAAATAAATAAATAAACATTAAAAAAATAATAAGCTGGTACTCAGTCATAAAAAAGAATGAAATAATGCCATTTGCAGCAACATGGATGGACCTAGAGATTATCATACTAAGTGAAGTAAGACAAAATATCATATGATATCACTTATATTTGGAATCTAAAATAATGATACCAATGAACTTATTTACAAAACAGAAATAGAATCATAGACATAGAAAACAAACTTATGGTTACCAAAAAGGATATATTTGGAATTTGGCATTAACAGATATACACTACTACATATAAATTAGATAAACAACAAATAGCACAGGGAACTATATTCAATATCTTGTAGTAACCTATAATGGAAAAGAATCTGAAAAAGAATATATATGTGTATATATATACATACATGTATAACTGAATTACTCTGCTGTACACCTGAAACATCGTAAATCAACTATACTTCAATTAAAAAATTAAAATTAAAAAAAGCCAGAGAAGGGAAGGGCATTCCAGGCAGCAGGGAAAAGAGCACATTTGATTTTAACAAAGTTCTGAACGAGGAGTACGATGGGGTGAGGGGAGAGGAGGTAGAGTAACGCTGTGAATGTGATCTTAGGGGTGACATTTCAGGCCTGGAGGACTCCTCTAGCTTCACTCCACTTACCTAGCCACGCGAGACAGACAGGCCCCTAGCTGCGTTACTGGACACAGCTCAGAGCAAGACATTCCCCTGCCCCACCCCCCAGCGGGCATGACAGCCATATAGGTTTTATTAATAACATATAATTTGACTGGCCTCTTGCAGACAGAAGTACTGTGAGTCATACCGTGGGCATGTGCTCTGTCGTCGACCTCAGGATGGGGCAGCAGGTGCTACAAAGCCACAGCACAGAGAAGTGCTTTGGTCATCTCTGCCCTCCAGCACCTTGCACAGACCCTGTCACAGAAGGCAGCTGCGTTGAAGGAAATGATCTCTGGGTCCAGGAAGTTTGGCATTCAGGGAGAGTGGGCCCATTTCAAAACATGCTTAGATGCCCCCCCTCTGCAGGTTCCTGGGACTGGGGGGAGAAATCGCAGGTGGTTCTCAGGGACAAGAGCACAGCATCTTGAGAGGTTGCTCAAGTCGCTTCTCCAAGCCTTGGTTTCCTTCTCTGTAAAAGGGGGAAATGATCATACTCATCCTAGTAGCCTCATGGAGTTGCTCCAAGAATCAAAAGTGCTTTCTTCACAAATATGTGAGCCACTCTACGAAAGTTCTCTGTGAGCCGCTCTACGAATGTTTTCTGTGAGCCACTCTACGAATGTTCTCGGTGCCTGAATGGCCCTTGCTGGCTCTGGAATGGCTGTTCATTTCCTTTAGCTCCGAGGGGAACTTACAGATGTGTGAACTTATAAATTTTACTCTTTGGGGAGTATTTTAAATTTCATCTTAAAAGAGAAAGAATAAAAATGAAGAATCTTAAGAAAGACTATATAGTGGCAGAATTTTATGCCCTCTGACTTTTAGGAGCCACGTATTGGTATCATTCCAGGGAGAAGGTGGCACCCAGAGTGCCCCCTAAAGCTAGCTAGAATTCCAGGAGCTAGGACTCAGACTTCCCACTTCCCATTCCCATGCCCCACTTCCCACCCCCCACTCCCACCCCCATAAGAAACAAAGTTAGTCCATCTCCAGCCAATCAACCATCCGGTCATAGATTGGGCCCTACCCTAGCCCGGAGCATAGCACAACTAGGGTATTCCAGGCAGCCGGCAGGACTGATGGCAGCCCCTTCCTTCAGTCCCCAAGATCAGGATCAGGAGGGAAGAGGGAGAGACAATGTACTGCTTCTTGGGTCATCCTGCCACCAGCCCTCAAGGCCTTCTGGACAATTGCCTACTCCAAATCTCAGGCTACCAGAGCCATTTGTAGTCCTGGTGGTTGATGGCTTGGCCATGGGAGTGTGGCTCGGTAGGAAAGAAGCGAGGAAGAAATGAGGAAAGTTGTGCTGAGCCCAGTGGGGTTCCTGCCACTCTCATCCTGGGGCTTAGGTCCCTGGGGCTTTCTGCTTCTCACTGCCTTCACAGCCCCTAACCACCCCACTCCCCCATAGGCACAACCGGGGAACAAGGGCTCAGTGAGTTCTGAAAAGAGAGTCACGTATCACTCAGGCAAGAATGCACCTATGCAACAGACACAGAGCCCCTGCACGAAGCTTGCAGATCCACCAGTAACAAGCATCATGGGCCGAGGCCAAGGATGAGGAGTCCGGAGGCAGAAGACCTGGTTGCCAGAGCTGGTTCCCACTTCCATTAGCTAAGGGTCCTTGGGCAAGTTACTTAACCCAAGTCTCAGTTTGCTCATCTGCAAAATGGGTTGTCGTGAGAGATAATGCAGGGTTGACCTGACACTCCCTTGAGATAATGAACATAAGCATTTGTAAGATGTGAAGCTTGATACAAATATTTCATAAGATACACATTCACCTGCTTGACTTCCCATCCCCTGCCACAGCCTCCCTGAAGCTCATAGACTTCTTGCCAAGAGCTCTCACAGCCCATGGTACCAGGTGCCAGACACACACACATTTACACACTGCATACTGTATAAATATAGGTTTTATTAATAATGGGTGAACTCCCACAAATACAACCGGCATCTCTGTGTGATGGGGAGAATCCGTGGCAGGGTAAGGAAGGTAGAGAGGTGTGTGTACAGGACGAAGGGGGGACAAGAGCCCTAGGGGAAGGGGAAATCAGAAGTAGAATGAGCCTGGACCCGCACCCCCAGGAAAGCCAGACATGTTCTAGGTGTGTCTGTCGCTCTGGTGCCGTGGGCATGCTGCTCTGGTGCCCAGGGCCCACCTTGGCTGATAGAAAGCAGGTGGAGAGACGTGGACGAGAGTTTGAATGAGCAGCAAGTGGCCATGGAAGGAGAGGGGGAGTGAGATTGCCAGCTTGACACACAAAAGAAGAGCCATGGGGTGGCAGTGGCCAACTCATCTTATGCTCATGCTTGTGCTTGTGTGGGGTCCTGAACTCCAGGGAGCTGGTGCCCTGTGCCACCCCTGGCTTGGGACGGAGAGAGGGAGGGAAGACTGGGGGGTAGACACCTGCAGATCCTGGAGACGCCCCGGGCAGCACCAGCCTCATCCTTAGAATCAAAGCGGGGTCCCCGGGAGGAGGGTGACATGGCCCTTCCCACAGCACCCACCATCACCACCACCATCACTCTTCCTGTGAGCCACAGCGGGACAGCGAGTGTGTGTAGGGCCGAGATTGCCTGTTCGCATATTTGTGCCTGTAACTCAGGAGAGGTGAGGGAGCATTGCGGGACCACGCGAGCAGCGAGAAAGGAGGCTTGGGTCTTCTCCCACTCACCCCCCAGAATAAAGTGCATTCTCCAGTTCCAGTGGCGGATGGGAGAGAAACACAGACATTATTGCAGAGGTGCCATAGGCCCGGCCCCCCCAGAGGTGACGCGGAGGAGCCCAGGGGACAGCCCATGGCGCCAGGCCTCTCCAATCCCCAGGATTGGGAGGGACGATCCAGACAGAAAACCCAGCTTCTGTCCCAACAGATTGTCCAAATCAGCCAGGGTCTAGGGGCAGGGAGAGGTGAGGAGGAGGAAGAGACTTCCAGAGTCCGTCCCTGCTCCATTCCAACGTCCAAATGGGACATCCAGGGGACCCCACCAGGGCCCAGCCCTGGAACACCAACCTTATAACAGCCCAGTTTACAAACACTTGTGTGGTGGGGACCCCCGGGGGGGCCGCTTTGGTCAGTTGTCAGTGGGGGCCTGGAGAGCCTGGGGCTCCCAGACAGACAACAGAGGAGCGGGGGTGCGGGGGCAGAAGGCAGGTGGCAGCCTCCCCGTGGTCTTTGCATGCAGATGTTGGAAAGAGGAGGGAGGAAGCTACAGACCTACAGACCGCATCAACTCGGGAAGACTCCTGGGCGTGGCGGGGAGGCCTGGAGCCCCCAGCCCCAGGGCCACGGCTGGGAGCACAGTCCGACAGCCAGCCTGTGGAGGAGCTGAGAGAGGGGAGGGCGGCTGCACCAGCAGCCGGGGCCCAAGTCTACGAGGTTAAAACAGTCCCAAAGGGCCGGGGTCGGGGGCTTCCTGCTGCAGGGGCTGGGGTGCAGGCCAGGGCAAAGCTCTATCTCTCTGACTTGACCCGGTAACGGAGCACAAGGTATGCCAGCAGCCGCAGGGCCAGAAAGAAGATGCCCAAGACCAGGAAGTCCATGTAGAGCTTGGCGTCCTCTACATCCAGCGCTCGGAGGATGCTCTGTGGTTCCTGGAAAGGGCAGCGTTCCTCCAAGCAGGTCAGGTCTCCTCGCTCCATGCCATAGATGGTCAGAATCACCCCCTCAAAGCCATACCTAGGCAAGCAAGGGCATCAGAGCGGGACACAGGGCGCAGGGACCCTGCTCCCTGGGCAAACTGCCAGAGCCCAGGTGCAATCTCTCACCCTTGGGGCATGGCCTCCTACAGGGAGGAGCAGGGGCAGATGGTGAGGAAGGGGCACTGACCTGACATAGGAGAGGTAGGAGCTCCACTGCAGGTAGGTGGGGATGGTTTTGAAGCTGACAAAGAAACCGGAGAACAAGAGGACAGGGATGGCGGTAACTGGGCCCACAAATGTGGCCACCTGGAGGGGAGGGAAGGCGACCGGGCCGTCACAGGGGTGATCAGGACAGACCCAGGACTGGGGTGGACCCCAGGTTTCCCATAGATCCATCCCATTCCTTAGGCCAGCCCCTGATTCCTCCCACCAGACTCCGTCCCCCCTCTTGGGGGTCGCCACCTACCAGCCCCTCACCTGTAGGGAGTTGGAGGCAGCTCCGATCAGCAGCCCCAGAGACTGGGCCACCAAGGCCGTGGCAGTGGCCAGGGCTGAGAAGAGCAGGAAGCGGCTGGTCTCAGCTGGCTGGCCTGTCATCCAGTACACAATGCTGCAGTACACCACCGGGCACACCACCTGGGGAGTGGGCACAGGGCTGGGCAGAGGCCAAGACCCGCCACTCCACCCAGGCAGAACCTCCAGGACAGCAATTGCTAGAGCATCGTGGCTGCTCCTGCCTCTGCGCTCCCGTTCCTGCAGTCACGTGACCTTGACACGTCCCCTTCCTCCCCGGCTCGAAGAACTTCATTCATCCTCCAGTCTCACCTCTTCCGTCAGGCCCGCTCGGACCCGTTCAGGCACGGTGACTTCTCTGAAGGCCCTTCCCATCTGGACCAGCATATTCCTTATATTGTTAATTAATTAACTGTGTATATGAGAGCGTTTTGTCCCCCTGGATGCCATCAACTCCTGGAGGACAGGGACCGAGCCTACCATGTACAGTAGGGCAGGTCCTTCCTTGCACAAGGCGCCCAACCAAGAGGCAACCAGAGGTGGAGCCCCAGCCGAGCTCTTCTCACCCTAGCACAGTGCAGCCTCCACCCTGAGGAAGGGAGACATGTTTTCTAACTTGCTTAAAGGTGCCCTGCGGATTTTTGGTGGCCCTGGTGCTTGGAACAGGGTAGTGGTGGCAATAACAACAACCAAACCCAGCAAACATTATCGGGTACTTTAGTATGTGCTGAGCATTATTCTAAGTACTGTACGTGTTTTAACTCATTTCCTTCTCAGAAACAATCCCGAGGTAGATACTACCATCATTCCACTTTATAGATGGAGACACTAAAGCAAAGAGTGATTAGGTGACTTGCCCAATGTCTCACAGCTAACGAGGAGCAGTACGGCTCCAGAGCCCACGTTATTCTCTACTGCCTCGAATAAGATTCACAGAGTCATTTGTAGGGCTGTTATTTCCATCATTTTCTGTTTGTCCTCTCTTATTCTCACTGGAACATAAGTTCCACAAGGTCAAGACTACTTCCATCATGTTTGTTGCTATATCCCTAGTGCCTGGCATGGAGTCTGGTGCATGGCAGGTACTCACCACCTGTTGCTAAGCGAGAAGAAGTCAAGGAAAGGATGGCAGGTAACAAGGTTAAGGGAGGCAAGCAAGCAAGGATGGAAGGAGCAAGACAGGAGGGAGGCAGTGGAGGGGGAGGAAGAGGCTCACCTGGAAGGGCACATCGGCCATGGTCTTGGCCAGGTAATACGCTTTGAGGCTGTACCAGTAGTTGAGATGCTCCCTCATGAAGACGGCCATCTCTAAGGGGACTGAGGACACAGGCCGATCAGGCACAGCTGTCCAGCACCCTGGCCTTACCCCGTGCCCCCCACTCCCGCCCCACGCCCAGGGCAGCTCAGCTCACAGGTGAGCACAGTTGGCATCAGGGCAGCAAACATGAGGAAGAGCATGGAGAAGAAGAGGCAGCCCGTGTTGTTGAAGACCTTGCTGGCATCGTCACCGATGTGCAGGTAGAGGAGACCAATGAGCACGCCGATCACCACATGGGACACAAACCGCAGGTGGGTCAGGACCTGTGTGAGGGGTGATCACGAGGAGAGAGGATGGATCACAGGCTAGGGGTGGGCAGGCCACACTTGGGTAGGAATGTGGGTGTGCCCTCACAGGCACAGGGACCCACGGGGGCATTAGGGGGAGCTGTTGGGGGAGAGGCCCCATCACTATCCCAGCTGCTGGGATCCTACACCCCACAAGGCCAGGCTTATGCCAGCCTCCCCTCCCCCAACTTGATGTCTCACCGTGTCCCTGAGGATGGACATGAAGGTCCTCTTGAAGAGGATGCAGAACTGTGTGAGGGTGCTGGTGGCAAATGTGTGGCTTTCAATGGGATCCACTTCCTGGAGAGAGGAAACTGGATCAGGTGAGCCTACCCTACCCCCCACCACGAACCCAGCTCAGCTGGTGGGAAAACCCCTGAGCCCGTCCCTGGGGCAAGGGTCCTCCAGAATTCTCCACCATTGAGTTGGGTACCTGGAAGCTGGTCTTAGCAGTGTGAATCAGAGTGAGATTCAGAGAGAGACATAAAAAGGGAGAAAAAACTTGGGAGGGAGGAGATAGAAAGGAGTTAAGGACACCCATGGGGGCTACTAATAGATCAGTCACTTCTCTTTATTTATTTTATTCATTTGTTTATTTTTTTGGCCACGCTGCGCAGCTTACTGGCCGACCAGGGATCGAACCCACACCCTCGGCAGTGAAATCACAGAGTCCTAACCACTGGACCACCAGGGAATTCCCCAGTCACTACGCTTTAATCCATTGAAAACATTTACCCTAAGGGTGTAATACCTTTATGCCACCAGTTTCACAATATTATTAACGATGATAATAATGATGACAAAAAAAAAATAATGATGACAACAGCAACAATAACCCTCCCAGTCTTCCAGGGTTATAGTATCTCATTTAAGGAAGACAGCTGGCATGGAATGAACACCAACTGTACCAGCTACGGTGCGAAGAGCTTTGTGTGATGATCTAATTAGTCCTCCCAACAACCCTGTGAAGTAAGTATCGTCACCTCCAAGTTAGTGATGATAGTAAACCACACTGACCACGAGGCCAGAGACAGCTTCAGTCTTGTTTACCAGGTGGTACTAAGGACAACGTGCTACAGATGCTCAGTAAGAATTTGTTGAACAAATAAATGACTGAGAAAGTCGAAGCTCAGAGAGGTTAAGTAATGTGCCCAAGGTCACACAGCTAATAGCAGGTCTATTCCAAGTCCTGGGTTCTTCCTAAGTACCCAGTGGTTGTGATGCCTCTGGGGCATGTCCTCTTTGGCAGGGCCATGTCCATGGTCCTCTCTCTCCTCCCCCACTCTGCACTCTGCCCTCTCCACCCCTACTCACCGGAGGGCAAGGGGGACAGGGGGCAGGGATCTCATTCTTCTCAGGGCTGCTCTTCTTCTCTGCCATGGCACAGAGCCCATTCTGCACAGCCCTGAACAGCAGGGGATTCAGGTCTCCGTACTCGCCAGAGGCCACCTCGATGACTGGGGGACACAGAGGGGTGTGCTCAGCTAAGATCTATCCTTGCTTCCCAAGGGCAAGCCAGCCCTTCCTTGGGTGTGCGCGGAAGGCAGGCGACAGTGAGATCTCTGCCCCTGGGAGGCCGAAATGCATGATCTGAACCCCCAAGTTTGGCCCGCCACCATAACCCAGCCCCTACCAACAGGCCCCCACTCACTGAAGTCAGCTGGGTTGTGGTAGGTGGGGCAGTGCAGGCCGAGCCCCTTCAGATAGGGGATCAGGTTGGTGACCACGCCCTTGAAGATGCACTGACCCTGGCTCAGGATGTAGAGCTGAGGCAGAAAGAGAAGGACGAGGAAAACACCATGAGCGGGTCAGGCAGGTCCCACGACACCTCTACTGACCCCTTCCCTCTCCCCATCACAGGCCGGTCACCTTTGCATCCCAGAGAACCCTCACCCTCACCTTGTCAAACATCTCAAAGAGCTTGGCACTGGGCTGGTGGATGGTGCAGATGATAGTACGGCCCCCCTGGGCCAGGGACTTCATGAGGGACACCACTTGGAAACAGGAAGCGCTGTCCAGACCACTGTCCAGAGAGAGGCCACCAGGGGGCGGGGTGAGGTAGGCAGAGACAAGGGAAGGGACTGTTTGGATAGGGCAGCTGCTATGAGGGCGAGGGAGCTGGCAGGAAGGGGGTCACCCTGGCCATCCCTTTATCCCATCCACACTGTACGATTCAGGCATTTGGAGGTACCAAGAAGCCCAGAGTACTGTTAGGTGTAACAAGCAATTATTAAGCACCTGTTGAATGCCAGGCACTGGGATTACAAAGATGAATAAATAAGACATAGACTCTGGTTGGGAGGGAGAGAGAGAGAAATGCACAGATCATTTGAGATAATGTGGACCATGCTGTAGAAACATGGGGTGAAGTAGGGGGAGGGTTAAGCTCTGTTGTACAAAGGTGTTGGAGGGTAGTCAGAGAAGTTTCCTGAGTGAGTCTGGCAGAAGAAAGAGCTAAGCCAGGTGAGGGAGGGAGGAAGGGCAGGTGCGGTGGTGAAGGGCATTCCAGGCAGAAGACACAGCATGTGCAAAGCTCAGAGGCATGAAACACATGGCTTGACTAAGAGAATTATAAGTGATTCAGTATTATTAGAGCATGAAATACAAGACAGTGTGAAGCAAGATGTGAGGCCAGAGAAATAGGTTCAGACCAGGACCTTGTAAGTCCTCTGACTTCATTCTGAGGGCAAATGGGAATCACTGCATATTTTTAAGCAGCGGAGTGAGCATTGCCAGACTTTTCTTTTAGAAAGTTCGCTCTGGTTGCAGTTTGGAAGAAGGATGGGCTGGGAGAGACTGGAGATGAGGAGATAGGAGTCTTTTGAAGAAATGCAGGCAAGAGTTGATGATGTCCTGAATTTAAGCACTGGCACTAAGAATGGGGGTGGGGCGAATCTGAGAGATGGAAAAAGAACGTAGAATCAGCAGGACTTGGCGATTGATTGGCTGTGGGGGAGAGAAGGAGCAGGCGACATCCGTCAAGGAGGACATCGGGATTTCTGCTAGGGTGAAGGATGGGGCTGCTATGGCAACAGGATTGGCAAGGGTGGAGCCCTTCTCTGGCCCCAGGAGGCTGCGAACACATGCTCTTGTCTCCAGCAGTGGAGCAGATGCAGCCTCTAGCCCTGGCTCTGGGCTGAGGGGAGGAGGCATCCTGGTGGGAGAGGAGGGGGAGAGATACCTGGTGGGCTCATCAAAGAACATGACAGGTGGGTTGTTGACCAGCTCCAGGGCGATGGCCAGGCGCTTCCTCTGCCCTCCGGAGAGCAGGGCTGTCCTCGTGTGGGAGCAGGACATCAGGCCCAGTGCTGTCAGGATCTCTGTCACCTGGCCCGGCCGCCCACCCACCCCATGTCAGCTTCAGAGTCTCTGCTTCCCCCAGCACCACCCCAATTTAAGTAAGCATCTCCCTGAAGCGTGATGTCCCAGCCTTGGCCTCCCCTCTCTTACCACCCAACTTGGGGGCCCCAGAACTCAGCAGCACTGAAAAGGGCAGCTGACCCGTCCCCCTCCCCCCACCCTCCCCCACTCACCAGCTCCTTCTTCACCTCCTGCTTCTCACTTAGCTTCAGGTTAGCAGAGACCTGGGGCCCAGAGAGAAGGCGGATCAGATATGTGTGGGAGGGGGCACAGCCTTGACCCCTTAGCCAATGGGAAGGACGGGGACAGCGGATAAAGGGAAGGACTAGGAGGAGGGGATGGCCATCCAGCTCTCACCATCATGGCTTCCAACACTGTGAGGTGTGGCAGCAGCATGTCGTCCTGCATGATGTAACAGGACATCTTTCGGAAGGTCCTCAGTTCCCTCGGCCTCCCATTGACCAGGATCTGCCCCTTCATTCCAGACTCCCTGAAGGAACGTTGGTTGGGGATGGGGCTCAGGGTCACTTCAGAACAACTTCTGTGCTCCCCAGGGGACCCCTCTGCCTGGTCCTGCCCCCATTCTACCCCAGCCTTGTTCTCACCTGTATCCTGCCAAGATGTTCATGAACGTGGACTTGCCAGCCCCTGAGGGGCCCATGATGCCAATCAGCTCCCGGCGGCAGAATTTACCTGATAGGCACTTAAGGAGAGTCTTATAACCTGCAGTGAGGGAGGGAGGAACTTTTGATCAGGGCTACAATGAACAGAGACACCCCAAACTCTTAGGAGCCATGGCTGTCAGTGAAACAGGCAGTCCCTACTCACTGTGAATTGGTTAGGATGGAGGAACGACCCTCAGAGCCCCAACAATAACCTATACCCTCTCACCTCGTCCCCCTAGAAACGACCACCACTAATGTCAAAGTACCCGAGGTGACAATGCTCTTCCTTTTTTTTTTTTTTTAATTTATTTATTTATGTATTTATTTTTGGTTGCGTTGGGTCTTCGTTGCTGCGCGCGGGCTTTCTCTAGTTGCAGTGAGCGGGGGCTACTCTTCGTTGCGGTGCGTGGGCTTCTCATTGCGGTGGCTTCTCTTGTTGCGGAGCACGGGCTCTAGGCACGCGGGCTTCAGTAGTTGTGGCTCTCGGGCTTAGTTGCTCCGCGGCACGTGGGATCTTCCCGGACCAGGGCTCAAACCCGTGTCCCCTGCATTGGCAGGTGATTCTTAACCACTGCGCCACCAGGGAAGCCGGCAGTGCTTTTTCTGAAGGCCGTGGGAAAACCCCCACATCTGACGGATGGGCGTGGAGAGGAGATCAAAGTTACAGTAGACTCTACTCTTCTACAAACACAGCGGCCACTCTCTCATCCCCTCCAGGAAGACTTTCCCAACGATCCAGCCTGAGCTGGCTGACTGTCCTCTGTGCTCCCATAGCACTTCTCATATGCCAACACGTTTGTTACTTGATGTGCCTGCCCCTCATTCCCCTCCTCCAGCCTCTTAGTCAGTGAGCTCCTTGGGGGAAGGGTCTGTGTCTTACTCATCTTTGTAACCTTAGCAGACTGGCTGGCACATACTAGATGCTCAATAAGTGTTGGTTCTACCTTGGCCTCATTCTAAAAAGCCTTCTTCAGGGTGTTCCCTCTGCCCACCAGTCTCTGCAGACCCTAACATGTCCCAGTAAAATCTCACCTTTCATTCACTCACTGGGAGGCAGCATATGCATTAAGAGTACCAGTTTGGAGTCGGGTGGATCTACGTTCAAATTCTGGCTCCACACTTACCAGCTGTGTGACCTTGGGCAAGTTGCTTAACCTCTCTGAGCTCCAGGTCCCTCATCTGTAAAATGAGGATGATAGTACCTATCTCATAGGGTTGCTATAAAGATTCAATAAGATAATATATGTAAAGCATATGACACAGTGCTTGGCACATAGAGCCCATTAAAAACAAGTGATATTTTATAATTAATCCCATTTGGCAAGCGCTTATTGATATATACTACATTCCAAGCACTGTACCAGAGAGTGCACCAAAAAAATGAGGAAGACATAGTTCCTGCACTCAAGATGGTGATAGTCTAGGTTAAAAAGATGGACAAGAAACCATCTATGGATCTGAAGAAAGATAAAATAAGGGTTATAACAGAAGTACAAATCATGTGCAATGAGAATGCAGAAAATGGAATTGATGAGGGTGGAAGGGCAAGGGGAAAATCAGGAATGGCTTCATGGAAGAGGTGGCATGAGCAGCATTTCAAAATGGAAAAGGAAGGCAGAGGCTCTCCAGGCTTTGGGAGGAAAAGCTCTGCTATATAACAGCATATATGTAATACAATCCAGGGAACAAAGGGCAGAGACTCCACGGAGTCAACTGGTGAGACAAGTGGGTGGAGAGGAAAGATGAAGCCAAGGAGGCTGGCCTTGCCTGCTGGGCTTGCAGACCTGCCTCAGTGAGGCCGAAACACCAATCCCCTACCAGGTACTTTGCTCACTACCACCCTCCTCCCACCCATACGGAGCCCAATTCCCTCTCCATTCTACCTCCTTAGCAGAGGCAGTGAAGGGATGTGATCTTTCACCCTCCCTCCACAGCACCCAGCCGTCCCTCTGGACATATCCGGTCAGACAGGGGATCAGCTGCTGCCCACTCTGGCATTCTGATCACACCAACTGCCCGTATGGTGCTTTCCAGTTTACAAAGCTCAGTGCCTCAGTCACTGCTGTAGCAACATGGATGAGGCAACTGGGGCCCAGAGACATCCAGTGACTTACCCAAGGTCACACACACAGCAAGTTCTTTACTGGGAGAGGGGAAATCATGGATTCCAGCCCTCTGCCTCATTCATCATCGCCGTCAATTAGAAAGAAGTGTGGTTGTGCATGCCAGGGTATGCCTTTCAGAGCTACTCACAGGAAGCGATTTCTTTTGCAGGGGAAGAAATTGACAATGATGACCCCTCCCTTCATTTAATCCCCACCAAGCACTTGATTGAACACTATTGCTGAATTCAAATATCACCCTACGCTTGCCTTTCACAAAGCATTTTCACAGCTAACATCTCAGCTGAGCCGCACAACAAGCCTGTGTGGTGGGTATTCTTATCATCCCTGTTTACAGACGAGGAAAGTAAGGCCAAGAGAGGGTAAGCAGCCTGCCCAAGGTCACACAGCTTACAAGTGGCTAGGAACCCATGTCTTGGGACTCCTGCTGGACCACAACTGCTCAGCATGGGAGGGGCCTGCCATGCCTTCAGGATGGAGACCCACCACAGTTCTAGATCTGCCTCAGTCAGTAACTCTTCAGAATTTTATGAGGTCACTTAATCCTTCAGGGCCTCCATTTCCTCATCTATAAAATAAGGATAGTATATCTCCTCCCAAGGACATAATAAGGTTATTATGAATAATAAGTAAGATAATTAATAATAATTAATAGCAAAGGGTTTTAAAAATCAAGAAGTGTCCTGTGTAATTAGGAGAGGTGAGTGACAAATCCTTACGTGGGAAAGACAGAAATCTCCCTCTCTCCACGCCCCTTGCTCTTTTTCCTCTCTGCCTACCTCTAATTGCCTTCTGTCCTCCAGAGAAGGGGACAGGGATTCAAGTAAAAAGAGAAGGCAGAAAGAGGAGGACAGAGGGCAGAGAAAGGGGCAAGGGATGGACGAGACGGCAAAATGGCCAGTAAAGCAGAATGGGGCTGGCAAGGACAAAGGAGGGAAGGACTTGGTCAGGGGTGCCCATTTGCTGTGGCTGGTGGCTTGAAGCAGCCAGAGAGCTGGCCCATCTAGACACATTTCTTTTATATCTTCATTTCTCCTTAAAACTGTGAGGGCTAGGAAAATAACAACTACCTCCTCATTTGGCCCGGAGCTGGTCTCAGGGCCGAGAGGCTGCTTAGTGTTAAGGTGCTGAGCAGGGAGCCCGGATACCTCAGTTTCCAATGGCTCAGGCCCTGTGACCTTTTGGTCCCTCATGGGAGTGAAGGTAGGGAGTGCAGAGAGAGCTCAGGCTCAGCCCTGCTCTGAAGCACCCCAAACATTTCTTAAACCTCAGAGAACAATGTCCCAGCTCCACCCCTGATCCACACCCAGGCTCTGGGGAAAAACCCAGCTTCCCTATTCCCAGCTCAACCTGCCCAGGGCAGGGAGGGTGGGGTGGGGGGCAAAAGCTGCAGGGGATGCAGGAGATGGTCAGGGTTCAAAGGAACTCAGAGCCCCAGCCAGACCTTACCCCCTGTCCTAATGGGAGAAACAAGGAGGAGATGGGAATGCTTAACAGGGAAGTTAAGAGAGAGAAAGGAACGCTGCATGGAGAGCTGGAAAACCTGGCTTCTGGTCCCAAGTCTGCCACTTATTAGCTGTGTGACATTGGTCAAGTTACTCAACTTCTCTGGGCCTCAGTTTCCTTATTAATAATACAGGGATGTCATCTATCCTGTCAAGCCTTCACCTTCCGTGCCTCGGAGGACTTCGGCAAGAACGAAGTAAGAAGACAGGAATGAGAACATCTTTTAAAATTAGCAGAGCTCTGTAGGTCCAAGGATTTTTGCTAACCACTGAGGACAACCCCTGCAGCACAGCCCCTAATTTCTCATATCAGCCCTCAGAGGCAGGAGCTCTACCTGAAACAACAAAGGAAAACTCCTCATGGACCAGAGGTGATAGTGTCATCTTGGAAGAGGAAATAACCAATTGAATCTAGTGTCCCATGGTGCTTACAGGTGTAGGGGGAGTGCAGACCCCCGGCACCTCAGCTGTGTGCACAGTGAATGAGGGGCATAGATTTTGGTGGACCCGCTCCTGCCGGATTTGTAGAAGAGGGGACATCCAGGCCTCATGCTCCCAAAGGGGCAACTCATGGGGGCTCACAACTCCCCATCAGGCTGCTCCCTTACCCCGTTTGCGCCAGCAGGGTCCCTCCCTCACGGAATAGGACAGCTCCACAAACTCGATGTCCACGGCTGAGCGCTTGGGTAGGTGGGAGAAGCGCTGGGCTTCGGTGATGTGGTTCTCCACCTTCTTCAGGTGTGTGGTCAGCATAGGGGGCTCCGCCCCATCCTCCAGCGCCACGGCCATGGCCACAGCCCCAGGTCCTAGTCCACAGCCCACGGCCTCCAGCGCCTTCTCCGCCATCACGCCGCCGCCGGCCTGCAAGGAGAGGGCCTGCTCAGTTTGGGGCAGACCCCGATCCCTGGCTCAGAGCTCCCTTGCTTTCTAATGTGCCCTCGCCCCCACTCCCCGCCTCCTTCTCAGGGTAGACCGGCTACTGGGAGCAGCCCACATCCCACCGCCAGAGCATCTGCCCTCCCCCGACCACCACTCCCCGCGCAGCAACAATCAGTCCCGACCTCTCCTCGGTCCCGGGCAGCCCCAGCCCTAGTCTGGCCCCAGCTCGGCCCCTCGAAGCCCGCACCCCTCCCTCCTCCCCACGGAGGCTCTAATCTCCTTACCCCGCAGGCCAGCAGCCCCAGGGGACTGGATGGGAGGGGGGGAAGGGGCGGCTGGCAGAGGCTGCCGGCTAGGAGGTCAGGGTAGCAGGGTGAGCACAGGGTGGACCAGGCGAAGGCGGAGGAAGAGGAGGCTCTGGGCCTCCCGCTGCGTTCCCCTCCCCATCCCTGGGCGAGATGCCCTGGCTAGCCCCTCCCGCCTGCGCCCCTGGGTCCGCGCGCCACCCGGGATGGGCGCACCACCCGGACTCCAAATCCCCACTGCCAACTAAGCCCCCCATGGCGGGCTCATCCCCCTCCCATCTTCCGCAAGCCTGGTCACCTTGAGGCGCCCCCGGGCCGGTGCGGAGCCGAGATGCTTAGCGCTGCCGCGGGCCGAGGATGGAGACTCCAGGCCCTCTTACCTGCCTCCGGCTGCGGCACCGGCGTCCCGGCTCCCGGTCCCGGCGGCAGGGCCGGGGCGGGGCCGGGCCGGGCCGGGGCGGGCGACAGGGGAGGGCTCGGGCCTCAGGTCTGAAGAGAGATGACAGGTTTGGGGAGGGGCGACTGGGGCGCGCCCCTACTCAGCTTGGCCGCGCACACCTGGTTCCCTGAGCCCGACCCTCGGTGCCTTGTCCTCCCGAACCCGCCGGGCGACTGCGCTCTCCTCCAAGCTGCTGCTCGCCCTTCCCGCTGTTCTTAAAGAGCCCGCGCCGCCCCGCTGCCCGCGGGGGGCGAGGACTGCGAAGGGGAGCGACGCGTCGGCGACGTGGGGTGCCGCAGCGAGTGCAGTTGTGGACCCGGGACTGGGGAATTAGTGGCGAAGGGCCGACTTGGGGGCACTGAGGAAGGGAGAGCTGAAGTCACTCAGTGGGGACACGTCCCTGGATTACAGACTATACAACAGTGGCGGCGGAGGGGGAGGGGAATTGGGGGGTGCAGATTCCGTCACTCTCAAGGGATTGTGGAGCTGTCAGCCTGTCTGCACCACCACCACCCCAATTAATTTCCCTCAGTTCTGGCCCTTGAGCTCAGGCATCCCCTGGGAATCCCCAAACTAGATAAAAATGCTTTGAAAGCAAGAATCGTGGGACATCCTCCCCCCCCCCCGCCCCCTCCCCCGCCTACCTTTTCCCTCTCTAAAGGCGAGGAGACTAGTTAAAAAGAGACAGAGGGTGGCTGCTTTGGGAGAGCTTGCAGGCAGCTCCAAGGTTAAACTGGTACCCAGAGCTCAGCCTGCTCCAAGTGTAGAAATCTTTATTCTCCCAGGCAAATTCGGGCCTTTAAGACAGGCATTGCCTGATGCTGGAGGCACATGTGTGCCAGGGCGTGCACAGGGCTCACAGAACACTGTCTTTGGCGTCTTCTCACATACGTGTGCATTCTCTCCCTCACCCGACAAGCCTTCAAACGAAAGTGCCCAGAGCACTCTCGGGGTTTTTCCCTGCTCTGATCCTTCCTCAGGCAACTCCTCTTGGCCCCTGCCTGCCCCCGCCCCAGTCTTCAAGGGGTAAGTAGGTTAGCCAGCAGAGACACGTGACCTGAGCTTTTAAATTCCCACCTGTCCCACAGCAGAGATGGATGGGAGGGGAGGCTGCTGGTGTTGCTGCTGTGACTGAGGCTTCTCCTTGCTGCAGCAGATGAGAGGTTACTAGCAGTCAAACCTCTCCCCCGCTGGTCCCCCACTCTGCCAGCCTCTCTGAAGCCTGGAGGCTGGCGGCCCCTGCAGGATGTCTCCAGGCCCCCCCCCTGTGACTTAGAGTTTCATAAAGATTTTGGATCCAGCCCTCTCTACCTTCCCCTGACCCCATGCGCCACATCACCACTGTTCCTCAGGAACCCCCATTCTCCAAGTTAACCCCCAGTGCTCTACTGTAGATCCCCCCCAACAGTTGCATTATCTCATTTAATCCTCACAATATCCCTATGAGGCTGGTGTTACAACCTCTCTTTACAGATAAAGAAACTGAGGCATAGTGAGGCTAAGCCATGTGTCAAGAGGACACATTTAGTTGGTAACAGAACAGGGCTTAAACCCTAAAGTCCTCTCTGCTATGAAGCCTCTGGGAACCCTATTCCCAAATGGACTGTCTCCCTCCACTTCCTAGACAGGCTCTTCATTCTCTCAAGATAACCTCCATAGCTTAATGACACTCCCCCCCCCCCCATTCCCTGGCATACAACTTTCCAATTTTCAGGAAAATTTCCTCCCCTTCCTTAGGAATGCTCTGTCCCCATTCCTCAGGACAGCCTTCCCTATCTTCAGAGACCAACATTTCCAAGTCTTCTGCCAGCTTTCCGCCCTGTGCGGTTCACACCCCCTGCCCCAGGGCAGTAGTCCTCAGCCTTGGTTGAGAGCTTGGGGACTTTCAAAAAGATGTTTAGATAACACTCCAAAGCAGTTCATGCTAATCTCTAAGGTAGGATCCAGGCATTAGTATTTTAAAACGCTCTCCAACTGATCCCACTGAGCGGGCAAAGTCAAGAACCACTGCCCTGATGAAACTTCCATTCCCTGGGTTAGAACACCTGTCATGCACCCACTAAAAGCCCTTCTCTTCCCTGAAACAGGCCTCCCCATTCTCTAGGACACAGGACACCCTCTCCCTATTTTGTGAACACATCTTCCATGTCCTGAATTTGCAGTCGGAAGATTTGCATTCTACCCTTTGTGCTTTTACTAGTTTTGTACTCAAGCAAATTTCTCCACCTCTGTGTCTCATCCATGTCATGGGGATGATAAAAAAAATCCTGCATATCTGCCTCTCAGAAGAAAAGGTTCTTATGAGATTCAAGTGTTCAAGTGCTTAGCAATAGATGATGATTTTTAATTCTCAAGAACAGATCATACATCCTTACTCTCCAGGTCAGACTTACCATGGTTCAAGGTCATTTCATTTCATTTCCCGCAGAAGAATCTCCCATTTCCTTGGCAAAGGAGGGGAAACTACATTTGCTGAATAACTGCTATGTGCTAGGCTCTCAGCATAGAGATATGATCTCTGAAGAAAGAGCTAGGTCTGTCTCTTTCTCCCCTGAATTCCCAGAACTTGTGCACAGAAAACCCACTGTATAGCCATGTATTGACTAAACAGTCTAACCAGTCCTCACAACAAATTTATGAGGCCAGTATTATACCCCCATGTTTCAGATAAGGAAACTGAAGCTCAAAAATGTTAAGTACAAGTATGAGATCACACAGCTCATGTCGTGGATCCAGGGATCCAAAACCAAGACTACACATTCTAAACAATGACTTGATCTACTATGTCAAACTTCTTCATTCCCTAATAGTGTCACCTTCCCATTTTATGAAGCAGATCCATCTCCACTCCCCTGAACAGGCTTCTTCCCATTCTAGGATATAAAAGTTTTCCAACCTTCTAGAGGTTCACTAGGACAGACCCTTCCCATTCTGGGTGATACCCCCAACTCCTTCCACATACCTTCCAAGACAGAACTTTGATTCCGTAGAACGCACACCTCTAACTCCTGGAAGAGACCTTGTAACTCGAGAGCAGTAGTTCTCAAGCTTAGCACACATGAGTATCCCCTGGAGGGCTCCTTACAACACAGATCACGAGGCCCCCTTCCCAGAGTTTCTGAGTATCTGGGATGGAGCCAGAGAATTTGCATCTCTAATAAGTCCCCAGGTGATGCTGATGTTGCTAATCTGGGGGCATGCTTTGATTTCTCATCCTCCGAATAAATTTCCAGTCTCCTACCATGGTCTTTCCCTCAATGCCCAAAATGGATCCTCCCCCCCTTTCCTCAAATATACCTCCTCCACTCCATTGATCCTCTCCTATTTCTAGGATCCTCCCCAATTCCCATCCCATAGCCTCCCCTCCCACCACCAAGACAGCCTCCATCCAGGACAGGTTCCCTAGACCCAGATAGGTAAGGGTTGGTGATAACTGGCTTGTGAGGAGCAAGGCAGAAGCAGAAAATTCCTGTCTCAGCTTAGTGCTGGGAGCTAATCTAGCAGACACAGGGTGCTCTGGGCAGGGATTTGTGGGAGAAGCAGTTGGTAAAGAGCTTTATGGACTTATGGGAAAAGGGGGATAGCAGGATCCTATGGGAGCTGGAAAGGAATTGGGTTGTGGACTTTGGAACTGACCCAGTTCTGCTTTCACCACCCCAGGTTTCTGGTCTACCCCGACAGTCTCTCTCTCTCTCTCTCTCTCTTCTTTGGATAGAATGATTT
Source organism: Balaenoptera acutorostrata (assembly GCF_949987535.1). NCBI lineage: Eukaryota > Metazoa > Chordata > Mammalia > Artiodactyla > Balaenopteridae > Balaenoptera > Balaenoptera acutorostrata. The sequence goes on along the minus strand of NC_080072.1, from coordinate 99,156,231 downwards.
TCAAGTGTATTTATCAGTGGAAGGACCCTCTGCTGGCCACTTGGGGAAATGCAGCCCAGGCCTGGGAGAGAGTGGTAAATAAAAGAGGGAGGCTGCTGGAGACAGTAAAGATGGGTATAGGCACCTGAGTCCGGGCAGTGGAGGGGTACCTACTAGGCAGAGTCCTGGCTGTTGCCTTTTAAAAACAATCCTTGTTGTTAAAAAATATGAGAATATAACATATATAACAAAATCAAGCAATACTGAAGTATATTTTAAAAGTGTGATATTTATCTATTTCTTACCTGTGATGTAGTTCCATTTCCTTTTCTTCAAATTTTTAAAAATAATTCCTTTTTTTTTTTGCTCCATTGGGTCTTCGTTGCTGCGCGGGGGCTATTCTTCGTTGCGGTGTGCAGGCTTCTCATTGTGGTGGTTTCTCTTGTTGTGAAGCACAGGTTATAGGTGCACGGGCTTCAGTAGTTGTGGCACGTGCGCTCAGTAGTTGTGGCTCGCGGGCTCTAGAGCGCAGGCTCAGTAGTTGTGACGCAGGGGCTTAGTTGCTCCGCGGCATGTGGGATCTTCCCGGACCAGGGCTCGAACCCGTGTCCCCTGCATTGGCAGGCGGATTCTCAACCACTGTGCCACCAGGGAAGCCCGCCATTTCCTTTTGATAAGAAGAAAATGAGGGGTTCTTCGAAGCTGCCAAGGTTCTTTGCCCGAGTCACTGTCTCTTTTTCTTTGAGAACCCACACACCTTCTGCCTCCCAGTCTCAGCTTGCCGTCTTCCTTCCCCTAGAACTTGAACTCCCACCACACCCCTTTGTACCCTTTGCATGGAACCAGCCTGAGACCAGCCTGTTTGCCCAGCTTTTCTCTGGGACTTGTTCCCCTGCTCCAAACACAAGGCCAACTCCCCTGGAGGGTGGGGAGAAAGGCCACTGCTGGTAGGTGTTCAAAATGCCTTATTTCCCTTGATCGCTGCTATTCCAATGACCCCTATCTCTACTCAGCAGCCTACTTCCTGTGGACATACTTGGCACTCCAACTAGCTCCATTTTATTTATTTATTTATTTATTTTTAGAAATTTATTTATTTATCTATTTATTTTTGGCTGTGTTGGGTCTTCGTTGCTGTGCGCGGGCTTTCTCTAGTTGCAGTGAGCATGGGCTACTCTTCGTTGCGGTGCGCGGGCTTTTCATTGTCATGGTTTCTCTTGTTGCAGAGCATGGGCTCCAGGCGCGCAAGCTTCAGTAGTTGTGACACGTGGGCTCAGCAGTTGTGGCCTGCGGGCTCTAGAGCTCAGGCTCAGTAGTTGTGGAGCATGGGCCCAGCTGCTCCGCGGCATGTGGGATCTTCCTGGGCCAAGGCTCAAACCTGTGTCCCTTGCACTGGCAGGCAGATTCCTAACCACTGCGCCACCACGGAAGCCCTAACTAGCTCCATTTTAAAATGTCCCTTTTCACAACAAAAAAACAAACAAACCAATCGAAAAATGGGCAGAAGACCTAAATAGACATTTCTCCAAAGAAGACATACAGATGGCCAATAGGCACATGAAAAGATGTTCAACATTACTAATTATTAGAGAAATGCAAGTCAAAACTACAATGAGGTACCACCTCACACTGGTCAAAATGGCCATCATTTAAAAGTCTACAAATAATGGGACTCCCCTGGTGGTCCAGTTGCTAAGGCTCCGTGTTCCTGATGCAGGGGGCCCGGGTTCCATCCCTGGTCGGGGAACTAGATCCCTCATGTCGCAACTAAGAGTTCGCATGCCACAACTAAAGTTCCCGTATGCCGCAACTAAGACCCGGCACAGCCAAATAAATAAATAAATAAATGTTTTAAAAATCTACAAAAAATCTATCTGGAGAGGGTGTGGAGAAAAGAGATCCCTCCTAGACTGTTGCTGGGAATGTAAATTGGTGTAGTCACTATGGAAAACAGTATGGAGGTTCCTCAAAAAACTAAAAATGGAGTTGCTATATGATCCAGCAATCCCACTCCTGGGCATATGTCCAGACAAACCTATAATTCAAAAAGATAGGACTTCCCTGGTGGCGCAGTGGTTAAGAATTCGCCTGCTAATGCAGGGGACACAGGTTCGAGCCCTGGTCCGGGAAGATCCCACATGCCACAGAGCAACTAAGCCCGTGCGCCACAACTACTGAGCCTGTGCTCTAGAGCCCTCGAGCCACAACTACTAAAGCCCGCGTGCTACAACTACTGAAGCCCACGTGCCTAGAGCCTGTTCTCCGCAACGAGAAGCCACCACAATGAGAAGCCTGCGCACTGAAACAAAGAGTAGCCCACGCTCACCGCAACTAGAGAAAGCCCGCACGCAGCAATGAAGACCCAACGCAGCCAAAATTGATTAATTTTTTAAAAAACTATACTTCAATTTAAAAAATACTTTAAAAATGTCCCTTTTCTGACCGCCTTTCCCTCCTGCCCTGATCTTCAGAGGCTCACTGTATTTGATTCTAACTAGTCTCCTAGGGCCTCCCTGCCCAGTTTTGACCTCAGGATCCTTCTCTGGCTGCTCTAATTACCCTGCTCCTTGACCCTAGGCAATTCATGTCCAAGCAGACAAGCCATGGCCGAGGATCAACCCAGTGGTCTGTCTTCTGCTTTTGCTCCGGGGCTGCTGGTATCTGCTACAAAAAAGTGTCTGGTTGTGTTGAAGTTGCCTGATCTTGGTCTTCAGCCTCTGCTGAGTTCTCAGGTGATCTATCTCACTCCTATATCTATAAATGGCATTTCTAAAACTTGACAGTTGTTATCAATCTCCTTAATCCAACAAATTATCCCTCAATAACATTAATCCCTACTCTATCAAGGAAATAGAGACCGCCAGGCATGAAATCCCTCTCACACCTTACATCTCCTACAAACTAAATTCACATCCCCTCCCATCCTGCCTTCCCTCTACTCAAAGGAAGGGATGTCTCCATTACTTTCCAAGCTTCGTCTATCTACTTGTCCTCCATATTCCTTGCTCAGTCAAGAAATTCAAGCTATTTAGCATGATATGAAAAGTTTTCACAACCTCCCCCTACCTTCCCTCTCAGCCTCAAACCCCTCTGCTACTGTACACGAAATGAGTATGCACCTCATTCGCAAAGTGCACCGTGGGATTCCTGATCTTGAGCAAATTCATTCATTCATTGGGAGCCTATATTCACTAGGTCACAGTCTGACAGAAATGACTTGATTCCCCATGACTACTCTTCCCTCTTCTCATCGAGAATCATTTCTCTTTTCTACCCACTCAGCTCTTCTGTGCTCTTGTGTGAGGTTATGGACTTGCCCTAAATAAGAAAAATGAAGCATCAGCTTCCACACTCCTGGGCCACCTGCCCTCTCTTCCTACCACCACCCCTCTGAGAAGAGTAAGACAGGGTATCTCCTTAATCTTCAGGCACCATGATGTCTGACTCTAGATGAACTTTTAAGGCAATCAAATTAGTACTGGCACCCTCCTCCCTCCAGGGATCTGCTGTCACCCACCCCCAGCCTCTATATTCTTCCACAGGCCTCTGGCTGCTTAAACTCAATAACCCCTTTCTCCGGTCCGGTGCTTTCTAACCCACGCACACAGAGCCCAGGATCCCCTCCTCCTGGAGAACTGGAATCACACGGTAGCAGGCCAAAATGTCTTCTGCACTCCCCATGGTCCAGACCGAGCAATGGGATTTGGTGGGGGCATCACTGGTATGACTGGTAGGGAAGCCCCTTTTCACAGGGTGCTGGCCTGATCCTGAAGGCACTGCTCAGCTGAGCAATGAATGCCATCAGTCATGCTGAAGAAATCCCTCAAGTGGCAGCCCCAGCCACTGCTTAGAACACCAGCAAACCAAGGGCACCAAAAAAATGAAAGAAAAAAATTGAGACCAGAATTTGATAGTTTATAAATATATATTTTTGAAAGTATAATCATGTTGTACTTACTTGTAGTTGCTTCCGGGTTTAATATTTTCATTTTGAATTATACACGGAGAATGGGGCACCACAGTCTTACCAGGGTTCAGAGCCTTTAGGCTTCATCTCATCTTGATTGGGAGAAAGGTCTCTAATGACTTGCCCTTGGGGTCTGCCTCTGGCCCTGTTCTGTTCAACCTTTTAACCCACCGCTTGGAGACAGTTGTCCATCGAGTCTCACAGGTCAAAATTTAATGAGGATAAACACGAGGGCTTGCTGTTGGGTCCAAGATAACCACTGCAAACATCTAAAGTGAAGGAGCACAGCTTGGGCAATAACAAAACATGTAAAGGCTTAGGGGCTCCAGAGGGCAGCGGCTTCATACTAAACTGAGAGCATGGTGTAACCACCAAAACTAGAGGCCCCAAGGACACGGGGATGGAGAGGGAACTCCAAACTACACGACACAGGAGGTTTAGAAGAAACTGAGGGTACTTAGCCCAAAGAAGCCTCCGTTGTCTTCAGTTATCTGAAGGCCTGATGGGGGAGCAGAATTATACTTGTTTAGTGGAAGGACAGGGTGTGGGTGGTGAAATTGATACAGGATCCTAGAGGAGTAAGCCTGGAGATGCAGTGGCTTTGCTTATGGAAGTCTTCACTTGCGTTTCCTCTCTCCTCTATGTTGCCATTTAAAAAAAAAAAGAAAAATCTTTCTCAATGCCTTTTTTTAATATATATATAATTATTTATTTATTTATTCATTTATTTATTTTTGGCTGCATTGGGTCTTCGTTGCTGTGCACAGGTTTTCTCTAGTTGCGGTGAGAGGGGGCTACTCTTCGTTGCGGTGTGTGGGCTTCTCACCGCGGTGGCTTCTCTTGTTCCGGAGCGCGGGCTCTAGGCGTGCGGGCTCAGTAGTCGTGGCTTGTGGGCTTTAGAGCGCAGGATCAGTAGTTGTGGCACACGGGCTTAGTTGCTCTACGGCATGTGAGATCTTCCCGGACCAGGGCTTGAACCCGTGTCCCCTGCATTGGCAGGCAGATTCTTAACCACTGTGCCACCAGGGAAGTCCTGCTTTCTTTTTAAAATTATTTATTTTTTATTGAAGTATAGTTGAAGTGCAATATTATATGTTACAGGTGTACAATATAGCGATTCACAATTTTTAAAGTTTATACTCCATTTAGTTATTATAAAATATTGGCTATATTCCCTGTGTTGTACAGTATATCCTTGTAGCTTATTTCATACATTATAGTTTGTACTTCTTAACCCCCTACCCCTATCTTGTCCCTCCCCCCTTCCCTCTCCCCACTAGTAACTGTTACTTTACTCTCTATATCTGTCTCTTTCTTTTCTGTTACATTCACTAGCTTGTTGTATTTTTTAGATTCCACAAATAAGTGATATCATACAGTATTTGTCTTTCTGTCTGACTTATTTCACTTAGCATAATATCCTTCAAGTCCATCCTTATTGTTGCAAATGGCAAAATTTCATTCTATTATACCGCTGAGTAGTATTCCACTGTATATATATACCACATCATCTTTATTCATTCATCTGTTGATGAGCACTTAGGTTGCTTCCATACTTGGCAATTGTAAATAATGCTATGAACATTGGGGTGCATGTATCTTTTCAAATTAATTTGTGTTTTTTTCAGATATATAGCCAGGGGTGGAATTGCTGGATGGTATGGTGGTTCTATTTTTAGGTTTTTGAGAAACCTCCATATTGTTTTCCACAGTGGCTACACTAACTTACATTCCCACCAACAGTGTACTGTTTTCTCCACATCCTCACCAACATGTTCTTTGTGTTCTTTTTGACGTCAGCCATTCTGACAGGCGTGAGGTGATATCTCATTGTGGTTTTGATTTGCATTTCCCTGATGATTAGCCATGTTGAGCGTATTTTCATATGCCTGTTGGCCATCTGCATGTCCTCTTTGGAAAAATGTCTGTTCAGTTCTTCTGCCCAATTTCTAGTCAGTTTGGTTTTTTGACGTTGAGTTGTATGAGCTGTTTATATATTTTGGATATTAACCCCCTATCGGTCATATCATTTGCAAATATTTTCTCCCATTCTGTAGGTTGTCTTTTCATTTTGTTTATGGTCTCCTTTTCTGTGCAGAAGCTTTTACGTTTAATTAGGTCCCATTTGTTTACTTCTGCTTTTATTTCCTATGCTTTAGGACAGATCCAAAAAAATATTGCTACAATTTATGTCAAAGAGTGTTCTGCCTATGTTTTCCTCTAGGAGTTTTATGGTTTCCAGTCTTACATTTAGGTCTTTTACCATTTTAAGTTTATTTTCGTATATGGTGTTAGAGAACATGTTGCTATTTCTTGAAGGGGCTCTTGCAGAGGCGAAGTGAATGTCTACATTGACTTGACCTTAAAGCCCTCATTATTTCTTGCCTGAATTCCTGCAGCAGCTCCCTAACTTGCATCTGCCTGCTCTCTCACTCCCCATCACGGGCAGAATCACCGTTCTAAAACTTGATGCAGTCCTTTTGGGCGGCTTTGCCTTCCTTCCCAGTCTTGTCTCTCTCCACAATCCACTGCCCTCTGTGCTGCAGACCACAAAGTACCCCTTTAGATTCGTTTACAGACCTAGTCTCCTCTGCTCGGAATAAACCGGCCACCCCTTTGTAGATGGTAGCTCTAGTTGTTTCCTTGACCAAGTCCTTCTCAATCCCTTGGCCAAGTAATACTGTCAGCTCCTGCTTTGAGCCTTCTCAACGAACCCTGACAGGCCTCTCACTCCACTCATTTAGGTCTTTCCTCGCCTCCGTACTGCAAGTCCCTCCGGGGCAGATCCTGCCTGGGTTTATCCATCTTTGTATCCTTAGCACCTGTCACAAAACCCAGACTATACGAAGAACTCAGTAAATGGCTGACGGAATTAATGAAGAGACTTCTCTTTCCTAATTCTTTCAGCAGTAGGCACACAGTTTTTGTAGTAAGAATTATTTAGTCCTGAGCCTCAACCACCAGAGGGCAGACAACAGAAGCAAGAAAAACTACAATCCTGCAGCCTGTGGACCAAAAACCACAGTTACAGAAAGACAGAGAAGATGAAAAGGCAGAGGGCTATGTACCAGATGAAGGAACAAGAAAAAACCCCAGAAAAACAACTAAATGAAGTGGAGATAGGCAACCTTCCAGAAAAAGAATTCAGAATAATGATAGTGAAGATGATCCAGGACCTCGGAATAAGAATGGAGGCAAAGATTGAGAAGATGCAAGAAATGATTAACAAAGACCTAGAAGAATTAAAGAACAAACAAACAGAGATGACCAATACAATAACTGAAATGAAAACTACACTAGAAGGAATCAATAGCAGAATAACTGAGGCAGAAGAACGGATAAGTGACCTGGAAGACAGAATGGTGGAATTCACTGCTGCGGAACAGACTAAAGAAAAAAGAATGAAAAGAAATGAAAACAGCCTAAGAGACCTCTGGGACAACATTAAACGCAACAACATTCGCATTATAGGGGTCCCAGAAGGAGAAGAGAGAGAGAAAGGACCAGAGAAAATATTTGAAGAGATTATAGTCGAAAACTTCCCTAACATGGGAAAGGAAATAGCCACCCAAGTCCAGGAAGCGCAGAGAGTCCCATACAGAATAAACCCAAGGAGAAACACGCCGAGACACATAGTAATCAAAGTGGCAAAAATTAAAGACAAAGAAAAATTACTGAAAGCAGCAAGGGAAAAACGACAAATAACATACAAGGGAACCCTCATAAGGTTAACAGCTGATTTCTCAGCAGAAACTCTGCAAGCCAGAAGGGAGTGGCATGATATACTTAAAGTGATGAAAGGGAAGAACCTACAACCAAGATTACTCTACCCAGCAAGGATCTCATTTAGATTTGATGGAGAAATCAACAGCTTTACAGACAAGCAAAAGCTAAGAGAATTCAGCACCACCAAACCAGCTCTACAACAAATGCTAAAGGAACTTCTCTAAGTGGGAAACACAAGAGAAGAAAAGGACCTACAAAAACAAACCCAAAACAATTAAGAAAATGGTCATAGGAACATACATATCGATAATTACCTTAAACGTGAATGGATTAAATGCCCCAACCAAAAGACATAGACTGGCTGAATGGATACAAAAACAAGACCCATATATATGCTGTCTACAAGAGACCCACTTCAGACCTAGGGACACATACAGACTGAAAGTGAGGGGATGGAAAAAGATATTCCATGCAAATGGAAATCAAAAGAAAGCTGGAGTAGCTATACTCATATCAGATAAAATAGACTTTAAAATAAAGAATGTTACAAGAGACAAGGAAGGACACTACATAATGATCCAGGGATCAATCCAAGAAGAAGATATAACAATTATAAATATATATGCACCCAACATAGGAGCACCTCAATACATAAGGCAACTGCTAACAGCTATAAAAGAGGAAATCGACAGTAACACAATAATAGTGGGGGACTTTAACACCTCACTTACGCCAATGGACAGATCATCCAAAATGAAAATAAATAAGGAAACAGAAGCTTTAAATGACACAATAGACCAGATAGATTTAATTGATATATATAGGACATTCCATCCAAAAACGGCAGATTACACGTTCTTCTCAAGTGCACACGGAACATTCTCCAGGATAGATCACATCTTGGGTCACAAATCAAGCCTCAGTAAATTTAAGAAAATTGAAATCATATCAAGCATCTTTTCTGACCACAACGCTATGAGATTAGAAATGAATTACAGGGAAAAAAACGTAAAAAAGACAAACACATGGAGGCTAAACAATACGTTACTAAATAACCAAGAGATCACTGAAGAAATCAAACAGGAAATAAAAAAATACCTAGAGACAAATGACAATGAAAACACGACGACCCAAAACCTATGGGATGCAGCAAAAGCGGTTCTAAGAGGGAAGTTTATAGCTATACAAGCCTACCTAAAGAAACAAGAAAAATCTCAAGTAAACAATCTAACCTTACACCTAAAGAAACTAGAGAAAGAAGAACAAACAAAACCCAAAGTTAGCAGAAGGAAAGAAATCATAAAGATCAGAGCAGAAATAAATGAAATAGAAACAAAGAAAACAATAGCAAAGATCAATAAAACTAAAAGTTGGTTCTTTGAGAAGATAAACGAAATTGATAAGCCATTAGCCAGACTCATCAAGAAAAAGAGGGAGAGGACTCAAATCAATAAAATCAGAAATGAAAAAGGAGAAGTTACAACAGACACCGCAGAAATACAAAACATCCTAAGAGACTACTACAAGCAACTTTATGCCAATAAAATGGACAACCTGGAAGAAATGGACAAATTCTTAGAAAGGTATAACCTTCCAAGACTGAATCAGGAAGAAACAGAAAATATCAACAGACCAATCACAAGTAATGAAATTGAAACTGTGATTAAAAATCTTCCAACAAACAAAAGTCCAGGACCAGATGGCTTCACAGGTGAATTCTATCAAACATTTAGAGAAGAGCTAACACCCATCCTTCTCAAACTCTTCCAAAAAATTGCAGAGGAAGGAACTCTCCCAAACTCATTCTATGAGGCCACCATCACCCTGATACCAAAACCAGACAAAGACACTACAAAAAAAGAAAATTACAGACCAATATCACTGATGAATATAGATGCAAAAATCCTCAACAAAATACTAGCAAACAGAATCCAACAACACATTAAAAGGATCATACACCACGATCAAGTGGGATTTATCCCAGGGATGCAAGGATTCTTCAATATACGCAAATCAATCAATGTGATACACCATATTAACAAATTGAAGAAGAAAAACCATATGATCATCTCAATAGATGCAGAAAAAGCTTTTGACAAAATTCAACACCCATTTCTGATAAAAACTCTCCAGAAAGTGGGCATAGAGGGAACCTACCTCAACATAATAAAGGCCATATATGACAAACCCACAGCAAACATCATTCTCAATGGTGAAAAACTGAAAGCATTTCCTCTAAGATCAGGAACGAGACAAGGATGTCCACTCTCACCACTATTATTCAACATAGTTCTGGAAGTCCTAGCCACGGCAATCAGAGAAGAAAAAGAAATAAAAGGAATACAAATTGGAAAAGAAGAAGTAAAACTGTCACTGTTTGCGGATGACATGATACTATACATAGAGAATCCTAAAACTGCCACCAGAAAACTGCTAGAGCTAATTAATGAATATGGTAAAGTTTCAGGTTACAAAATTAATGCACAGAAATCTCTTGCATTCCTATACACTAATGATGAAAAATCTGAAAGAGAAATTATGGAAACACTCCCATTTACCATTGCAACAAAAAGAATAAAATATCTAGGAATAAACCTACCTAGGGAGACAAAAGACCTGTATGCAGAAAACTATAAGACACTGATGAAAGAAATTAAAGATGATACCAACAGATGGAGAGATATACCATGTTCTTGGATTGGAAGAATCAACATTGTGAAAATGAGTATACTACCCAAAGCAATCTACAGATTCAATGCAATCCCTATCAAATTACCAATGGCATTTTTTACGGAGCTAGAACAAATCATCTTAAAATTTGTATGGAGACACAAAAGACCCCGAATAGCCAAAGCAGTCTTGAGGCAAAAAAATGGAGCTGGAGGAATCAGACTCCCTGACTTCAGACTATACTACAAAGCTACAGTCATCAAGACAATATGGTACTGGCACAAAAACAGAAACATAGATCAATGGAACAAGATAGAAAGCCCAGAGATTAACCCACGCACCTATGGTCAACTAATCTATGACAAAGGAGGCAAAGATATACAATGGAGAAAAGACAGTCTCTTCAATAAGTGGTGCTGGGAAAACTGGACAGCCACATGTAAAAGAATGAAATTAGAATACTCCCTAACACCATACACCAAAATAAACTCAAAATGGATTAGAGACCTAAATGTAAGACTGGACACTATAAAACTCTTAGAGGAAAACATAGGAAGAACACTCTTTGACATAAATCACAGCAAGATCTTTTTCGATCCACCTCCTAGAGTAATGGAAATAAAAACAAAAATAAACAAGTGGGACCTAATGAAACTTCAAAGCTTTTGCACAGCAAAGGAAACCATAAACAAGACGAAAAGACAACCCTCAGAATGGGAGAAAATATTTGCAAATGAATCAACGGACAAAGGATTAATCTCCAAAATATATAAACAGCTCATTCAGCTCAATATCAAAGAAACAAACACCCCAATCCAAAAATGGGCAGAAGACCTAAATAGACATTTCTCCAAAGAAGACATACAGACGGCCACGAAGCACATGAAAAGATGCTCAACATCACTAATTATTAGAGAAATGCAAATCAAAACTACAATGAGGTATCACCTCACTCCTGTTAGAATGGGCATCATCAGAAAATCTACAAACAACAAATGCTGGAGAGGGTGTGGAGAAAAGGGAACCCTCTTGCACTGTTGGTGGGAATGTAAATTGATACAGCCACTATGGAGAACAATATGGAGGTTCCTTAAAAAACTAAAAATAGAATTACCATATGACCCAGCAATCCCACTACTGGGCATATACCCAGAGAAAACCGTAATTCAAAAAGACACGTGCACCCGAATGTTCATTGCAGCACTATTTACAATAGCCAGGTCATGGAAGCAACCTAAATGCCCATCAACAGACGAATGGCTAAAGAAGATGTGGTACATATATACAATGGAATATTACTCAGCCATAAAAAGGAACGAAATTGAGCCATTTGTTGAGAAGTGGATGGATCTAGAGACTGTCATACAGAGTGAAGTAAGTCAGAAAGAGAAAAACAAATATCGTATATTAATGCATGTATGTGGAACCTAGAAAAATGGTACAGATGAGCCAGATTGCAGGGCAGAAGTTGAGACACAGATGTAGAGAATGGACATATGGACACCAAGGGGGGAAAACTGCGATGAGGTGGGGATGGTGGTGTGCTGAATTGGGCGATTGGGATTGACATGTATACACTGATGTGTATAAAACTGATGCCTAATAAGAACCTGCAGTATAAAAAAACAAACAAAACAACTAATACTAAACTTTCATTGGGTTATTTGTATGGAAATATGTTAATATAAATGTTTCAGACATTACATGAAATTTCTAAAAATCTTATATTTGTATTTGTATGGAAATATGTATGGAAATATGTTAATATAAATGTTTCAGACATTACAGGAAACGTAAAAAAAAAAAAAAAAGAATTATTTAGTCCTTTTTAAAAATGTCTTTTTTTTTTTTTTTTTAATTTTATCTTATTTTTGGCTGTGTTGGGTCTTCATTGCTGCGCGCAGGGTTTCTCTCTAGTTGCAGTGAGCAGGGGCTACTCTTTCTTGCGGTGCGCAGGCCTCTCATTGCGGTGGCTTCTCTTATTGTGGAGCACGGGCTCTAGGGTGTGCGGGCTTCAGTAGTTGTGGCACGCGGGCTCAGTAGTTGTGGCTTGCGGGCTCTAGAGCGCAGGCTCAGTAGTTGTGGTGCACAGGCTTAGTTGCTCCGCGGCATGTGGGATCTTCCTGGACCAGGGCTCAAACCCGTGTCCCCTGCGTTGGCAGGCGGATTCGTAACCACTGCGCCACCAGGGAAGGCCAAAAATGTCTTTTTAAAAGGCATTTAGTCCTTTTTAAAAAGTGTTAAAACAACACTTTTGGGGCAGCTTCCTGCCCATTCAAGACCCCTGAGAGTACTTCCTTGACCTCCTGAGAGTGGCAGAGACCCTAAGAATGGACACAGAGCACTAAGATGTGACTGGACAGGTCTAAAAAAATGGTTCTTGTTTAGGAGGGTTCCAACCCCTTTGAGAATCTACTGAAAAAACAGACCCCTTTCCTCAGGAAAATGCACATTCAGATACACAACTTTCTAACTTGGCTCCTGGACCCCAAGTACCTGCTATTCCCTAGGGCCTCCACATCCACCCTCCGCCCTAAGCCTCCTTCTTAGTCCCACAGCTCCACAGATAAAGAACCCCCAACCCAGAGGTGCTGGCTTCTAACCAGCACTCAAAGAGTGGGGCCGGCCTGGGTGCTCTGGCTTCCTGGCAAGCCCCACTCGTCCATCCTAGAGTGTTCTCCTGCCCACTCCTGGCCTATGCCTGGGACCTCTATAGAGATGGTAGATGTTCCAAGAAGAAATGGAGAAGTTTCACCAAAGGTGGGGAGCGGGGGAGGGGGGCAGGGAACAAGAGGACAGTGAAAACAAACCCTAGTCACTAAAAGGGGAACGAGCCTAATTATTCAGCTCCTCTTCTGGGCAGCAGTATCTCCTCGTTATCTAGTTAATACCACCAAACGTAAGGAAGAAGTGAGTAACGGCCCAAGCGTTTCTTTTATTACCAAAAACAATTGTTACGCACATACTCAGTGCCTTCAATCCCATCCCTGAGGATGACTATGAAAGTCCTTGGGGTTTACAGGAGGAACCATTTAGAGGGAAATGCCTTGGCTGGTTGTGAGGAAAGGGCCCTTGCAGGGATCAGTTACATGTCATCCCTGGGCCTAAGGACCCCTAAAGACAGGAATGGATGTGAGCTGACTATGGATTTTAATCACTCTTCCAGCACGTCTGGGGGTTAGGGTTAAGCCTGACACTAGCCCCCCCTACAAGAACACACACACAACCAGGGTGCCCCCCAAAGAATCCAAACTCCTCAGGATCCCCACAAAATGTGGTCTGGCAAAAAAGCGAAGTCCCTCAGTCTGCCGAATGATGCAAGCCGGGTCCAGAGTGGACCGCACTGCTCTCAGCACCACTCCTAAAGGCATCCATTGGCAAGGGCTGCCCACTAGGGGCACTGCCACCAGCCCGGTTCAAACCCTAGGGTCTGGGGTAGCAATGGTCAGGGTCTGCAGCCTTCACACCATCTGGACTTCTGGCTCCTCAGCTACTCCCTGAAGCTCTTCCATGACGCCCCCGGAGGGGGGCTCAGAGGCTGGGGGTGGCTCTCCCGGGGCTTCGGACAGCACATAGTAGACAATCTCTCGCTCACCTTGGGCGCTGGTCTGATTCACCACGTGGATGACAGGGCTAGAAGTGTCCTGAGAGGCCGAGAGGGCTGCCCCCTCACCACTCCCACCTTCCTCTTCCTCTTCAGCCTCTTCCTGGGGTCCTGGCTCCCCTGGCACTGTTTCTAGAATGATGCCCTGCAGGCTGCTCTCATTCAGTGATGCTCCCAGGCCCGATCCCTCTGGGGGCTGCCGCAGCAGTTGCTGTGTCAGCTCTACACTCTCATAGCGAACCAGCTGCAGACGCATGTAGCCGTCTTCATGCTCCTTGTACCTGGTGAAGGAGGAGCACAGAGGGCAGCAAACAAGGGCAGGGGGAGGCAGAAATGGCCTGGAGATTGGCGAGGTAAGGGACAAGTATGGGGGAAAGCAGCAGCCCTGGGATTCTAAGTGATGGAGGTTAAAGACAAAAACGGTCTTTATTGGAATATTTAGAAGAAAAGGCAAGAAGGATCATTACTCAAAAAGGAAAGGGAGGGGAGGAAAGGGGAGAGAGAGGAATTATCTGTACTGGACAGTAGTGTTGTCAAAGGATTTATGAAAAGGCCATGGAGCTACAGATTAGGACCCTTGGGCTCACACTCTGGTTCCGGCTGCAGGACTTTTGGCACCATTTACTGTTTTTGGCATCGTGCCTTGGATTCAAAAATCAGAAAAATAATCTTTGCCCCACCACTATTCTCTAGGTTCCTTGAGGCTAAATGGAGATGGTGGACATCAAAGTACCATCAAATTCAAGGTCTGTAAATAGTTGAAAGGTATGAAGAAAAAGTGTGGGAATCTGGGAGGAGCATACCGAAAACGGGGGTGCCCTGAGGGCCACTTGAACTGGTGTTTCTTGCGAAGGTGCACGGTGAGGTTGTTGCCCCTCGTGAAGCATTTGTCACACACGTGGCATCTATACCTCGGCTCTGAGTCTCCCTGGGGGGTAGGGGAGGGAGAGTGAGGCTAGCTTCCCCCCGACCCCGGGCTCCCCGACACTTCTGCTGGCCCTTCCCCACCATCAGCCCCACTCACTTCATGCACTTTTCGGTAATGGGACTTGATAGAGCAGAGCGACCGGGCACTGAAGGTGCAGTTCTCGAAATCACACCTGTAGGCTGGCTCCTTGCTATGGGTATCCAGGTGCTTCCGGAGGTCGATCAGATTCTTGCAGCTGCCGAGAGAGGTCAGGAGGGGTCAGAGGGCATGGAGGACCCTGGAACACGAGTTTTCTGATTTCCAGTCCCCGTTTCCCTTTACCTGTAGTCACAATAGTCACATTTAAAGGGCCGGTCCTCGCTGTGGCGAAAGCGCATGTGGTTTCGGAGAGAGGATGGCAGTGGGCAGGTCATGTCGCACAGAGGGCACTTGTAGTGGTTCACTGAGGAGCAGAGACGAGGCTGTGATCCGAGGGCTAGTGGAAGCTTGGAGGGCGGGCCGGGACGAGAGGGGGTGGCCGGCTACTCACCGTGGTTACGCATGTGGTCCCGCAGCAGCCGCTCCGTGGCAAATCTCTTGGAACAGTGAGAGCATTGGAAGTGTTGCTCTGTGGTGGGGCGGGCAGAAGAGAGGGTGGGTTGTGAGGGATGGTGGAGAGGCACAGAGAGGAGAGCAAGCTGGGAGAGGGGAACCATCCCAGGCAGAAGGGAACCACCAGAGGAGGAGCGGGGAGCTTAGGGAACTATGGACGGACATAGTATCACAGAAAGAGCATGGGACTTGGAGTCGAGAACATGAATTAGAATTCCGGCTTGACCACTTACTAGCTGTGTGATCTCAGGTAAGTGATTTAACCTCTCTGAGCCTCAGTTTCCTCATCTGCAAAAAGCGGGGATAAGAGGCCTACCTCATGGGGCTGCTGCTAGGATTCACTGAGATAAGAGCTGTGGCACACAGTAAGCATGGCATAACAACGTCTAATGAGTCTCTATCAGCAGACACTGTGGTAGGTGACTGAGCCCTCAAGGTAGATGTAGCCAACTTGCAGATACCTTCAGGGGTCCCCTCTCCTGGGAATGTGCCCCTGACTCCCACTCCAAGCCTGCACCCATGCCCCTTCTCCGACCGCTTACGATCCAATGAGGTCTGGCGACGAATGTGATCTAAGAACTTGGTGTTGTTGGCAAACATGCCCCCGCAGGTGGGGCAGGCCACCACCTTCTCCTGGGTATGGCTACGGAGGTGCTCTCGAAGCTTAAAGCGGTCCTTGAAGGTGCACGTACAGCCTGGGAAGGAAGGTCCAGTCAGGTCCAGCTACAAACCCTCAGAGTAGGCTCTGGTACCCCCAAGTCTCTCCAGCCAGCAGCCAACCTTGTGCTGTAGGACTGGTCCCACCCCTAGCAGCCCTGGCCCCTTAGCAACCCCAAGGTTTCTTTAGAGGTCAGAAATTAAAGAGTGGTCCTACCTTTCCAGCCACACAGCACCACGTGGTTGTCCTTGCCGACTGCCTGGTATTCACAGCACAGGCTGTGCGCTTCCACATGCCGATAGAACCACTCGGGATTGTCGAAGGAGCTCTGTGCCAGGAGCAACTTGGGGTAAGGACTGAGGGTGGGTGGAGGGACTCTTACCCCTAGGTGTCCAAAGGGGGCTTCTCGGCTCTCTCCTAAATTAACTTGGTGGGGATATGAAAGTTTGAGCAAGGGGGCTACCCAGAAACGTAGGAGGGCTACTAGCGGGAACCTCAAGAATACAGGGCCATCCCTGAAAGGGTCAAGGCATCTTGAGATCCCCAACTTCCCTCCACCCCTATGACTGGCTCTGCCTGCTGACCTCACAGTGCTCCCACAGACACAGGAAGTGGTCAGGGATGTCAGGGATGAGGTTGCGGCTCTGGAAGTCCAGGACGCAGGGGCTGAGGTCGGCCTGGCTCTGCAGGGCCTGCAGCCCGCACTGTTTCAGCTTGGTGTGGTAGCAGTGGAAGTAGACATGGCGCACGAGATCAGCCGAACTGTCCAGAGAACAAAAGCCGCACTCCTGCCACAAGCAGGAGAATTCTTCCTCTGCAAAAAGGGGTTTAGAAGGACGAGTCTGATACTTTCCACAGCTCTCCGTCCACTTAGCAGCAAGTGAGGACGCCGGACTGACCTGGTATGCTAGGAATTCATTCAGCAAATACTAGTATTTAATGACCACTGACTGTGTGCCAGGCACCAGGGATACAAGGACGAGTAAAAAAGAGTCCCAGTCTTTGTCCTCGTACAGC
The DNA here is from genome assembly GCF_949987535.1 of Balaenoptera acutorostrata. Lineage (NCBI taxonomy): Eukaryota > Metazoa > Chordata > Mammalia > Artiodactyla > Balaenopteridae > Balaenoptera > Balaenoptera acutorostrata. The sequence continues at coordinate 99,139,091 of NC_080072.1, read as the reverse complement.
TTTCAGTCAGGGAGAAAAAAACATCCAATAATCACATGTATAAATACTAGACTGCAACCAGGTGGAGGGGAAGTGTGGTCTAGGTAGGGGGACAGTGTGTGCATGTCCCAGTGCCAGTGACTCAGAGACAGCAGGTGTGGCTGGCATTTGCTACAGTGGCTCGGAGTTTCTGCTGTTCCCGAGGAAACTGGGACACCTCCCACCCCTTCCTGTCAAACCGGAAGTCCTTCTTTCCCCCATATCCTGCCCAAGATCGGCCTTCCCTAGGAAGGACTATTCTCTAGAACTATTCAATTCCACTTCCTATCTCTCTAGCATCTGTCTAAGCACCAAATTTCCAATGCTTTATAGGGGTTTACTTGTTTTGAAAAGTAGATACTTTTAAAAATATAATAATCCCCTAATTTCTCCTCTGTATAAATATTACTTGACTTTTGAAGCTATTAGTCATAGTTCGCAGTCACTAGACTCAAAACAGAATTTGAGGTGGGGGAAGGAGAGGTGTCTCTATACCTTCTGTAGAACAGAGTTTTTCAAACTGTGTTGTGACCCATTAGTGGGTAGTGAAATCAGTTTAGGGGATTGCAAATCACACTTTTTTTTAATGAAAGAGAATAAGATAGAACAATTCAGAGAGAATTTAATAAAGGCAAGTATTATTTTTAGTATTTTTTAACTTTTGTGTACAGGGTTGTGATATAAGTTGTATTTCTAACTGGTGGTCACAGTAAAAAAAAAAAAAAAAAATTGAAAAACACTACCAGAGAGTGAAAAAAGCAGCTTGCCAACAGCTTGTACAATATGATCCTTTTTAAAAAAATAAAATCATATCTATCTAATTTATGTATACACATGCAGAGAGAGGTCAAAAAGAATGTTCACCAAAGTCAGTAATTGACTTTTGATGGCAGGATGGCAGGTTCATTCCATATATCCTTGTTGAATGAGTTTTCTATAATGAGTCTACAGTGTTTTTATAAACAAACCAAAAAAAGCACAATTAGGAAAATAAACCACCACTCTCGCTGGCTGCCTTCCCCCTTTGCGGCAAGGAAAATCAGATTTTCCACCATCCCTTGAGCTCTTCCCCCCTGCTGCGTCCTGCTTCCTTACCCAGCGGGTCCTCCTCCTCCTCCTCCTCCTCCTCCTCCTCCCCGGAGCCCTGCAGGTGCTGCTGCAGGTGCTGAGTGACGTGCTCGCAGAACTCCTCCATGGCAGAGCACACAAAGGAGCAGGACCCCCACTCACACTGTAGCCCCAGGTTCTCCTTTCGAGGAACTTTCCCAGGGGGCGGCATGGCCTTCACCCTAGAGGGGGAGGAAGAAATCAGCAGCTGCCAGGATTCCACCCAAGTGCTGTTGGGCATAAACACCTGGGCGGGCAGCCAGCCTAGACCCAGGAGACATTTTCCAGTGGCCCGTGACAAACTCCATGCTTTTTCAATAAGGACAGAGTAGCAGTTCCTTAAACCCCTGGAAGCTGTCTGCTGTTCTTGGGAAAGGAGAATACAAACTAACATTACTGAGCATGTGCCAGGCTCTGAGCTAAGAACTTCAACAGACATTTTTTCAAGGAGCTTCAGAGCAACCCGCCAGGAAGGAATTACTCCTACAGGAAGCAGAACAATGCTCAGGTTCAAAAAGAAGGCTTTGGGGAATGACCCAGGGTTCAAATCCAGATGCCTCTGTCCACCACCTACTTAGCTGTGCGACCCTGGCCAAGTAACTTAACCCTTCCACTCCTGAACATCCTCATCTGCAGAATGGAGATAACAAGCCCTTCTGCTTTTAATTTCACACTTACTATACGCCAAGCACCTACTAAGCACTTTATCTGCCTTGTGTCATTTAATTACCAACACCACCCTATGAGGTAAGCACTATTTTTAACTTCATTTGTAGATAAGGGCCTAAGGCTTGGAGAGGTTAACTGGTTTGACCAAGATCACACACTAGTGTGGTCGGGTCAGGTGAGGCTGACTCCAAAGTCCACATTCTTTCCTATGCACACAGATGACCCTAGAAGCTCCTTATTTCTTACTGTATCATGTCCCCCGCCAGACTTACAAAGTGCCGTACAAACTCCCTTTGCCTAACCTATCCAGTGCTTTACTCCACCACTGCCCTAATATCCTCTGAACAACAATGCAGATTCCATTTCACGTAAGAGGCGGTTACCTGTCCAGTTTATACTGGGTGTACACAGTGTTAGGCACACTTAGGCATGTAATAAATATTTATTGAAGAAAGCTGAATAAAAAAACTAAAGGTTCTCAACCTTTAATATGCACACAAATGCAGAGGTTTCCAGCCCCTCCCCTAAAGGTTCGGATTCGGGAAGGCTGGGTTAGGCCTAGAAATATGCTCTCTTAACTCAGCACTCCAGTTCTGGTGGGGCTTCCAGGAACAGAGTTTGAGGAGCAATCAAAGAACAGTTTCCCTCGTTAAAACAAAACACAGGGACTTCTCTGGTGGCGCAGTGGTTAAGAATCCGCCTGCCAATGCAGAGGACATGGGCTGGAGCCCTGATCCGGGAAGATCCCACATGCCGCAGAGCAACTAAGCCCCTGCACCACAACTACTGAGCCTGCGCTCTAGAGCCTGCGAGCCACAACTACTGAGCCCACGCACTGCAACTACTGAAGCCCGCACGCTCTAGGGCCCGTGCTCTGCAACAAGAGAAGCCACCGCAATGAGAAGCCCACGCACCACAAAGAAGGGTGTCCCCTCCCGCTCACTGCAACTAGAGAAAGCCCGTGAGCAGCAACGAAGACCCAACGCAGCCAAAAATTTAAAAAATAAAACAAAACAAAAAAACCCACAGAATGACAGATGATACTGCAAGCAAAATCTCTGGGGGAAGAAAAGACACTAAGAGGCCCTGACTCTGTCCCCTGAGTGTCACCTCTTCCTTGAGGAGTCTCACTGATTCCTGCTGTCCCCACTGTGGTACCCTGAGAGGGAGCGGAGGCATTGCTCCCGCTGGCCTTCCTGAAACAGGTGGGAACTCTGAAAAAGAACTTTACTACATACTGACGAAAAAAACCCAGAAAACACAAAATGCATAACATCTTTCATAGCTACAACTGTAAGAACCTACTATATCTAAATGCTTACCAGAGAAACCCCTTTTAAATCCACAGCCTTTGCCTCTTCTCTGAGAAAAAGCCAGCTACCTTTGACACTCTGGGGTGTGAGTACTTGGGGTTGCTGAGCTCTTGGTAGACTAATAGTGAAGCCCTATTAGGAGAAAATGTGGACTACTTTCACAATTTTGGGGTAGAAGAAGTAGGGAAAGCCTTCCTAGGTCAGACATAGCAGTCCAAACCTCCTATACTACCCTTCAGGATCAAGTCCACTTAGCACCGCATGCAAGGCTCTTCTCCAACTGGCCGCAACTTACTTCTCCAGGAGCTGGGTAAGGGAACTAACACATGAGGGCCTACCATGTGTCAGCCCTGTGGTGAGTCCTCTTCCAAACTTCAGTTCATTTGGTGTAAGAGTGCCTTGATTCTAATCCAAAGGTCGTGCCCTTCCCCCCACACCTATGCATTTATTCCCTCTTTCTCTCTGAGTCAGTAATCTTTGTCCCTAAGCATACTACATTCTCCTAAAACGCTCTGCCTGAGAAACCTCTACTCATTTGCTTCAAGCCCAAATGCCCTCTGCTTGATGACCCCTCTCCCAATTCATCCAGGTACAGCTGACATATCCCCCCTCCTGCCTCCACAGCACTCGGTACACACTTCCATCCAACTACCTGTTACAATGGAACAGAATGTGTGCCCCCTAGATGAGGAGCTTCTCAGGGCAGAGCCCATCTCTTCTTCACTTCTCATTCCCAGCATTAGCCCAGAGCTTTGTACTCCCGGGAAACTCAATAAATGTGGGGATATGACTATATCCCAGGAAGCACTCCTAAACTACCCCGCCCCTCAAATCACTCTCGCCTTTCGGTCTGATGGCTAGCGTAGTTGAAACCAGAAAAGCTCAACCCTATTTTTTCTGCTGCCCTTGGTCACTCATGGTTGTTTTGTGTTCCACTCTCATTTACCCAACTGGACAATATTAGCTGCTTCTGAGCAGATACCGTATCACGCCTGTGTCCCTCTACTGTGTCCAGCACAATGCTGAGCACAAATATTCTAAACACATACCTGTTGTTAGACTGTGAATAAGGCCCAGGAAGCAGGCTATCTAGATATCTAGAATGACTTGAAATTTAGGCAAAGCTCCCTGAATCCCTCTTTCACCATCCCCCAGCGTTCTTTACTTTCTTTTCCTGTACGCTGCTTGTTTCTACCCTGGGAAGCTGTAGGACAAAGTGACTATTTGGTCACCACTCCTCTTTCTGTAGGCAAGGGATGCAAATGAGGCAACCTGTATACGGAAAGGGTGCTGGACCAGCTGTCAGAAGACCTGGGTTCAAGCTTCCTGTCTCAATGAGTTTGCTCAGCCTAGAACAATATAACACCTATTAACTATCTCCTATATGCCAAGCACTGTTTTAAGTATCTTATATGTATAAAAACTCATTAACACAACAACCCTATTGAAGTAGGTACCATTATTAACCACTTCGCAGATGAGGAAATGGCCCAGATAGGTTAAGTAATTTACCTAAGATCAAAGCTAGAAAATGATGGAGACAGAATTCAAAGCCAGGGAGCTTGGCTCCGTTCTCCTCCTGCATCAGCCTGTCTTATCTCTTCATGTCTGATTCCTTCCTCCCCACAGACATCATATCCATATACACAATACCCAAAGCATGTTTTATTGAGTAGCTATTTTGTCAGTTTCCTCCAATAAGCTGTGAGCTCCTAGAAAGCCTGGTCTGTGCTGTGTTCAGTTCTAACTGCAGGGCCACCACGTACCTACTACAACCTCTTTTAATGTTTAGGTAAATCTGTTAACTTATTACTTTACTTTTAGACAAATCACATAGCTTCTTTGAACCTGTTTCCTTAAATGTAAAACAGGATATTAATATCACAGCAGTGGATGATGGATTCAACAGATCTGATTAGAAAGTTCCAACATTTACTAGCTATGTGACCTCAGGCAAGTTACTTAAGTCCGGGTTTCCCATGTAGCATGGGAATAATCATGCCTGTCTCATTGAACTGATTTATGGATTAAACCAGATAATGAATATTAAAATGCCTAGCATAACACACCGCCAGAACTCAACAAGTGTTGGCTCTTCGTATCCTTGCTTCTAAGGATGAGATGATCTAAGCACGAATTCTACAAAAAGATCAACAAAAGGAAAGCCCGAACCCTTCCTTTCATCGAGAGTCATAGTAGGAAGCAATCAACAAATACTTGAGTATAAATTGTAACGCAAAGCACCGAATGAACCCTGACTGGTGTTCAAGAAAGGAGGGACCCAGATCCGGAACCTCCTAAGGACTCACAATGTGGTCGAAGAGATAAGACTCTGACGTGTTAAGACAACGACCAAAACAAAGCGCCGAATGAGGGAAAGCTGGACAGGGAGAAATCCCAGTGGCAGGCGAAGCAGGGAAGACTTACCCTAAGCGGTGAGGATCGGGCCCCTGGAGCACAGGTAGAATTCGGAGAGAAGGAAGGAGACCGTTCCAGCGGGTAAACCTCTCCCTCTCAGCCCCGCAGGCTTCCCCCAAGGCGTGGCGGCGACCGTGTCTCAGCGGCAGCGAAGCCCCAGACGGGAGGTTCGAGTCGATGTTGGGGGCAAGGCGCTGCAGGCACCAGGCAAACCAGCGTGGCCGAACAGCAAGAGGGAGCCTCGCCTAAGCGACCGGGGAATAGCCTGGCCTCGGCAGCCAGCCCAAAGCCCAGCCCGACGCTGCCCGGCCAAGCCCGCAACCCGCAGCTTACCGTCGATCAGTCAGCTCCGGGGTCTCTCCTGCTCTCCTCCCACCTCGCACCGTCTCCGGGAGGGCGCTTGAGCGACGGCCAACGACAGCCAGTCGCCGCTCTCGGATCCCTCTAACAACCAATCGCCCCTGCGACTGACGGAACCCGTGCGCGACCAAAACACGGAAGGGGCGGGAGTGAGGGGCGGCGGGACGCGCGGAAAGGTACCGCTGCTGGTGCCGCGGGTCTCCTGGCGTGGCGCAAGCGGGGATCCCTAGGGCCCGAATTCCCCGAACTGCGCAGGCTCGGCCCACGGCACCCACTGGGCATGCGCAGAGCTCGGGCTGAGCGCCGAGAGGGGTCTCCGTCCTTGTGTTGGTTATCAAGCTAGCTGGCCGCGTGGGCGCTGAGGCAGAGGAACAGGTGGAGGACGCCGAGGAGGCGGAGGAGGAGGCATGCGAGGCTCCGTGCCCAGCACAGCAAGCCCCGCTCAGCCCAAATGGGGGTCCTTCACCTTCTTAATCTTTCTGTTTCTTAAATATCAGTATTCCTTGTGCCATCTTCTCTTTCCCCTACACCTCACCTCCTGTGTCACCAGTCTCAGTGAATGACTCCTTCAAGTCAGAAACCTGGCGGTCATGGCTGATTCCTCCCTCACACGTCGCATCCAATCCATTGCCAAGTTCTGTAAATGCTACCCCCTTAAATACAGGATCTCTCATGTTCATCCCCCGTTCTTGATGTTCGCCGCCCCCTCTCTAGTCCATTAACAACGTCCATCAACAACGTCCATCCCGGATGTCTACACTGACCTAACTGGTTCCACTGCGGACACTCCTACTTCCCTCCAAACCATTCTCGACGGAGCTATCAAGTGATCTTTACAAAGAGCAAATCTGATCAAACCATCACCCTACTTTTAAACACTCAAAGTCATTCTGTTGTCCTCAGGACAAACCCCCAAACCATACTGAGGCTTTCTAGACTGTTCAGCATCTGGGTCCTGCATACTTCCCTCCACCGTGTCTTGAGTGCTCTTCGAACTCACTCTGCTCTCCAGCCCCCACATTTCTTTCAGTTTCTCCACCACACCTAGCTGCCTTTCCTCCCCTGCCTTGTACTTGCTGTTTCCTCTGCCTGGAATAATCTTCCCTTTCTCACCTTCCCACATATGTTTGATTCCTACTCATTCTTCTGGTCTCAACGAAGATGCTTCTTTTTCCTGGAAGTCTTCCTGGACATCCCTTTCCTGCATTTCCCCATTACAGCTCTATCACGCGGTATTGTATTTGCCTGTTTACGTGTCTGCATTCTGCACTAGACTCAGTTCGGTGAGAGAGGGCAGGGATTGCGTGTGTTTTTCACGTTTATAACCCCATTGTTTAGCGTAGTGGCTGAAACTCAGTAAGGGTCCAAGACATATTTGTTTAAAAATTATGTACGTTAGTAAAGTTCATTGAGATTGATATTTACTGTGTTATATTTTCTAACCTAAATATAAACCTATATAATTTATATAATCAGAAAACACCTTACATGCTCAATATAAATAAAATGAACTTAAAGATGCCATTAAAAATAACAAAGCCAGGGACTTCCCTGGTGGCACAGTGGATAAGACTCTGAGCTCCCAATGCAGGGGGGCGGGGTTCCATCCCTGGTCAGGGAGCTAGATCCCACATGCAGGCAGCAACTAAGGAGACCTGGAACTGCAACTAATGAGCCTGCCTGTCGCAACCAAGACCCGGCACAACCACATAAATAAATATTTTTTAAAAATAGCAAAGCCAGAGTAAAATCAGAATTTTGTGCATGAAGTTTGTTACTAACAACAAACAGTGAATTAAACTTTGTCCCTATTTTAAAATATAATTCAAGAGTAACAAAAATGTTTTATCAACTTTATCCATTCAAAAGCACATAGGTATATTAATACTTCATAAAATGCCAACTGTATTTTAATTCAGACTTACACCACTAAAGATGGCTCTTAGCTTTAATTTAGCAATTTCATGAAGAAAAATCCATTCACTGAGCTGTGTAGACTCAAACAATATTTACAGAGCAAAAATTTCAGGATATCTCTGGAATCCACGCATGTTTCCAAAATTTGAAACGGTGTATTGCTGTCTAACATAGGTCACTTCCATCTCAATCTGCTTCTCTTGAAAACAAGACACAATTTTGGCTGGATAATTCAAGACACATCCTGAGATTTGTTCTTTAAAAGCTGCCAGAAAATCTTAAAGCGTAATTCATACTCATCAAAAACTGTGGATCTCTTCTGAAAGTATAAAGTGAATTAGGTTATGGTTTATGTTTCTTTTGCGTTCATTTTTTTAAATCCCTATTTTTGAAATGTGATCAGGCTCTTTGCCACTACTAAATATGTGATTGCATTGAGTTCTGGGCAGATCACCCTAGAAACTGAGTACATCTTCCAGTCACCATCAGCTCAATCCACAGGTCTAGTAGGAATCTGAATACCTGCCCTCCCATCAACAATAGTTTCTTGTGAAATTTCGAGTTCAGTGTGTTTGGCCGTCTTGTCATATTGGTAAACAAACTGCTGCTCTGTGAACTATTAAGAGTTGTATTTCTTAGATCAGGGGAAGTAGCTTGATAAATCTTTGAGTTTTGAGGACCTAGAATTTAGCATACCAATATATGCAAATTAACCAAACATCCATATTCTGCCACCCTTTCTAAATATTCCATTATTCTGTGACTAGCGCGACAGGAGCATGGGGAAAATGAACAACTCCAAGCTGCCTAGCCAAAGGCAGGTGCCCTGAAGCCCCTGTGATATAGGTTAGTCAGAATGGCAAGGCTGGAAGTGAGTGTGACCTGGATGATTATCTAGGCCACGCTTCATTTTAGAGATGTGGAAGTTAAGGTTCAGAAAGCAGAAGTGGACTTCTCAAGGTCACTTGCTGTGTCTGTGGTACACCCAGGTTTTCTGTTACTGGTCGAGTGCTCTCTCTGACATCCTGCAGCAGCTTATCTGTTTCAAGTCCTGTGTAAGATCCCAGAGAACAGCAACCAGCGTCCTAGAGTTTGCTAGTATCCATAACTCCCTGAAATTTGCCCACATTTAGGAGTGAAAGACTTTTTGATGATGATGAAACCCTTATAAGACTTCCCCCTCCCAATCCGTCTCTTCTGAGGCAACAGCTCACACTTATTCAGCACCGACTGTATGCCAGCCAAGTTCTAACCCACAACCAAATGATAGTTACTTTTATCGCAGTCCCCACTTTACAGATGAGAAAAGTGAGGTGCTCTAAGTTTACATATCTTGCCCAAGATCACAAAGATAATTAGTGGAGCTGGGACTCAAATCCAGGCAGTCTGGATCCAGAGGCTGTGCTCTGGACTCTCCTATATTCTAGAAGGAGCAGCCTGTCCAAGGAAGGGGAATGAAGATGCCTGTACTAGCCGATGGACTTTTTTTTTCTGATTGACATTTTTCCTACAACTTCACCCTTCAAAGACGCTTGTTCTCCCATCCTCTCTCTACATGTCCCTTCCTCCCTGCAGGAACTTCGTAGACCCAATAGATGTGTCACCGACCCCACCGCACTATCTGGGCCCTGTCTCTGATCCTCCCACTCCGTCAACACCACAGCCTCGCTGCCCATTCGCCTGTCAAAGGATGACCAGTTGTCCAGTTTATAAACTCCAATTTGACTTTAATAAATTAAATTCCAGGCCATCACACAGCAATGGACATCATCATCTCCCGCTAGACAGAGGTGCAGCTCTGCTCTTGCTCCATCATCACACGCTCTGTAAATAAAGCCCCTAAAGCCATCTCTCGGGGGAAGGCTTCCCATCAGGCTCCTGGCTCCCTCCTTCCAACAGAGCCACTGCTCACAGAGAAGGCATCAAGTACAAAAACGGTAACAAAGGGGGAGGGAGGGATGAGGAGCAGAAGGGGAGGCAGGGAGGTGGGGAGTACCTGCCCCCCATCCCGGGCACCGGCCCGGCTTCCTATGAGCCGTCAATGTCCTCAGAGGCAGACATTGGTGCTGGTCGGAGTGGGGACCTGAGGGAGGTGAGGGAGCCCCATCCGAAAGGGAATTGCCTACCCTCCTGGGATAGGAAAGAAGGGTCACCTGGGAGAGATGCCCTCTACTACCTGTTCACTGAGGGTCTGGGACCACACATATAAATAGAAAAGAGAATAAATAAGGGAGGAAGGATCAGCTGAGGAGCTGCGCACCCCGGGACTCCTCTGAGGGGCCAGTGTCGACAGCAGGCCAGCGGGTCTGGGGAGTGACCACACGTGCCAGGACAGAGCCCCCTCTCGCTCCCAGCCACCCGCTCCCTCTTCTATGTCCTCAGCAACGGGTGTCCACCTCTCACATGCTTCCCGTTTCAAGTACCCTTCCAACTAGCCCCACAGCCCAGGGTGGACAGGGCATCCTGGAACCCAGAGGGCTTCCCTGGCCCAGGCTACTGGGAATCCAGGAAGGGGAATGGAAGGGAATGTGGGGAAGGGGCTGAGAGGACGCCTGCCCTCTCCTAGTTCAGGAGGTGAGCAGGGCCCTCAGAGCTGGGGGCTGGGGTTGCCATTGGCCTTGGGTTTGGATTTGAAGGAAAAGCGCTTGATAAGACGGCGAGAAAAGCTGCCAGCCTTCTTTCGGACGCTGGGTGTGGCCGTCGTGTTGGAGAGGTCATCGTGTGATTGGCTCAGACCAGCTTCCTTCTGACGAGGCCTCCGGCGGAAGATGAGCTTAGTGCCACTGCGCAGGAAGCTCACTGTGAGGGGAGAGGGGAGGCTGAGGCAGCGAGGGGGGCCCCACGGGGTGGGGTGAGGAGGGGAGCCGAGAAAGGACAAGCGTGAAGGGGTCCAAGATGCGGAACAGAACAAACATGCCCTTTAGCCTTCCTGGGGAAAACACGGTGATGCTCGTGGGGTTCCGTGTGTACTCCTGACCACCGCCCCTGAGGTGGAATGTCACGGGGCTGGCTGCTCCGTGAGGACAGATGGACGACTGGGCCTCTTTACTATGGAAAGACAGAGGCGGAGCAGAGGGTGTTCCTAAAAGCCATGAAGGGACAAAGTGGGTTGACGCTGACTTGTTGACCAAATTCCAGGGTGTGAGCAGGAAGCAGTGTGTCTGGAAAACTTCAAAGAGGTAAATTCAGGACGAATATAATGAGAAGGGTGCTTACACGGCAGGCTTCGGACTTAGGACTCTCATTATCCCAAGAAGTGATGCAGGCTTAAATCATAAATAAATACATTCGTGAGTGATAGACTCACTGGCAGAGGGATGTGGACGTCTGGGGGCAAGCCCTTGAACCTGAGAAATTAGAAATACCACAGCTGTGCACAGACTGTGTCACCGCTAGAGGGGTACTCCTAGGGTTGCCTGGGGTAGGAATTCTTATACTCATAGGGGAGAGAGTAAAGAATGAAAGGAAAGGGTGGTGGGCGAGAATAAGGGAAGGAGGATATGCGCTTAGATCCAGGAAGAAAGAAAAAGGGAGGTAAAAGGAAATATTTTTACATCTCTTCTTATCACCCAAGCCTGTTAGATCCAAGCCAAGACTCAAGGCATCAAGTCCCCCCCTCTCTACTCAAGCTTGGCTGAAACAGGCTGGGAACTCTGGGATCCCTTAGGGGAGGAAGGAGGAGATTGGCCCGAGGCTCCCATGTCCCTTAGTGTCCAGTGGGACCCAGGTGATGATACTGGGTGTAAAAGAAGAGGGGGGGCTGCCAATAACTCCCCACCTTTGTGATCCTTGAGGCTGCGGGTTTCCAGCGCACCAGTAGACCCTGTTTCCGACTCAACATCATCCACAGAGGGCCTCTCAGAAATGTCCGAACGTGTTGTCTCATCTGCTTCCTGGACACTCGTGGGACTGGAGAGGGCATCTAGGGGTCCTGGGGACATGGCTGGTGGGTCTGAGGGAGGTGAAGAGGGACCTCCACTGGGCCCTGCATCATCCTGCATTGAGGCTTCCAGGGATGCCGCATAGCCCAGGGATAGTGCCAACTCGTCCTGAGCAATGGGCACCTGGCAGGAGGGACAAGTTTTAATGGGCAGGAGTGACCAATGAGGGCTCTCTCCCTAGCCCAGCTCCTCTCCCCAGAGCCCCGTTACCTTGGAAACACCGGAGATGATGAGTGTGCTACGCTTGGTGGGTGTCTTCTTGGCTGCCCGCCCGCTGGGCTCAGTCAGCTGGCGAATGGCTGTCTCTGCTACAGGGTCCAAGCCGTTGGAAAGGTGGCTCTCCCCTGCTGGATGACGGATACAGGGGATGGCTAGCCTGACTCCTCCCCAGCTCCTTCTTGGACCTGAACTCCTGTGCCCCACCCCAAATGGTTTTTGACTCTGGGGCCCAGGTGCCAACCCCCACTCACACTTCCCGATTCCCTACTCACGGCTGCTGCTGTGGGAGGTACTACTGGGGCCACCGCTCTCGCTCAGCACAGTTGTTGTCTTCTCGGTCACCTCCACCTTGGACGGGGAGCGGGAGGGGGAGTCTGGTGGGTGGGGGAGGGTCAGTGAGCTGGGAGGTGCTTTAGAGTGGCCCCCACCCCCTACTGTCTTTATTGAGATGCAGACTTTGGTTGACTCAGAGGGTAGGGATGACTAAGGGATGATTAATCACAGGGGTGACTAAGAAGATGCCATGGGGACAAAAAGACACCACAGGAACCAATGGGAGCGTGGGAAAGTGCCATGGGGCCCACCGAGGGCGTGGAGAGATGCCATGAAAATATTGAGTGTGCAGAGATGGCAAAGGGGTCTAGTGGAGGTAGGGGGAATTCCATGGGAGAAATGTCATGGAGGGCCCCTGGGAGTGGGAGAGCTGCCAGGGAGGACACTGGGTTTGTTGCAGGGTCCCACAGGGTGCTGGAGGTTGAGGGGCGAGGGAGGGGCAATTGGGCAGCTGGGGCTGGGAAAAGGGAAGGGGAGAGACGTGTGAAAAGACAGAGGGCAACTTGGGGAGGTGGAAGTGTGAGAATACCGTAGGAGGGGCTGGTAGATCCAGGATTGAAGAGGGAGAGGACTAGTTAGGGAAATGGAGGGATGCAACGGAAAGTTTGAGAGAGTCGAAGACAATGAGGAAGATGTGGTCGGAAAAGAAGGAGAGTTGGAATTAGGGCTTTCCTTGCCCTTTCCCTGTCCAGCCAGGGATCTGCAGTCTGGGGCCCCTGGCTAGAGCTGGGCTCCCAGGCTCCTCCTCTTTACCTAATTTGCCATCTACCCGGGGCCGGGACTGGACGGTGGTGACTGTGGTGACAATGGTGCCATCGGGCATGATGGTCCGGTCAAGCTCAATCTTCTTGGTAGGTGTGATGCTGGGGCGTGGAGTGGAGGGGGTGGGAGTGCCCAGGTTCCGGGGGGAGCCCTCCTCATACTGAAGCTGCCGAGGGGTGGAAGAGGAAAGAGGCAGGGCCTCAGAGACTGGTCTTCCCCCGTGTCCTCCCACCTCCCCCCAGGGGGCAGCTTCTCACCTCTACTGCCATGGTGGCTGCCTGCCCCAGGGCTTTCCCTGGCCCAGGGGTGAGTGGGCACACCTGTCTTCGGGACAGTGGTCTGGAAGGGGAGGCCACAGACACTGTGGCCTGGCCCAAGAATTCAGCTGGGGAAAGGGGTGGCACTGTGAGCTGGGGCCATGACCAGGCCCCGCTCAGCACCCACCCAGAGGTGCTCCTTCCTGCCCCATACTCACTGTCTCCACAGCTGCTACTCCTCAGCACTTTGAGGATCAGCTCCCGGCTCTGGGGCCCCAGATCCCTGTGGCCAAGAAGAGGTGGGGCAGGGAGGGGGAAGATTAGCAAACTGAATCCACCCTTGAGTTGATCACAGGCCAGAGGCAGAGAGAGATGGAGGTAAATAAAATAGAATAAGTGCTGCAATCATCCTCCAAATATGGTCTCTTCCCAAGAGAATGGGACGGGGCTGAGCAGGGACCATACTACTCAGCTGGGCATTCAAATCCTCCATGCTCCTGCCCCATCCTGCCTTCGCAGTCTCCCTCTATGGCAAATCACTCTCTTTTTCCTTTACTCAAGTTGTTCCCTCTGCCATGAACACTTTTCTCTAACACTCCGTTAAAATCCTACTCTTGATCGAAGGTGTGATTTAAATGCCACCTCCTCCATGAAGCCTACTCTGATCCTCAACCTGTGGGAATTAAGCTCCCCCATCTAAGCACTTCCACGGCACTTTGTGTAAACCTGGACTGGAGCACTTATACCATCTTCTTTACGTACACCTGTCTCTGCTTCTAGCCTGTGATCAACTCAGGGCGGGGGTGTATCTTGGTTATATCTGGATTAGGCCAGGGCCTGGTAGACAGTAGAGGCTCACACCAAGGTTTACTGAAAACAGAGCTGATTCATGCCAGGGCTCTGCTGGAAGGCTCTGATCCCCAGTCCAGCCGTGGGAGCAAGGGTGGGGGCTGGGGAGTCACTCCTTACAGTGTCAGGTCCTCGCTCCACTCCACCTCAGGCCCAGCCCTCATGGGCTTGGTCCACTTCTGTTGCATGGGGTTGTCGAGCTCAGCTACACAGCACACTTCCCCAGTGCCTGTGGGGAACCGGAAATTTGAAAATGCTCAGTTCCAAGCTGAGAGGCCACTGAGGAGCAGAGAGGCCACGCCCTTGGCGGGGGGTGGTGGTGCCAGGAGCACCTGCAACCATAGCCTCGGCAGTCCCCCAGAAGCTTCTGGCTCTCACCTTCCAGCTCACGTCCCAGGTGAGATGCTCGAAGCTGCCTTAGGAATAACCGGGTAGGTCTGGGGATGGCTGGCTGGGCTTGGGGCACCACAGGTGGCTTCTCACTGGGTACCTAAGAGCAGAAGGAGGTAAAAAGACCGAGAATCCCGACACAGTACCCTGGGGACAGTATGCACGCAAACTCTTTGCTTTGAGCACCTACTCACCAGGCCGCCAGGGGCAGAGCAAGCCCTGAGGTTGACCATCATAGCTGGCTGGGTGCTGACTATGGAATCCTCGATCAGCTCCTCAATAGTGGAGAGCTCTACTTGCTCCTCACCTCTCTGCGGGGAGGAGAACAAGGAGGTGAGGCCCCCCAGCTCCGCCTCCTCCTCCCTGCTCTGTCGCTTCTCTCCCAGCCCTGCCCCCTTACCTCCCTGTTCTGCAGCTTGGGAAGCACTGTCAGCCTGAGATCTGGGCGATCAGTGAAGGCCCAGGATACAAGCAGGCCCTCGCCAGGGATTTCCTCCAGGTTGACTTCCAACTGGGGACAAGGGACAAAGGGACTGGGTTGACTTGCCCCACTCCTCCAACTACTCCCAACCGCCCCCCCAGGACCCTCCCTTCCCAAATTCTGTCTTAGAAAGGAACCAAACTGAAAAGGCTGAGGCAATTGAACCACCCGCCCCCTGCCCAACTCAGTTTCCCACATCCTCCTCCACCTGTGTTGGTGGCAGTGTCAGAGTGACGTGGTAGGTCTCCATGGAGACGGCAGCGGGGGACTGCTGGGTCACAGAGACTGGAAACATCACCTCCTCAGCAGAGAGCTGGCAATGCAGCACCTGAGACAGGCGAGGCACGGAGGCAAGGAGGGTCAGGCATGGAGGAAGGGTGCTCAACTTGGCCCTGCCCTGTCCTGCCCGACAACGGGTCAGCAGACCCCTCTCCACTTTGGTTTTCCTTGGGAATCACCTTTTGGGGGTCATAAGCCCATAAAAGAATGACAAAAGCCAAAGACTCCTCTCTCCAGAAAAACGCAAATATGCACACATGTACTACAGTTTGCATGTAACTTTAGTGGGATTTTCAGACCTCCTGAAGCCAATCCTGGGATTCCCTAAGGCATTCAAAGACTTCAGGTTAAGAACGCTCAGACTAAAGGGAAGTCAGGATCAGCCCCCACTCCAGCCCTAAAGAAGGCAGTGCCCATCAGACCCTTACCATGGTGCGCTCTGATTGGTCTGTGCAGGTCACATGACTGATGCTGGCTTTGGGTGGGAGTTGGGGCACCTCCTCAAAGGCGATTTGGATGGAGCTCTGAGGGAGTAATGTGGGCATAGGATCAGGTCTCTGGAGTTGCCCCCCACAGGGCTGGCCTACTCAGTTGCTGGCTAGGCCCTGGCACTGCGGAGGCCTCAGCTGCAGGCTGGCTTCTGGCCCCTCCTTGGCTCAGGGCTTTAGGACAGGAAGTGTTCCCCTTGAACCCCGCCTCTCCAGGGGCCTGCAGCTGCTAGGGAGACCTGGGAAGCTAGACCACCTCAGAGACCACATCACCTTGAGCTGAAGACCCTAGATTTCTCCTGGAATGCCAGAAGCCTCCCTCTTCTCCCCCAGCTTCCTCTTCATCCCCACCCTACCCCCGAAGAAAGGTGTGCATAGAAAAAAAATAATAAAGGTGTTGGTGCCACCTGTATATCGTAGCTGGGCAGAGAGAGACACAGCTAAGCTAAGGATAAAGCAGTATGGCCCCTTATTCAAGACAAGAGCTAAACCTTCTTCCAGATAAATAGGATGTAGAGGCATAAGAGTATGACTCTATCCATATTCTTGGAGATGAAGACTTGCTCAGCATGGCCTTGGGGAACTTTACCAGAGGAACTGGGAAGAAAAGCAAGCTCAGAGGGCTCAAGGGCCAGAGACTTGGCTAATTCCTCAAGGCAGACAGCAGGGTGGCTTTAGGGAGCAGAAAGCTGCTTAGCTTAGGTGTTGTAAGAGCTTCCTAATTCTTCCACAGCAGTGGAAGCAAACTGCTGCAGCCCCATCCAGAGAGCAGGATGGGAAGAATTGAGGAGGGGGCACAGACTGAGCTGGCAGCTCCTCCTTGGGTCTTGGGATGGGAGGAAACAAATCCACAGGGCTCATTTGCCGGGCAAACCAGGGAAAGCCAACTTCTCTGCTACTGTAGCAGGCTTGTTCAAAAGCCAGGCCAAGGGAGATGGATGCTGGGAACGCCAGTCTCCCCACCCCCTGCAAGGGAGGCTAATGTCCAGCTGAGTCAGCTGTCCCGGGGAGTCAGTCCTGACCCAGGGACAAGGTACAGGGAGAGCTGGGTGGAGGGCTGAGTTCACGGCGTAGACTGACAGATGCCATCTGGCTTTCAGGTCAGCTGGGCAGAGGAAGCAGAGCAATTTCTTGCATGGCCACTTCTGTTTCCAGGCATCTGGGGAGCTAGTGGATTAAAACCCTCAGACTAGTGGTGGCTGGAAATGGAGAACCCTCTGAGCCAGGGGCTAATAGATTGTGAGGGCCAAGATGAGTGTGGACCCCAAGAGAGGGAGGTCTCCACCTCCCACCCCACCTCAGTCTTATGACCACGCTTCCTGCCCCACTTCCTGGGAGGCCAGCTGCCCATGGTGCAATGGGAGGAAGTAGGCTGGGCTAGTCTGTGACTGACCCTCAAGGGGCAGCTCTAGGCTCATCTACTGGGCGGGGCATGGATTGTCAATCTCCTTTCCACCTGAATACCTTTCCCTCAACACAGACACTGCAGGGAGCATGGAGAAGGACGTGTTAGACTGCAGCAGTGAAATTACTGAGGGATGGGGTGGGGGGGGAATTCAGGCTCCCCGGAGACCTGCCTGATCACACCAGGGATCTGGGGCATGAAGTGCTGACTGGGTGTGGTGGCATGAGGACCAGGCAAATTCCTTCCACAGGTGCACAAGTCTCCCTTCTACCCCCTGCAGCGCCCCCCCCCCCCCACACCACACACACAACCAGCACCCAGGCTGGGCGGAAGTGCCCTGGGGCACAGGGATTAGCGTTGCTATGAGAACAGCAAGTTGTGCACCGGTCTGGAGCCAGAGAGTACCTAGACCGCAAGAATAGAGGATTTGGGACACAGCCGCATTTCTACAACCTCCAGCCTCACTTGCACCCGTTTCTCTGATCCCAGAGGAAAAGAAAGGCCATAGGGTTCCCCAGTTGCTCCCCACCCCCATACGTGCCTCCTGGCCTGAGCAGTCCCTCCTCTAGAAGAAAAGGCTGAGTGACGGGACCACCTAGGTCCTCCTGTCCAACTCACCCCATCCCTGCAGGCCTGCTCGTTCAACGCTCGCACCCAAGCCCGCTGCCAGTTCTCCCGGAAAGACTTGAAGGCGAAGAGCGACGCCAGGAGGCCCCGGACGCCTGGCTCCTCAGGGGCGCCGGCCCGAGTCGCCCGCAGCCTCAGCAGCGAGCGCCACGCGCCCAGCTCCCGCAGGGAGCCGGCGGGCTCGGCAGCTAAGGCGGGTCCCGGGCCCCGGCCCCCGCGGGCCCGCGCCAGCCACAAGCCCCGGGCATACTGCAGCAGCCAGCCCAACACCGTAAGCAGCGAGGCGGCGAAGAGGACCAGCAGGGCCGCCCAGCCCACGTCCCGCTGCCCCCAGTCTGGATCCATGCTCCGCGCGGGCTCAGGTCCCGGTTCCGGCTCGGGCTCAGCCGCTGCCCCGGGGGAGCATGGCCCGGGCGGGCCGCGGGCCGGGGGCGGGCTCCCCCGGGGCTCGGCGCGCGGGATCGAGGGCTCTCCGGGGCTGGGTGCCCGGGACTAGTGGGTGCCACAGATCGAGGAGAGGAGGTTCCTGGGGGGTCGCGACGCCGGGGTCCCTCTCTCCGGAGTCCGGGGCCCTCCTCGGTTGGTCCGGCAGTCCAACCCGGGTTAGTCGCCGGCCAGCGCCCGACTCCTCCCACGGCGGGGGCCCCGCCGGACCCGGGCGGGGACTCGTCTGCAGAGACGCTGGGGCTCGCAGGCCGGCACCGGCTCCGGGAGGGCTGCGTGCGCAGAGCTGACACTGACAACACCGCCGGGCCCCCCGCCCCCATCCGGCCTTAAAGGAGCCGCACCCGCGGCGGGCGGGGCTTAGTGAGCCCGGCGTTCCAGCGCTAGAAGAGGGTGGGAGGAGGAGCGGAGAGCGGAGGAGGTTCTAGGGTTGGAAATAGGCGGGATCTTTAACTACCCCGCCCCATCCTGGAATCGGGGGTACTCCTGCTCCCCCGAGCTCAAGGCGAGAATAAGCAAGAGTAATTTCACTCGCCTGAGATGACACCTCTGCTTTCCCCTACGTTCCTTAGCTTTCCATAGTTTGGACGCCTGTGGGGTTAAAAAGGAGGTGACCCCTGTGAATAGCATCAACCCCTTATCCCAACACTCCCAGGCTCAGCAGCTTCTTGGTTCCTATGTCCTGGCGGAAGCTAGGCCCTGGGTATGTAGCTGTAGAGCATCCCTCCTAGATAGAAATGCCTGGCAGAGGTCCAGCTGATACCGACCCGAGAGGAACCAGAACCTGAACCTGGTAGAGGTTGAGAATAGAACATGGAACATTGAACCCCCTCCTCCACCCCCATCCTCTTCCCTCTGGAGCCAGGACCAAGGGACACCCTATTAACCTCCTTGCTCGTGTGGGTTTATTCTGGAGATATTTCCAAAGCCTGGGGCTGCTTCTGTTTTTAAAAATAATTTATTTCCATAGTAACAGCTCCTGCCTATAGAGCACGTGTAGAGTGGGTGGCAACGAGGAGGGAGCTGGCAATGCAGCACTGGACTATCAGTAGATTCAGCCAGAAGACCCTGCCATCCAAATGTGTGATATCCCAGCAAGCACCCAAAAAATTATGTTATAGGTACACTCTGGCCTCAGGATCCATCCCTTTTCCTAGATTTAAGGGAATGGATTTCGTCCCTATAGGACAGAGGCTTGTCACTGCTTTCTGGAGGCAGGGGAAGGAAAATCCTACAAAAGGATTCAAAGGAATCCCCATTCCCCAAGAGGCCCTTTTTCCCCACATACATATGGCAGGCCTTCCTTAGAGAGGTAAACAGAGAGGCGTTAATTATCTCTCTCCCAAATCCAGTCGTTAGTCTGAGCAGTGAGCAGATGGGAGTAAACAACGTCTTCTAAAGTGCGCGGTTGCAGAGCTAAGCAGAACCTGTCAGGTCAGCGACAGGGTGCCTGAGCCACAGGAGGTGGTAGGAAAGCCTGGGGCATCCCCAGATTTCACTCTAAGGAATGGGGTAGGGTGATGGGGTAACCTTGCTGTGACCCTGCCCATGCATTATCGCTGGACCTCCAAAACCATAGAAGGTTCCTAGAGTGTGGATTTTTAATCTTGAGGGGAGAAGAAATGAAGGGAGGAGAGAACTCAGGGACATAGAAGGAAGCTGTCAGTGGACAGAGCAGCTAGGGCTAGGGGAGCAGGTTATGCGGAAAGTTGTCCAGGTACCGTTTCACTATGAAGACCCTCTTCCCCCAAGAACCCTTTTCAGGGTTCTTCAGAGTTCATCTCAGGTCTCTGAGTTCTTGGGTTTACTTCAACTCCTCCACTGAGCACTTGGTCCTGTGCTGCCAGATACTGCTTCACAATTCAGTCTTATATTAGTCTCTCTACTTAGTCCTCCCAATCTTCCATCCACTTTTTACTAGACCTCTTGTACTTATTTCATTCTGCCTTATAGCCTAGCTGGTTGTTTATGTGTCTGTTTTTCCCACTCACCAGAAAGCTGCTTAGGAGTGGAGACCCTGTCTTACTCATCTCTCTTCCCTCATATTGACTCAAGGTGCTTTAATATGATGAAGTAGACTCCTTGGGGAAAACAATTGCATTTATATCACTTTGTGTCCCCACAGTACTTAAAAGTTTCCCATGCACATAGTAGGGGTTAGCAAATTCTTTGTAATTTTAAGAAGTCTAACAGAAAATATTCCAATATACATGTAAACACTGAGAATTTCTATATTGTTTCCATCTTTTGAAAACCCATTCATGTCATCCAAGTGGAATGGGAGATCTTGGGGCTTGCTATCAGCTAACAACTTTTGATAAACTGATAGGAGAGAGGTGGAAAGAAATGGTAAAAGAGTAACTCAGCTGCTTGTACAGAGCCACAGATATGGTCCTGCAAGTGTCATAGATCCGGACTCTCCAAAGCTGTCTCATATGGACTTTTTCAGCACTGTGAAACATTTCTGGGACAGTCTTTGTCAGGCAATCAGCCTTAATAGTGTATTAGCTTTGCTTACTGGGAGGCACTCAGAGCTCCCCAGTAGGAGATGCGCATCTCAGACTTTGTCTACTCAGCCCAAGAAACCAGCAGAAACTCACCTGATCCATGGGTCCTAGGACCAGCTTCAGCATTTAGGTAAATGCTTTGAACTTGTACCAGGACAGGCACAAAATTTCAAGTGTGGCCAAGTCATGTGTGTGTTTGTTTCTCCTGGTGAGTCTGATAATCAACTGGGCATTTACCATCATGGGAACAAAAATATTCAGATTATATGACAAGTATCCAAGTAACCATGTTCTGATGGTAACATGTATGCATGGATGATGAATCCCCAGTGTCTTGTTTTTGAACAAGTATCCCCTACCCTCTTCCAGGGGGAGGAGGGCTAACAATCTCTGGAGAAGAAAGAGACAAAGGTGCCCAATGCCAAGCTGGGAAGGAAGAGTTATTAGGATTGGCCTCCTAATAAAACAGGAAATAGATACAGACTGTCCCTCAGACCTCCAGGGAGTCTCAGCCCGCTCCTGATAAACAAGATAACTGAATGCTGCCTCCTCTGGGGCTCCAACAAGCTCCTCCTTTCCACCTGCTCCTGGCATCTCACTTTCGCCGTTTGGAAGGCCCTTCCACTCTTGCCACCCACTGAAATCCTTAGAGACACTACTCTTCCTCAAGGTCCTCTCACTTCCCCTGGTCACAACTAATTGCTCTCTCCATGTGCTCCTATTGCCCTCTGTACCTCTTTCAGATCCAGACTCATTATGTGTGATAATGCCTTGTATACAGATATCTGTGTGTCCTTAGCCCCATAGGAACACACTGTGGAACAGAAAACACTTTGCCTCTAGGGAATTTCCAGTCTAAGAGGCACAGATGCACACTCATGCACCCGTGTGCAGGTACACACACACACACACACAGAAAAACAATACCAGTGGGATAATAAGTACTGAAAATTTGGAGGAATACTACTATCAAGTAATTACTGGGATTACTTTATATACATGGTTTGAGTTGTTAATTAGAGCCACCTTCGAGTAGAAAGGACATTTCACATCTGGTTTTGAGAGACAGGAGGGCCTATCTTTGGCCTAAAAGGAATCAACCTGACCCTGACTCCTTATTCAAGAATGAACAAAATGTCAGCATACTTCAGTCGTCTCCCGCACTTCCTGGTGATGAATTCTTCTCTGAGGATTAGAAATCATTTGCCGTCTAAGAGCTTGTGTGTCTGTTAAAGAGAATGAGATGCTGGTGAACTGTTATTTGCAAGGAAACAGGTGCCAAGCAAAAGGCACCTAACCTGGAGGAAGAAACCTGCCTGGGAATTCCTCAGACTTACTGGAAGCCAGCCACTTGTGGGTCTGGTTCTCCTACTTAGCTCTTTCCAAAGCCTCAGCCTCACCTCCTCCGACTGGGAGCCTGGCACAGTGCATCCAGGACCAAGGAAAGTCAGGTACGGGGTTAAATCCAAGACCTGAGGGCATGAGGGTACTCCCAGCCCCTTCAGTGCTGAAGTACCCCTCAGTGTTGCCCGTCAACTAACTGCTACTGCGGGGTCAGAAGGCGGGTGGGATGATGAAGGAAAAGTACCTGGATCAAGGACACGGAAAAACATGAAGTGGGAGGGGCTTTTCCAGTGTCCGCGCTTTAAATTTTACATCATCTTCCAAATTGTAGCTGTGTTTCGGGGAACTGAGTTGTGTTTACCTTGACTTCCTTCCCAACGTTGACTATGTTGGCAACAGGTTTTCTACACTGAGCAGGTGCTGCTCCACATCCTCATTCCGCCTGCCCTCCCCCTTGCTTCCAGCAGCCATCTTCCCGTCTCCAGAGACGTCCCAGAGTAAACGCGGGGCATTGGCCCTTTAAACGCGACCAGCGAAGGCCGACGGAGCTAAACCTGACGTGGGACGAAGAGTAAGCGCCGTCAGACACGTGGTATAAGGAGGCGCTCATCTTGGAACCGGGCAAGGAGTTTTTCCGCTTTGGGCTGTACATCTTTAATGTGATGTTAGGAAAGTATCCACCTTTGTTTGTCCTTCTTTAATTGCTTTTCCAATCCCCTCTTGATGATTCAACTCTCGAATAAAGGATGTAGTTTAAAATCACACTTCTGTCCCTACTCTTATGCCCATATTAAAAATGGCCGCCGCCTTCCACAGCGACAGTTGCTCTGCGAACTAGATCCGGGTGGAAACAGTGGGTAGGCAGATGCAGTGGGGCAGAGCCAAGGTTGCTTTATAGAGGCTCGAGGGAGTCCAGAGGGCGGCTCAGGTCAGAGTTGCTGGGTTTCGCTCAGGGTGGTGTGGGAAGATCCAGCCTGTGGGGAGCGGCCACTCCTTACTGCTGGGGCCTCAGGGCTTCTGCCCAGCTTGCCCGTTAGCTAAGGAGGGGGCCGAGCGGGCCCCCTGGCCGGTCACCATGTGGGCCTTCCCGGAGTTGCCGACGCCGCTGTTGGTGAATTTGATCGGCTCGCTGCTGGGACTTGTAGCCACACTCACCCTCATCCCTGCCTTCCGTGGCCACTTCATCGCCGCACGGCTCTGCGGCCAGGACCTCAACAAATCCAGCCGGCAGCAAATGTGAGGGGCCGCGCGCTGGTCCGGGGCAGTGGGGAAGGGGTGGGCAGGCAGGGGCGGGGACTGGAGTGCTGGACTGCGCGCGGAGACGAAGTGCTAACCCAACAGCCAACCCGGGACTCTGGGAGGTGGAGGGCAGATCTGGTTAGCATTGGGGAAGGGGTGGAGGCGGGAAGGTGGGACCCTTGGGTGGATCTGGGACTCCAGTAGTGGTGCCCTTCCCCGCTCCGAAGTCAGGTTATGGTGGTGCTTGCGCTAGTGAGTGACCACGCCCCCTTTCCTCTTCCCCCTCCACCCGGCTTGATGCTGGCCCACAGCCCAGAGTCCCAGGGAGTGATCAGCGGTGCTGTTTTTCTTATCATACTCTTCTGCTTCATCCCTTTCCCTTTCCTGAACTGCTTTGTGGAGGAGCAGTGTAAAGCCTTCCCCCACCATGAAGTAAGTGGGTTAGTGAGGGCTGCTGCCTGTGGCTGGGACTGGGAGCTACTGGAGAGAGTTGGGGTTATTTGGGTGTGGGGGGAGGGGCTGAGAACGAAAGAAAAGATGGGAATTCTTGAAAGGAACGGTGAAGTGGGAGAAGGCTGGAGCCGTGACCTGCCCGAGCCTTCCCCAGTTTGTGGCCCTGATAGGTGCGCTCCTTGCCATCTGCTGCATGATTTTCCTGGGCTTCGCGGATGATGTACTGAATCTGCGCTGGCGCCATAAGCTGCTGCTGCCCACAGCTGCCTCACTACCTCTCCTCATGGTCTATTTCACCAACTTTGGCAACACGACCATTGTGGTACCCAAGCCCTTACGCCCACTTCTTGGCCTGCATCTGGACTTGGGTGAGTAGCACTGCCACTTCTGCCCCTATGGCCCCTACTTCAGGGCACCCTTGCCCTGTGAGGTATGCAGCAGAGCATCCTTCCTGGTGCTCCACATTCTCCTCCCTGTTTTGTCCCTGTGTTTTCTTAGATCCTTTTGTTGGCCTTTCATCCCATCCTCTATCCTCACCACTTTTCTCAGAAGAATATCCTTAAATTCTCATTCTACAGGTGGCATTACTTCTTTTACTGTTTTCTCCCCCCAGGGATCCTGTACTATGTCTACATGGGGCTGCTGGCAGTGTTCTGTACTAATGCCATCAATATCCTAGCAGGAATTAATGGCCTAGAGGCTGGCCAGTCGCTAGTCATTTCTGCTTCCATCATCGTCTTCAACCTGGTGGAGCTGGAAGGTAGGTGGGATTGGACTAGGGAGAGAAGAGAAGTCTGAGTGTTAAGGAAGTTGCCTGATATCTGGCTTTGGGGAATTTGTTAAACATGAGAAAGAAACTAAGATTTGTTAAATGTGAGAAAGAAAAATAGCAGCCCTGTCATTTATAACGGCATTGGCACTAACAGGTAGGCCATGGTCTTCTCCTATTGAACATAAACAACTTCATAAAACCTCAGAATCAGACAGGGTCACTCTGTGACCGTGATAGAGTAAGACCAAAACTAGACCCCTCTGTAACCATGTCTGAGCATAGACAAAACCACAGGAACACGGTGCATCTCACAAAAATGACCAAGATCCCCTTCTAGCTAACGTGAGTGGTTGCTGCTTCCTTCCGATAACAACTCAGTTCCTCTTACTTCTTGGATAAAAATTATTAAGATGCTCAATCATAGCATTATCTCTGCTGACAGCACCCAGTGCAGGGCAAAACTCTCCCTCCTTGCATCCTCCCCAGAATTATTTAAAACAAATTCTATAACAAGTCCTCCTAACACCTCCTTACTGAGGCATCCCATGGTTCCCCATGGTGTGTGGGTTCCAGAGTTTCTCTTGTTTCAAGTCAGTAAACCCAGCTTTGACTACAGGCGTGTTTCTGGTGGTTTTTGGCTGTTGGACATCCATAAGTACTTATTAAAGCTAAGCACTTTTTTTTTTCTTTTTTTTTTTTTTTTTTAATTTTATAGCTACTTTATTTATTTATTTATTTATTTTTGGCTGTGTTGGGTCTTCGGTTCGTGCGAGGGCTTTCTCTAGTTGCGGCAAGTGGGGGCCACTCTTCATCGCGGTGCGGGGACCGCTCTTCATCGCGGTGCGCGGGCCTTTCACTATTGCGACCCCTCCCGTTGCGGGGCACAGGCTCCAGACGCGCAGGCTCAGTAGTTGTGGCTCACGGGCCCAGCTGCTCCGTGGCATGTGGGATCTTCCCAGACCAGGGCTCGAACCCGTGTCCCCTGCATTAGCAGGCAGATTCTCAACCACTGCGCCACCAGGGAAGCCCAAAGCTAAGCACTTTTAAAATGTGATCTCACTTTAAACTCTGTAACAGCTCTATGTGGCAGGTGTTTTCATCAGCCTTTTTTTACAGATAGGAAACTGAGGCTCAAAGAAGTTAAATGTGTCATGATCAAGGAAGTAAAGCTGGTATTCAGACCTAGGTCTGAATGGTCTAAACCAAATGTAAGATAGTAACTAGTTTAGGAAGAGTTCATGAAAGAGGTGAACTATTGGGAACTGCGTGGGTGACATAAAAGGAGTAGTGAGTTCTTGAGACTTAGAGAGGTGGACGATACAGCTTGGGACAGAACTCAGGGACAGACAAAAATAGGACCCAGGTATGCAGGGGAAGTGGCTATCAACTTTTCCTTTTTTCTTTTTCCCCTGCTTCCAAAGGTGATTATCGGGATGATCATGTCTTTTCCCTCTACTTCATGATACCCTTTTTTTTCACCACCTTGGGATTGCTCTACCATAACTGGTAAGTAGGCCTGTGGATAGTGGGACAGCTATTTGAATTTGTGGCCAGTACGGTCCTCCTGATTGTGACCCATCTCCTGACGGAGAGGCTTAACCTGTGCATCTCTGTATTGAGTGTTTTCTGGGTCTTTTTGGTAATATTCTTAAATCTTAAATATTCTCTACCCAACTGTAGCCCGGGGCAGGTGCTGTGGAGCCCCCAGGAATAGATGGATTCAGGGCCTTGTTTCCTGGAGAGTTGCTGGGAGAGCTGGAATGTCCTCTGAGCCAGAACTAGGGTCAGGGCTAGCCCAGTGCGCCGGGTGTGTGATGTGAGAGAAAGGATTGCTAATGCCTCTTGCCACTGGCTCAGATCCTCTCCCCCACACAGGTACCCATCACGGGTGTTTGTGGGAGATACCTTCTGTTACTTTGCTGGCATGACCTTTGCCGTGGTGGGCATCTTGGGACACTTCAGCAAGACCATGCTACTCTTCTTCATGCCCCAGGTTTTCAACTTCGTCTACTCACTGCCTCAGCTCCTGCATATCATCCCCTGCCCTCGCCACCGTATACCCAGGTAGCCGCTTTGGGGCTTGAAAGGGACATCATAGCTTTTTCCCTTGGAATGCCTTAGACGTTTGCTGTGCAAAGGGAATGGGCCCGAAGAAGGGCTAACTCTTGCCATGCAGTTAGCCCTTTATACATTACAGAGCACATTTAGTTCCACGATCTCATTTAATGTTCACAGCAACTCTGATCACACAGAAACAAGCAGCAGAGCCAGAAATAGATCTCAGGGTGTTTGACTCCACATTCAGTGCTCTTCCTATTAATTAACCACAGGGAGGAGAGTTCTTTGAGTAGTGGCCCAGTCACATGAAGCTGTCTTCCCCTGCAGACTCAATACCAAGACAGGCAAACTGGAGATGAGCTATTCCAAGTTCAAGACCAAGAGCCTCTCTTTCTTGGGCACCTTTATTCTAAAGGTAACAGGGTAACAAGGAGGTAAGGCTCTAGGCTGCCATTCGGAATTCAGGGAGTGGGGAACCTAGGCCTACATCACACCCAAGGGGAGTTTGGAAACATTGAGCAGATCCCCATTCCTGAAGCGTAGGTATTAGCTGAAGTTCTCTCCACTTTTGACCCCTCCAGGTAGCAGAAGGCCTCCGGCTAGTGACAGTGCGCCAGAGTGAGAATGAGGATGGCGCCTTCACGGAGTGTAACAACATGACCCTCATCAACTTCCTAATTAAAGTCTTTGGGCCCATGCATGAGAGAAACCTCACCCTGTTCCTGCTGCTGCTACAGGTGCAATGCTGTTGGTGATGTGGTTTACATCTCCTTGTCTCCCTTTCTCTGTGGTTCTTACTGTAGTTCATTTCTCCTTACAGGTCGTGGGCAGTGCTGTCACCTTCTCCATTCGGTACCAGCTTGTCCGACTCTTCTATGATGTCTGAGTCCCCTGATCCACTGTCCTTTGCTTCACAGCCTCCAGATTTCCTGACTCAGGCCGACCTCTTCTAGACCAAGATTGCCTCCTGGCCCAGGCCTCTCTCACCCTTCATTCTCCTCCAGATTTTGTCCTCAGCATTTCCTTTCCCCTGTGATTATTGACATCCTGGGCCTTTTTTGCCCTCTAATGACTATTGATTGGACTTTGCCTATGGCTTTCTTCAACTTGCCACTCCCCCTCTCCGTCCCATCTTTGCAGCCTCCTAAGGTGGGATACTGTAGCTCTGATGCAATTACCCACAACTCTGACACTCAAGAAATACGTTGGGCCTGGGGATAGAACCCTGGCTGGGGATAGGGACACAGGCTCGAAGGTGACTTGACATTTGACTATAAATTAAGTATTCTGATGATTTAGCAGACCGGGGGGCCAGGTGCTCCCAGTGGTGACAATAAACTGTCGTCTTTTTCTTATTGTTCCTGTAGGTGTATTTCCTATATAGGGCATTTTAGGGTAGACTGGGAGGGTTGGTGGAGGCATTTCCTTGGAGAGGATGCCTATCTCTCTGCCCCATCCTTTTTCTTTCAGTACATCAGGCCCCTCCTAGCAAGAAGGGAACAGAGGGGGCTTCCCTGGTGGCGCAGTGGTTGAGAATCTGCCTGCCAATGCAGGGGACACGGGTTCGAGCCCTGGTCTGGGAAGATCCCACATGCCACGGAGCAGCTGGGCCCGTGAGCCACAACTACTGAGCCTGCGCGTCTGGAGCCTGTGCTCCGCAACAAGAGAGGCCGCGACAGTGAGAGGCCTGCGCACCGCGATGAAGAGTGGCCCCCGCTCGCCACAACTGGAGAAAGCCCTCGCACAGAAACGAAGACCCAACACAGCCAAAACTAAATAAATGAATTTTTAAAAAATTCTTAAAAAAAAAAAAAAAAAAAGGGAACAGAAAGAACAGACCAGACAGAACATGTTGAATAAATAGGAAATCCTGCTGCTCAGGTGGCATAAAGAGCCATAAGATTGGCGTTATCTCTTCTCTGGGACGGGGTTGGACTTTCAGGGGGTGTCATTCCTTCCCTTTTTCACTCTCCCTTTGCCAGGCAGGAAGAGGGAGTGACCAGACCTGGGACGGGAGGAAGAGGTAGCCGTAGTGTTGACCCCTTTCCTTTAAAAATCCTAGACCCAAAAAAAAAAAAAAAAAAAATCCTAGACCCGCACAGATTTCCCTGAGGCTCTTGAGGTGGCTTCAGGCTCCACCCTCTTTTGTCTTCCGGCCCTGGTCTGGGCTGTGGGGTTTAAATCTGGCGCGCTTCACTTGGATTGGCTACACCCGGGAGTGGTTGGCTGTTTGCTTGCTGCCGCTCCTCCTAGCCTTTTCCCCGGGCAAAAGGTTTTCAAATTCGACCAATCGGCAGGCGCGTTCCCTCAGCTGAGGCGCGTCATCGAAGGGTTAACCGCAGCCAACCGGAGGCGGGTATTGGAGAAAAGAGCCAATCAGGAGGACGCGGGGGGGTGCGCCCTGGGGGCTTATAAGGGCGGCCCTTGGGCGCGCGCGGCAGTAGTTGGACTGCGGCGGACGGCTGTTCCTTAGTCTTGTGAGCCGTCCTCCTCTCCGTTCCTCTACCTCGCGCAGCATGTCGGGCCGCGGCAAGACAGGCGGTAAGGCCCGCGCCAAGGCCAAGTCGCGCTCGTCGCGAGCGGGCCTCCAGTTCCCCGTGGGCCGCGTGCACCGGCTGTTGCGGAAGGGACACTACGCCGAGCGGGTGGGCGCCGGCGCGCCGGTCTATCTGGCGGCGGTGCTCGAGTACCTCACAGCCGAGATCCTGGAGCTGGCGGGCAACGCGGCCCGCGACAACAAGAAGACGCGGATCATCCCCCGCCACCTGCAGCTGGCCATCCGTAACGACGAGGAGCTCAACAAGCTGCTGGGCGGCGTGACGATCGCCCAGGGAGGTGTCCTGCCCAACATCCAGGCCGTGCTGCTGCCCAAGAAGACCAGCGCCGCCGTGGGGCCGAAGGCGCCCGCGGGCGGCAAGAAGGCCACCCAGGCCTCGCAGGAGTACTGAGGGCGCCCGCGCCGCCGCCGCCGCCCGGCCCCTCCCCTCGCCACAACAAAGGCCCTTTTAAGGGCCACCACAACGCTCACGGAAAGAGCTGGGCCACGTCGGGCTCCGGGCCGGGCGGCCGCGCACTCGCCCCCTCCGCAGCCCCGCCGCCGCCGCCGTGCGGCCTGCCCCTCCCCCGCGCGGCTCGCTCCGGTCGTGGCTCGGCGGAGGACGGCCGTTTGAACGCCGCTCGGTGCCAGGAGCGAGCTCGTGACTCGGCCGGCCTGGCCCCCGAATGCTGATGGGCTGCGGGGAGGCCGCGGCACCTTCTAGAAGGCTGGGCCGGCCGCGCTGACGCAGGGCCGGGGCGCGTGGCGGGGAAGGTGAGTCGGTGCGGACGGCCGCCGGCGGGGCCGCGCGCGTTCCCCACCAGCCCGGTGCTCCGGACGGGACTCGGTTGCCCCCGACGGCGGCGGAGTCAGTCGGTCACTTCATTTGTCCCGGGACGTCCTTTGCTGCCGGATCCCGAGCGTTGCACGTCCGCGCTCCCTCCATCTCCACTCGCAGGCCTGTGCGCGTCCCGGAAGACACACTTCGCGGCGTGAGCATCTCCCACGGTGTCGGGTCCCGGCGGCGTGGGGGCTGCGGGAGTCCTGCCCCTGGACCCGCGCCCCTCCCGGCGTGTCCGCTCCGCAAGCCAAGCACCTAGATACCAGCACTAGTCCGTTAATCCCCATCTGGACTGAGCCGCCGTTGGCCTCGGAACTGGAATTTTGCAGCTAACCCATCCAAGACAGTACTTTAGGTATTGGGGAGTTTCAGATGGACTAATTTTGTTTATTAAAGGATTGTTTTCTTTTTTAAACAATGAGGTGTCTCTTCATTTTGCAGACGGGTTGTAGGATCGATGACTTTGTAGATTCCTAAAGGTAGTGGGGGAGGGGAGCTATCTGATACAAAGGCTCTACCGTTAACTGGAGCGGCAAATCGTAGATTATAAGATTATGGTTCTTTCTTGATGTTCCCTGGGAGACAATTTATTCTGTCAGAACTACTGAGACAGAAACAGAAAGCAACGTATTCCAGGAGAACTTTGGACAGGGGTCCTAGCCTCTGAGGTAAGGACCAAAGGGTCTTGTGGTTGTCCTTATCTTTCTTTCCTGCAACCCCATCAAAAACAAAACCACCTTCAAATCTAGTTTATTAGTAGAGTTGGTTACATTCAAAGGCTGTGGCTTGTTAGATGTTTTTTCTTTAGAGACTAAGCCTCCACCTACTGAGGAGACAAGGCATCACCAAGGCCCCAAGTTGAGACAAGTCTCTGAGTCTCTGCCCCTGCAGTTCAATCCCCTGGGTAATCACCCCCCAGGTAGCAGTGAGAATGGGGCACTGAGGGCTGGGATGTAGGCACGGGGCACCAGCAACCCAGGCACCTGTGCCCCACAGACCAGTTAGTGGGCATCATTGAGCTGCCGTGCAACATCCAAGATGTTCTTGGCTCCTTTGTTCAGCAACAAGGTGGCCAGGCTGATGCCCAGGCTCTCAGCAGCCAGCTGGGCTCGTCGTGGAATGTTCCAGGCAGTGATGCCCACCAGCTGTGGATCATCCTCAGGGCCATCTTCATGCTGGGCAAGGGAAGGAGGGTAGGATTTGGTGAGCACGAAAGGGGAAGTAACATACAGACGTGTTTCTTACCCTCTCCGTCACCCTCCAGCCTTGGCACCTGGGCAGGGACATGGATGGTGGCCTGCATGGTCTCTTGCATGCTATCTGCGCCATTCAGACTCCAGACTCCTCCAGTCAGGTATAGCTGGGAAAGAAAACAGTTGCCTCAGCATATCGTGAGAGGGAACTGCTTAGAAACCTGGGCTTTTCTTGCTGGCAGCTCAGGATGTCCCTTCCCTGCCCTCCCACCCATCTTCCCCTGCTTACTTGCCCATCCTTCATAGCTGTATGCACCGCCACTGGCACACTGCAGCCTCCTTCCTGCAACAAGTTCCCCCTGTGAGCTCCAAGGACCCTTACCACCACCCTGTACCCAGAGTCCTCAGAGATAACAGACCCCTCTAAGGACATAACTGAAAATGAGGTAGCGGCCCAGACCTGGGTCCTGTCCATACTTTCAAGGATGAGTTACCACTAAATACACAGCAATAATTTGAGAAATCTCCCCACTGCCCTTCCCAGCTCCCCAGGTACCCACCCCTCCACAAGAGCACAGGCCCTACCAGGTGCCTCAGGAAGGCCCGTTCAGCAATGCAGCGAAGCAAAGTCTCAGGATCATGCAACACACCCACCAGATCCAAGATGTCCTGGTCCTTGGCTCGAACTTCCACTCCCAGAGCCCCCTGATGGAAAAATAGACTAAGATATCAGGGCCAATCTTTCCCCAACCAATGGCACTAAGGATGGGAACCAGCCTACTTCCACCTGTTTGCCAGGTCCTTTTGGGCCAGTAGCCTCCCAAGGCTTGCCCCTCCCTGGGAATGTTCTTGGTTGAAAACAAAAGAAAGAGACACATCAACACATGGCTTCCCTGGTCAAGCATACCTGACCCACAGCATACATGCACTCCTCAGGGTGCAGGATCTGTGGGGGCAGAAGAGGCAGTCAGAAGGGTGGAGATGGGAGCGCCTAAAAGCACACAGCAGTGAGATCGGGCTTTCCTAGCATACAGAAGGGCTGGAGAGGCAAGAGTGGGAGTTTGGCCTCTGATCCCCAGTCTTCCCAACCTGGGACTCATTTCCAGCTTGCACTGTTAGAGGTGGGTATTCAAAAAGAGAACACAGGGCTTCCCTGGTGGCGCAGTGGTTGAGAATCTGCCTGCTAATGCAGGGGACACGGGTTCGAGCCCTGGCCTGGGAAGATCCCACATGCCGCAGAGCGGCTGGGCCCGTGAGCCACAACTGCTGAGCCTGCGCGTCTGGAGCCTGTGCTCCGCAACGAGAGAGGCCCGCGCATCGCGATGAAGAGTGGCCCCCGCTTGCCACAACTGGAGAAAGCCCTCGCACAGAAACGAAGACCCAACACAGCCAAAATCAATCAATCAATCAATCAAACATACGCATCTGATTCAAGATCCTCATTAAAAAAAAAAAAAAAAAAAAAAAGAGAACACAGGCAGGAAGGAGATGAAGATCAACTGAGGAGGGAAGAGGGGCAGGCCCTACCTGCCCCACCCGGTTCTGCCAGCCCATGCGCTGCAGGCCAGCTGCGGCCAGGATGATGGCACTGAACTCCTGCAGCTCATCCAGCTTCCGAAGCCGTGTGTTGAGGTTTCCCCGCTGTGGAGAGGCGCTAAGGACCACAAGCTTTGGGCAGTCTGGAGCCTTATGCTGTTCCCTTTGCCTGAGTCTCTCAATCTGCTAACTTCTCACCTTTGAGTTCTCAGCTTAATGACAACAGCTAACACTTACCTCATACTTACTACATGCCAGACGCTGTTCTAAAGTGCTTTAGATATGTCAATTCATTGAATTTTCACAACCCTATGATGTAGGTAGTAGTATTATCATCTCCATTTTACAGATGAGAAAAATGATAGGTTTTAATTTATTTCATAACTTGCCCAAGGTTACAAGACCTCTGAGAAGCCTTCCCTGACTCTAAAGTCTGTGTTTAGATGTGCCAGCTAGAAGCTTCCAGAGAATTCCCTACTTTGCACACTGGAGCACTTAGCAAATACTATTTTGAAAATCAGTTTTACAAACATAACATTGTAAAAATCAAAACAATATAGTGGAATATAAAATAAAAATGGAGTTATGGTTACCAAAGGGGAAAGAGGATAGGGGGAGATAAATTAGGAGTTTGGGATTAGCAGATGCAAACTACTATATATAAAATAGATAAACAACAAGGTCCTATTATATAGCACAGGGAACTATATTCAATATCTTGCAATAAACTACAATGGAAGAGAATATGAAAAGGAATATGTATATATATGTACAACAATCACTTGCTATACACCAGAAACTAACACAACGTTGTAAATCAACTATAATAAAACAAATTTTTAATTATTTACATTTAAATTAAAATGGAAGCACCCCCCCAACCCCCCTCCCTCGATGTAATCATTATTCAGTATCACTCTGTACTATCAATGCCTGGTTGTCTGTCTCCAGAACTAAAATGTAAACTCTGTGTAAGCAGGGACAATGTCGATCTTGCTCACCATATCCCCAGTGCCAGGCACTTGCCTGGGGCTAAGAAAACATGAAAGGATTATGAATGAATGGATGGATGGATGGCTGGCTGGATGAATGGGAGGACAGGCAGTCCACTGCATCCATGGTCCACTTCCTCTGGAAGCGCCTTCCACTCTCACAACTCCCAGGGCCCTCTGGACCTGGTCTTCCTCCTTGGCTGCTGCCTCCTCCCTCCGCTAAAAGGATACAATACTCTTGAACTCCAGATGTGGGAACTTTCTCTGCAGCTGGGCCGCTCTCCGCAGGGAGCTAGTTCCCACCACGCTGCTCAGAGAGATGATTTAAAATGAGATTTAACTAGGCAGGCACTGTTCCTTTCCTCCTCCTCCCACCCCTCCATCTTCTGTGCACATCCCACCAAGATGCCTATCCAGGCCCCACTCACCTCTTCTCTGGCAAGGTTTCTAGGGTCTTCCCAACAAATTTTGGGTGAAAGACCACAGCATCATAGGGGCTCTCCCGCCTGGGGATGGAGGGAAAGTCAGAGAATAAGGGAGAGATCTCGGTTCAGGTCACTTCCAGGCTCTCTCAATAGTCAACTAACGGGCATTTTCTGAGTTTTCTGCCATGCTTGACACTCCTCAGGGCAGGGGAGACAGCCTAGAGGCAGAGGGCCAAGTCCCAAAGGGAAAAGTCAAGGTTAATATGATGTCTACCCCGTGCCGAGGCCCCCTGACTGGCAGGACTCTTACTTGCAGATGGCTCCGATGGTGAAGCCAGGAGGAAGCACCGTGGGCAGGTCCTTCAGGGAGTGAACAACCAGGTCCACTCTAGAGAGATGGCAGAGAGGGAAGGAGAAGGGGTCTGAGCAGCATGTCCCCAGCCCTTCTCCACCCACTCCTGCCTGTACGTCACTGGCAGAGCCTAGAGCAGTTCAGGAAGCAGGCCTTTCCGAGACCTTGGGTCCTAGAGACCCGCTCCCCTCCTACCCTCCCTTTCACCCCCCTGCCCCAGCCAATCCTGCACCCCAGGCAGCCAGATGGCTCAGAACCAGGACACTCTCCTTTTCTGAGGCCTGAAAAACTCACATATGAGCCCCTCTCTAGCCTATCCAAGCGTTTAAGCCCAACAGTCTAGCTGATACCCAGGTCTGATGTGCACTGGGGTCCTAGCGAGAGCCTGGGAGGGCGCCATGCTCCCTGCTTTCACTTACTCATTCCTCTCCAGCGCGTGCTCCAGCTCCTTGGTAAACAGGCTCTTCTCTCCAATCTGCCAGGCAAGAAAGAGCCTCAGGGTGAATCTTTTGGGGGAAGGAAAGAGGAAGGGGAAAAGGGTTGGATGGAAAATGTTGTTACCTTAGAGAGAGCAGTATCAAGAATCTTGTCCCCTGTGGTGGACATAGCAACTGAGGAGAGAATCAACCAATCAGATGTTCAGTGATCAGCATTTATTGAGCCCCTACTGAGCTCAACACTTGTGCTAAGATTGTTGGGCACATAAGCCCCGTCCCTACCCTCTGGGAATGTACGATCTAGGAGGAAGACTAGACGTAATCACAAAGAGACCCAAAGCAGATGTTAAATGCCAGGCTAGCCCAGGTAGTCAGAGCTGGAGGTGTTTAGAGGAGGACAGGGCCCTCCAAACTGGGGACAGCCAAGAAGAATTCTCAGAGGCAACAGGACCAGGCTGTGGTCCAAGACAAAGCCAGAAACACTGTGTTCTCCCCTCCAGGGGTTAAAGGCTTCCCATTAGCTTCCATTCCTGTCCAGAAAACTCACTGATTTCAAACTGCAGGCCTGGGTATAAGGTTTTCAGCGTTGCCACCACACTGTCCGTCTGTATGCGGGCCAGCTGGGGGTAGAAATTCAGGTTAGTCCTGTCCTCTGGCCACTGCCCTAAGGTCAGACCCTCACAGGGTCAGGGAGATCCTGAAGGGGTTGGAATTCAGAGAGGGGATTGAATGCCCACCTAGGAAGGGGAGGGATCTGGCCTGGGAGTCCTCTGTACCCCAACTTCCCAGCCCAGGGACTATCTCTTTACAGAATGCAATCTGTCATTCTGCATGGGATTTGATACTCAGTCACCCCATTTCCTCCATCCCCGAGCTGCTGAGAACGCTCTGGGCCCCCCAACTTATA